>NC_134213.1:16134090-16437121 GCF_965140235.1 Caretta caretta | reverse complement strand
AACATTTTTGCTGAGCCTTGATACCAAGGGTGCCTACTGCTACGATAATCTGATGAAGTCACTTGGCCAGTGAACACTAGACTGACCCAACCACCTCATATTAGATACTATGGATCACCAAACAGGTATACCTTCTGGCCCTGCCGACCTGAGCTATCTCCAAACTGGTGCCCAAGAAGTGGAAAGGCTTCAACGCCCATTTGCGATCCCCTGAGGTACCCAATTCCTCTTCTGTTAACCCACCGTGTGCTGTGTTATTGCAGTGGTACGAAGTAGTACGTATTACGAAGTACAAAATCTGTGTTGCAAAATCTGGTCAGAATAGCTTAGGGGCAAAGTGAGAGTCGTTAACTCTGAGCTTCCCACCTCATGTGGGTTTCAGTCAGACACTGCATGTTTTTTTGAGCATTTAGTTTTAGTTCACATGTCAAGAGAGAGGAACGATAAATGTAAAAAGAAACGAGTCTCTATGATTCTGGCTACAGCCAACAGGAACCAAAAGCCCCCTCCCACTTTGGGACTATCAACATTTAAAGGAGCCCCACCTTTTGTAGTATGTCACTGCCTCATCCATTGTGCGAATCACCTGCAGAGGCCGTGGTAAAACAATTGTCAGTGACTCCTCTACGTGTGTCTAGGGTCCTTCCCTGCCCCTTTAAAAGTGTGGGTACAAGAAGTGTGCTGCACACTTTGCTGCCATTACTGCTATAAGCCTGTTGAATTTCTTACAGTCTTGAAGACGTGCCACAGGGAGAGGCGCAGAGATGGCCGAAGGCGAAATAACAACGTTCACCGCCCTGACCGAAAAATTCAATCTTCCAGTGGGGAACTACAAGAAGCCCAAACTCCTGTACTGCAGCAACGGAGGCCACTTCTTGAGGATACTTCCAGATGGCAAAGTAGATGGGACAAGGGACCGAAGCGACCAGCACAGTAAGCAAATCAGAAATGTGTTCAGGACACAGCTCTTCCTTGGCTTATATGACTAGTGCTGCCTTTACCTTACTGCCCCTTTTTCTCTGGGAGGTTGGCATTACACATCAGCTGCTTTTCCAGCCAAGAAGGGATAGGTAGAGTATTTATGCTTTATGCCAGGTTCTCTCACCTACCATGGCAACAAACCATCCAGAGGTTCAGCATGTGAAACAAGGCCTACTATGTGTACACTCTACAGAGATTCAGGATGTACAGTACCTCACATTTGTCAAAATATTAAATATGAAATTAGTCATTAAAAAAATAAACCAGAAAGACTGACCACAGCAGGAGAGACTGAAATTCTAACTGAAGCACAGTTACCAGTTTACACAGTTAGTTGGCACTAGAAGAAAGGGGTTTAGGAGGATGTCCACATACTACATTGCAAACTCAGCCGTCAAACATGGTATCTGCATTTACCTCAGTGTAGAAGATTCAGCTTGGTAGTAGAGTTGTTATGATGTTACAGCTGTGCCTTTTTTGCAGCTTAAGTCATGCTCTGGAATAAGTGTTAAGGCCCAGATTCCTAAGAGTGTGTCATGTGTTCTATCTGAATGCTTTGCACAGGATTTGCCATTGGTTAACTTTTCTTTTCCCTTACATAGCAAAGTGCAGTACATTCCTGAGGGACTTAACAGTGGAAAGACTCGGCTCAGAAAAAGTTATTTTGTGATTTATCATTTTTAAAATGCATTCATATTGCACTTATTTTCTCAAAACAAGGATGGTTAATTCTATGCTGAGTTGGTTATGTGTTTTATGTGCTTATTTGTGCCCCTGTAGCATAAAGGACACACAGTACTGTTGTGACTACCAACTGGTGTAACAAATATTAGAAGAGAGACTTAACCAGGTATCAGTAGAGGCCTGGAAATCTGCGGATATCCATGGATGTGGATATCCACAGACCATGTTTGCAGATGGATGTGGGTCCAAATTTCGTATCCACGCAGGGCTCTAGTTATCGGAGTCCCCATCTGAGGCTGGATTCTCTCTCTCCCCCACCATAACTGGCATATTATTAGGGTCAAGACAGGACTCAGAATTACTGCAGTCCACAGACATCTCCAGCAGATGAGTCAGAAGGGGACCTGTTCTGGGCCAAGCCAGCCAGAGCAGAGATAAAATTCTCACACAGAAGTCACCGTTCGTCTTACAATTTCCATATTCCAATGTAAAAATGCATCTTCAGACATAAGGAGCATTTTCATACATTTGAACCTGCTCTAGAAGGACATCCCAGTGAGCTGACATGTTCTTTTAGTTTGCTCACAAATAGCTCTGTCCTAGAGTTGATTCAGCAAGAATCCTCCTTCCCCCGAGTCACTACTAGAGGTGGGCTTGAGCTGCACTATTCAGAGCTGAACTTCGCCAAAGTTTCAGTTTGTTCGAATACAGTTTCTCATCAGGCCAGCTCCAGTCTGTAATTAAGCAACATCACAGCATGGTACTAGGGGATGTGGTGCTGCTAGGAGTGGGCATTCATCCAGGTTTTGAAAGATCCCATGACACATTAGCACGAGTACCCATATTTGGCTAATTATGGTCTGCTTATCCAAGTTCCCCTACTGTTTCAACTAGATGCAGAACTATTCTTCACTTCCAGGCTTAACTACTACATAGCATTGCTGGGCACTGCCATACAGCTGGTGCATTTCACCCCAGTGGCAGATGCATTTCAGTTGTGGATGAAGAAACCCCTGGCTATAGATTGAATAGGAGTTGAGGTTTGTGAATTGTTTTGGGATCCTTTAGCATGAAAGCACAATAAATGATTATTACAGAAACTTTTTTCTGGATGCTTTTTTATGATTATTTAAAGCAGACTTTTTTTTGCCCACAATTCTTTTAAAAAAGAATGACATATTGCAGTTTTTTTGCTCTCATTTCTTTACTGGGGAAAGAATCACAGAACTATTTTTAACAGTGCACCCAGCCATGCAAAGATTACAACTGCTGTGCATGTTCAGTCACACCTAGCAAGAGTTAAACAGGGGCTTTTGATGCATTCTTGACACTGATCTGATTTCCTTCACACTGGCAGATAGTTCTGGGCTTACATATGCCTTGGCTATGGATGTTTGGACACTTCCAAGCCTGTGTAAAATTACTATTTTCTTTATGAATCACATACAGCATGTATGCCGTGTGACTCCTCTAGTTTCCACCCATCTTGCCACATAAGTTTCTCTTTCCCAACCTCTTCCCATTGCAAGTGCTCAACTCCTGAGTCTCCACACTGACATGCCTAGAGCCCTGACCAGGGGTATTCTATTTGCTACCTAAGATCCATAAACCTGGAAATCCTGGATGCCCTATCATCTCAGGCATTGGCACCCTAACAACAGGACTGTCTGGCTATGTGGACTCTCTCCTCAGGCTCTACGCTGCCAGCACTCCCAGCTATCTTTGAGATGCCACTGACTTCCTGAGGAAACTACAATCCATTGGCGATCTTCCAGAAAACACCATCCTGGCCACTATGGATGTAGAAGCCCTTTACACCAACATTCCACAAAAAGATGGACTACAAGCCATCAAGAACACTATCCCCGATAATGTCACGGCAAACCTGGTGGCTGAATTTTGTGACTTTGTCCTCACCCATAACTATTTCACGTTTGGGGACAATGTATACCTTCAAGTCAGCGGCACTGCTATGAGTACCCGCATGGCCCCACAGTATGCCAACATTTTTATGGCTGACTTAGAACAACACTTCCTCAGCTCTTGTCCCCTAATGCCTCTACTCTACCTGCGTTATACTGATGACATCTTCATCATCTGGACCATGGAAAAGAAGCCCTTGAGGAATTCCACCATGATTTCAACAATTTCCATCCCACCATCAACCTCAGCCTGGATCAATCCACACAAGAGGTCCATTTCCTGGACACTACTGTGCTAATAAGCGATGGTCACATAAACACCACCCTATACTGGAAACCTACTGACAGCTATACTTACCTACATGCCTCCAGCTTCTATCCAGGACACACCACACGATCCATTGTCTACAGCCAAGCTCTAAGTTACAACCACATTTGCTCCAATCCCTCAGACAGAGACAAGATCTCTATCAAGCATTCTTAAAACCACCTGCTGAAGTGAAAAAAACAGATTGACAGAGCCAGAAGAGTACCCAGAAGTCACCTACTACAGGACAGGCCCAACAAAGAAAATAATAGAATGCCACTAGCCATCACCTTCAGCCCCCAACTAAAACCTCTCCAACGCATCATCAAGGATCTACAACCTATCCTGAAGGATGACCCATCACTCTCACAAATCTTGGGAGACAGACCAGTCCTCACTTACAGACAGCCCCCCAACCTGAAGCAAATACTCACCAGCAACCACATACCACACAACAGAACCACTAACCCAGGAACCTATCCCTGCAACAAAGCCCGTTGCCAACTGTGCCCACATATCTATTCAGGGGACACCATCACAGGGCCTAATAACATCAGCCACACTATCAGAGGCTCGTTCACCTGCACAACCACCAATGTGATATATGCCATCATGTGCCAACAATGCCCCTCTGCCAGGTACATTGGCCAAACCGGACAGTCTCTACGCAAAAGAATAAATGGACACAAATCTGACATCGGGAATCATAACGTTCAAAAACCAGTCGGAGAACACTTCAACCTCTCTGGTATTTGCTCCAGGGTGATAAACAGTTCCTGGCTGTTGGGGAGAATGGTTTCTCCGCTTGCCTGTTGTGCGCTATCCTCCTCCTCCTCCTCCTCATGATCTTCCTCATCCCCAAAATCCTCATCCCTGTTGTGGGAGACTCCCCCCTTGCAGGTGGCCACAGACAGGGGTGGGGTAGTGGTGGCTGCACCCCCTACAATGGCATGCAGCTCATCATAGAAGCGGCATGTCTGGGGCTCTGAACCGGAGTGGCCGTTTGCCTCTTTAGTTTTTTTGGTAGGCTTGCCTGAGCTCCTTAATTTTCACACGGAACTGCTGTGGGTCCCTGTTATAGCCTCTGTCCATCATGCCCTTGGAGATTTTTTCAAATATATTGGCATTTTGTCTCTTGGAACGGAGTTCTGATACCATGGATTCATCTCCCCATACAGCGATCAGATCCAGTACCTCCCATTCGGTCCATGCTGGAGCTCTTTTGCAATTCTGGGACTGCATGGTCACCTGTGCTGATGAGCTCCTTATGCTGGCCAAACAGGAAATGAAATTCAAAAGTTCCCGGTGCTTTTCCTGTGTACCTGGCCAGTGCATCTGAGTTGAAAGTGCAGTCCAGAGCGGTCACAATGGAGCACTCTGGGATAGCTCCCCGTAGGCCAATACCATCAAATTGCGTCCACACTACCCCAAATTCGACCCGACAATGTCGATTTCAGCACTAATCCCTTCGTCGGGGAGGAGTACAGAAATCGATTTTAAGAGCCCTTTAAGTCGACAAAAATGGCTTCGTTGTGTGGACGGGTGCAGGGTTAAATTGATCTAACGCTGCTAAATTCGACCTAAACTTGTAGGGTAGACCAGGGCTCAGTAATAGACTTAAAGGTGGCAATTTTGCAACAGAAAAGCTTCAAAAACAGATTCCAACTGCTGAACTGGAATTAATTTACAAACTAGATACCATTAACTTGGGCTTGAATAGAGACTGGGAGTGGCTGGGTCATTACACAAATTGAATCTATTTCCCCATGTTAAGTATCCTCACCCCTTCTTGTCAACTTTCTGAAATGGGCCATCTTGATTATCGCTACAAAAGTTTTTTTTCCCTCCTGCTGATAATAGCTCATCTTAATTAATTAGCCTCTTAGAGTTGGTATGGCAACTTCCACCTTTTCATGTTCTCTGTATGTATAGCTCTCTTCTTACTATATGTTCCATTCTATGCATCTGATGAAGTAGGCTGTAGCTCAGGAAAGCTTATGCTCAAATAAATTGGTTAGTCTCTAAGGTGCCACAAGTCCTCCTGTTCTTTATGCACTTTACAGTGTGTTGGTCTCGGACAAGAGACCTTTAAAAAAAACCCAAAACAAACCCAAAGTGCTGCCTACTCTGTGTAAGGAACTAATGGTCTCACACAAAGATTAGTAAGTGAGAATAGGAGCTTCCCAGCACTCTTGGCTAGGAATATTCTCTCCCCAGACTACTAGCACTGGTTGCTGCTACCTTTCACCCCAGGCGTGGCTGCGTTTCAGAGGTCTAAATATTTTTGAAGTGCATTTTGAAGTTCTTCAGGATAAAAACTTTTGTACAGCTGTAAGGCATTATTGTTCATGCTTTAAATTCTCATGTTTCACTTCTTCCAGGTTCAAACCACATACTACTGTTATTATTGCTTTGTAAAGTGCTCCGGGATACCAAGCGTTATATGAAAAAACAAATTCTATGCTTCTCTGGCTAGAAGGGATGGATGTTTGGCTTCTTCAGTAGCTGATCATATTAGTCAATGGGGATCCCTCAAAGCATTTTCCCTTGCATCTATAAGGAACCCAGACTGTTCTGGATGAACAAGATCCCAAGGCCAGATCTGTGGATCTGACAAAGCTGTGCTTGATCCAGGACCCAAGAAGAACCACCTCCCTCCTTTCAGCTACCTTATTGCTTCCTCAGACTGGGGACCTAAAGTCTGCTCCAGGTTCCACTGGCAATAGCAAGTCTTTTGGGACCATACCACCAGCTGGAGATTGTTGGGGTGCAAAGCAATCCTGACATGCCTCCTCTGCCAGGAAGAGTGAGTAGATGGTGTAGAGCTGGTTATGCAGCTTTATGCCACCTGAGGTTCTCTTACAACAGAATAATCCCCAGTTGCTACCTTAAGAGAGCTTTCTGGCTGCTTTTCATGGACTGAGCAGTGCAAAGCAGCCAGATCAGGAGGGAGGGGGTGGTGGAGGATTTGGTCCCAAAACTCCAGGGGATTCCTCAGCCCGTAGCCCTTAACAGCTCACTGTTGAGCTAATCTGGAGCTCTACAGAATGACTGGTTCTGTTAAAGAGCATTCTGACATACTATAGAAAATAGCCATGCCAGGGAAAAGAGGTGGACTTACATTCCAAGGAATCTGTTTGGAAGTTCTAAGCTATTCCGGTTATTATGCTTTCAAAATGCTTGGGAGGGTTTTTTTAAATAAATGCCAGACAGGAACTGGATGGGGAGATGGAGGCAGGGATGGGAAAAAGAATGAGTACAGCAAGCCTCTGTCTTAAGGTGGTCCAGGGTTTATGAATTGTTATGCTATGCTTTTCTTCATCAGACCACACTGTCTCAATGCACTGATTTCAAAGCAGGAACCTTTTCTGTTGCATGTGTAAACTCTGCTACTGAATATTTACCGGAATATAGCTGGACTACACACTGCAGCTGTATCTGGCTAACGAGTGGTGTTGGGAGAAGCCAGATGGTCTTTACAAATTCTAAGAAAAGCACTTGAAATAAAAACTTAGCGCTTTATTTTTTCCGTGAAAGCCAGTTTGGGGCAGAGTTTTAATTATAAATGCCATTCACACACACACACACACACGCAAACAGCCTCACAGCAGATTGAACGAGGATGACCTCACTTTGAGTAAACATAGCAAGGGACAGGAAGTCTCTAACCTAGAATAAACTGGGCATGTAACCTTTCTCAAACCCCGCTCAGAAGAGGAGGTGGGAAAACAAACATGGGGGATTCTTTGGAAGGCAGGTTCATGCTCACAATATGCACAAGTCAAAGAGCTGAAAGTGCTCCATGCACTGAAACAGACTTCTCTGTCATTTTGGCACTGAGATACTATAGCTGGGATTACGTCTGGGTGGCATTGCGGCCCCCTGTGCACCCTTACACACACAGCAAGGTTTGAGTCTCACAGCAAACATCAAGTCACGCCCTTTGCCAAGGGGAAAGGGAAACTAGGAATATACATTTTTTAAGCCTATAAACTGCTATACATTCCTTTAATATTAAGTGTCTGATCTAAGCCAACAAAGACAGAGAGGTTCTGGGCCCAGTGGCCAAATAAATTGACCTCACAAGTCTTCATAGGCACATGTGTGTAGCAATACCAGCTTATGATCTACAAGCAATCACGCCTCAAGCGCTGGTTTATTTTAGGACTCAGCCAGTCATTTCTGAACACTTGTATCTTCAAGTGAAGACTGCAGACCCAAGCCAGTTCACCCAGCTGAACCCATGTTAAAGTTAGACATGCAGGGCTGGGAAGGGTGGGAAACACCTGGAACCAGACAAACAAATTTCAACCAAACTTTCATAAATTGGGTGAATCACTCTGTGCTTGAGAACCTTGTCAATCAGAAATCCTGGGAAGCCTGGGGCCAGGCAGGACAGGGGAGGTGGACAGTGCTGCTTGCGACCAGTGTTGTCTTTCCACCTTGTTTTATGTATTTTTACAATGCTAGATTTAACAAAGGTGGCAGTGATAAAACCTGCAGAACAGATAGGGCATGGTCAGCGGCAGTGCAGGCTTCCCCCAGCATGCCTCAGCCTTGAGCTGGGGACCACTTTTCCAGGTGAGAAGCAGTTCATCCTCCAGGCTCATTCAGCCTTTAGTCTGTCTGCTGAAGCTGCCAACAAGAGTGTCAATGCATTCCAACAGCAGTGGTGATTTTGTGAAACGGATATTTACCCACTACGAACTAGCATGTGGCAATCAACTAATTACCTAGAGGCCACCACATAGCGGCGACTTTTAAGTGCCAGACTCAGTCACTGCAAAATCAGGAACAGTTCTGGGAAATCTGTTACCTTCCCAGACCTTTGCCAGTTCCAGGCACCAAGAACGTGTATCCCTTCCTTTGATCCCTTCCTCCGGCAAGGAATCAGAGCAGGTTGCGCTAGAAGGAAATGGCCAGCTAATGTGGTGAGCTCTCCACCATGATAGGCTGCTTACTCCCCTTTGCATGTCGCCAGTGCTGCTTGCTGAAGGATGTAGGTTTGCAAACCTTTGCCAGAAAGGAACTGAGTGTCAATGAGCTACTAAACTTGGACATCCTGATGAAAAATATTTATAGAGGAAACTCCTTAAAGGGATACATGCCAGTGGAATAACCCTGGGTACAGAGAACATTTCTGTGCACTGAAAGTTATGTGCTAAGCAGGTTCCATGCCTCTATTTTATACATACTTAAGTGGGATGAGAATTTGCCCAATAAAACACACCCTCAATGTGTAGGCAGGCTGGTGACCTCACCTGGCCCCTTTGGATGTTATTCATATGGCTGGTAGAAAGCACTGACTGACAGGGAGCAGCCAAGAACCCACTGAAGTGAATCGACTTGTTTCTCTTGAATGTTATGCTACCAGCAAAATAATTCACTCTGCTCAGAAGCAATAAGGTCATTCCCCAATGCCACGCTAAAAACAATGAGCCTCTGGTCACAAGAAAGCAAAGGGGAAGAGACGATCTGCAATTTATCAAGGCTTTCCTGCTGATAGAGCTAGTGGAGCATGTGTTTGTATTTGCAAATGCTCGCTCTTGCATAAATCACAAACGATTTGGAATTTGGGGATTGTTCTCATAACTATCCAAAACTTTGGATGCTTATCTGAGTGCAAACTTGGGTAGGAGATCTGCTGAGAATAATCCTTCTGGCACTGCATCCAGTTCCAATTAGTAATGCCATCTGCAGCATCTTTCTTGCAATATTCAGGCAATTCTGATTCTGGAGATCGGACAAGGAAAGAAAACTTTGCAGACCATTTTGGACTCGTAAACGTGAAGTTCATGCTCAGTTCCAAAAATGGACAAAGGTTTGGGGCCGATTCTTAATTATTCTCTATTTTACCTAGTTCATGGTGGGGAGGGTTGAGAGGAATCCGTGCCTGGGCTCTTGCCCGCTTTTCCTTCCCAAACTACTTCTCTCTTCTTTTTCCCCATTCAGCCATGTTGCTGCCTGCTACCAGCCTAGAAATTTTACAGCCAGCCAGAGAGGACTTTGTTTCTGCATTGTGGGTAGATGCTCCCTCTCACTCTTGGCTGACTTTTTAAATTATGTAGCAGCCTCTCTTCCTGTTTCCCTCTCTCCTTCCTAGTTTACTCCCTTTACCGGGTTCTGAGAATGCAGCATTGAGCAGAACATAAGCAGAATGGTGGTGTTCCAGCTCAAGGATGGGCCGAATGCAAAATCCCAATTTGAATAGAGCAAACAAAGGAGTCATAAATTACAGCAAATCTGCTCCCATCCAGTTTGCTAATCAAATATTATTTACTGAACAGTAAGTGCCTGATTAAAGGATCTGAGCCACAGTGGCAAAGGTTTCACAGGGACAAGGGCTTCTGTCATTTCAAGAGACGACATTATTTTTTTTACTTGCCAAAATGAGGCTAAAATAAAATAAGGAAGGAATCAGAAGTAAGAATCCCAAACTTGTGCCCCAGAGGCCCTGGATTCCCCCAGGTCACGGACACTATTTTATAATGTGTCTTTCCAGGGCAAAAGAAAGCTGTTTGGAGGCCAAGAAATTTGATGCTTCATGATCCTGATTTTGTAAGACTCTTCACATGATGAACACATTAGTTATTTGCCTGTTTTAAAGTGATGTTTCAATTATTCACACTAGAGCTGGCTAGAATATTTCTGCCTAGTTGTCCATCACAGTAGCATCTAAGTCTTCTATCTGAATGGAAAGAGTTTTCAAGAATGTGCCCTAAAGCTTGTTATCTATTGGATCCTCCTCCCTAGTGGAAATATATTTTTGAAAGATATGAGCATTGGGTTTTAAATCATTTTTGCCTAGACCATCACAGAGTGAACTAAGAAGAAAAGTAACCAGAAGGAAAGAGTGACCACACAGCTCAAATTGGAAGTTTAAAAAAAAAATGCAATTTTATGGAAGAGGACATCAAGTGTGGTATAGACACCAGGGCCGGCTCGCTGGTCCAGCACACCTCAGGCGATGCAAGAGGAATACACAGAGCTTCCCCCCTGTCAAAGTCACCAGTTCAAATCCAGTCTAGGTTGGTAGTGACTGAAAGTCAAAGTCTGGTGGTCTGTGTTGAAGTGATTCAGGGTCTCAGTCCAGTTCCTAATGGACAACTCTCCATGTCACATTCACTGCCAACTGGCGCCCTATTAGCAGTCTCAGTTGACAGGTCAGAGATTTAATACGTTATACCAGGGTTTCTCAAACTGAGACCCCTGAAGGTACTCCAGGGGGTCCGCAAGTCATGTCCAGGGCCACCGGCCCTGCTGATCAACTCCTTCCCCTCCCTCCCAGTGCCTCCTGCATGCCGCAGAACAGCTGTTTGGTGACATGCAGGAGGGAGCGGGGGGCGTGCTCAGGGGAGGAGGTCGAAAGAGGCAGGGAAGGGTGGGGGACTTGAGGGAAAGGGTGGAGTAAAGATGGGACCTGAGCAGAGGGCTGGGGGGCTGCAAAAAATTTTAAATCAAAATGGGTGTCCTCGGGCTGCTAAAGTTTGAGAACCACTGAATTATACTATCCAGATCTTTCTTCAGTTGCCAATTGTTTTCTCTCTCTGTTTACATCATGGCGGGGCAGCTACCCAGATTATAGTATAAAAATGTGATCACTTGACATGCCTCCAAAAGGAGATATTTTCTAGGATGGAGGCTGACCTTTCCTACTTATTTAGTACCCCTCATGGCTGGGAGAATAACTACACTTAGACATTAATAAACATATACCCAAAACATTATATGAATAAGAAACTTTTAAATAAAAAAAGACCTGGGGCTGAACTCTGCTCTCAGTTATATGTACATGAAACTGGAGTAACTCCATTGTCATTGGATTATTACTATTATTATTAGTGTTACATTAGCCCCAATAAGCTCCAACCAAGATCAAGGCTCTGCTGTGCTATGTGCTGTAGATGCACATGGTAAGAGACAGTTTTTTCCCCAAAGAGCTAGCACTCTTAATGGACAAGGAACAAAGGATGGGAGAAAAGATTATTACTACACCTATTTTACTGGTGGGGAGCTGAGGGGCAGAAAGCACTACGTGACTTGCCAAGGTCATAGAGCAGGTCTGTTAGGTAGAACTAGAACCCAGATCTCCTGAATCCGTACCCAGTGCTTTAAAAAAAAAAGTCTACCTGTGATGTAAATAAAAGAAAATTTGGCCCTTCGTTCCTAAAACATGGGGATGGGGATCGGAAAAAGAAGAGTTTACTGTTTCAGCGCTATACTGTCTCCCTTACAAACAGTCTCACCCTTATGGACAGGGACTTTGGATCAGTATACAATTCTTTCCCATTGCTAACCTTCCTAGAAGCATTGCCATATCTGTGACAATTTTTTTTTTTGCTTTTATTTTTGTTGTTTTATTTTTACTTTCAGTTCAGCTGCAGCTAAGTGCGGAAAGCGTGGGTGAGGTATATATAAAGAGCACCGAGTCTGGACAGTTTTTGGCTATGGATTCCAATGGACTTTTATATGGATCAGTAAGTATGAGGTTGATGTGGTACCAGACATGGAGAGTTTTGAGGTTGGCAGAAATCTTGTAGCTCTGAGTAATGTAACCCACAAGCAACATTTAGTCTCTATTTGTTATTTTTGCAGCTGGGTCACCACTCTTTACCCAACTTTATTTTTGGAATAAATAAATAAAAGCTTGTAAAGGTGCCCCAAAATATTTAACATATTATAGTTCATAGTTGGAAGCAGTAGCAGCATCATTATAGTGTCATTTCAGCTGCCAGTTTTCAGAGAGAGACTCTATTAGGAACTCTTGACCAAAACATCTCTCTTGCCCATAGACTGCAGAGAAATTTCAGCTGCTTTTCCCCTGGTGGCCACTGTCCTGTTTTGTAAACTCCTTTTTTTCAGGATGCATCACATCAGACTCTTCATTCTATGATGCAAATGTGACATTGTAGCTTAAAACTTCTCAACATCCTTGCTAGGTGAATTTAGTGCTTCGAAAAGGTACTGATTTGAGGTGAAGTTTTCTGTTCTCAGATTAAGTAAACCACAGGTAGCAGCATAGCTCCCAGCCACCTGCTTGCCCATTTGCCTCAGCCGTGATCTGCAGGGATCTGTATGGGGGAGAAGGTAGCAGTATCTCCAAGCCCATTCAAACCTTGGCCTTTCCGGTCATTCTCCCAATAAGGACACTTAGTGCCCCATGTGATGTCTGTTAACAACTGACCTGAGATCACCCTAATTTTGGTATGACATACAATTGCTGATTTCTCTGTCAAGCATGTGCATCTGTCACTGGGGCCCTGCTCCACCTCACCTTCTTACCCCAGAAACTGAACAGAGTCCTCCAGGTGTGCTATCAGTGAAGCTTTATTTCAAGTCCCCTTCACCAGTATCACCAGGGTCCCCCATGCTCCCACCTATTTACAGTGTTTACCAAGCTTTAGGCCCTCTCTGCAGGACCTGAGAGGAGCAGAGGTCTTCTGAGTCTGAGCACTCTCTGTAACTAGGCCCCAGCTAGCCCTGTTCCTCCCTTCTCCCCTCTCTCTTTTCTCCCCTGGCACTTCCTTCCAGTGCCTCTGATCATTCCTGGGCTGATGGCCAATTGAGTTCATTAATCCTAATCATTTTTTCCTGGGGCACTAATTAGCTTCTAAGGGCTCATCTACACTATAGCCTTAGGTCGACATACGGCAGCTTACATCGAACTCATTATATCAGGGTACACACTACAGCCTTGCTCTCACCAATGTAACTGCCCTACTACACAGACATAACAACTCCACCTCCAAGAGAGGCATAGTGCTTATGTCAGTGCAGTTACAGTGATACAGTGTCCCTGCAGACACTGCGTTACTTATCTCTATTGGCCGTCATTCTTGTCAAATTCACGGCTTGAGCTGTGAAATTGACAAGAAAGCCAGCTCCTGGCTCCCCAGCCTGGCTGCTGGCTGGTCTCCACTGGAAGCCCAGCTGCCACCCAGGCTCCTGGCTCAGGCTGACCCCTGGACTCCCCACAAGGAGTCCTGCTGCCTGTGGGGTCCCAGCTCCCTGCTCTGATCCGGGCTGCCATCCAAGCTCCCAGCATGCCACCAGAAGCATGGCAGCTGATTGGACTCCAGGCACGAATCTCCCTGGCTGGAGCCCAGCTGCCCTCCCTGGGCTCCCCTCTGGGAATGGGGCAGCCTTGCCAGGCTCCAGACATGGATCTCCCCGCTGGGAGCCCAGCTGCCCTCCCCACGATCTTGGCTTCCTGCTCCACACTGGAAACATGGCTGCTAACACAGGGCATGTCTACACTTAAGATGCCCTAAGTGATGAAAGTGCAGGCTCCCTGGCACACAACTGTAATCCCAGCTACTTGGGAGGCTGAAGCCAGCGGATTGCTTGAACTCAGGAGTTCTGGGCTGCAGTGGGCAATGCCATTTGGGTGTGCGCACTAAGTTCTGCATCAATATCGTGATCCTTGGGAAGCTTGGGGTCACCAGGTTGCCTAAGGAGGGGTGAACCAGCCCAGGTCGGAAAAGGAGAAGGTCAAAACTCCCCTGCATTCTGTCACAGTGTCTCAGAGCTGGTGAGCGTTCAAGAAAGCAGCTTACAGATATAATTCCACAGCTGTAGCTAGCTACTTGGCAGCTGCAGAAAGAGTGAACCAATTGCACTGATTTCCATAGAACTGCACTACGGATTAATTGGGCCCCGGATGTGTAGGTGCTCAGGAGGTGGTGTGGGGTTCTTTGACAAAGGAACTGATTGCAGACAGGGTAGTGTCATAGCTCACTTGTAGCTGATTGAAATGCAGGTGCCATGAACAAGGTACTGTAGAGAAGTTAGCTACGCCAAGGAAGCCTACTTAGCACGAGCTTCCACCCATTTTAGGGAAGTGCCTGTTTTAAATGAACATTGTATTAACAGAAGAGAGTCAGATTTAAAAAATACAGTGGTCTTAAAGGGGGGTTTGGGTAGAGCCTCACGGCAAACCACGCCTCCCCAAGTCTAACTGAATCTAGATCACTGCACTTAGGAGCATGCTTATGCCATTCGCGCTCACCATGGATACTCGGAACTCTTTTTCAGCTGTTACCGAGTGAGGAATGCTTGTTCTTGGAAAGAATGGAAGAAAATCATTACAACACGTACACGTCTAAGACGCACGCAGATAAGAACTGGTTCGTTGGCTTAAAGAAGAATGGAAGCTGCAAACTGGGACCGCGGACTCACTATGGCCAAAAGGCCATCCTTTTCCTTCCACTGCCAGTGTCAGCTGATTAAGAGAAGTACCCAGGGTGCCATAAAATGACCCTGAGTCGTAAGCACCAACTACTATTCCTTCTCTCTCTCTCTCTCACTGGGCAGTGTGACAAAGAGCTTAATTTTAGATCCAGGAATTTTAAATCTAAACGCTTTAAAAATAAAATAGAGCTATTTAATTTTGCACTAACCAAGTTTAATGTGGAGGAGAGGAAAATACCTGTAGAGCAATGGGCAAGTTGTCTCTCCAATGCATTCTTGTTGACGGGTCTCCATGGTCCGACCTGCGCAATAGAAAGCATGTGTGAGGCACATTTGAGGCAAAATGTGTGCACTGAAAAATGCAAAATGACTCCATAGAATATGCATAAACTTGTGTTTCAAAGGGAACACCCAGGAAAGTTACTGCCCTAAATGCATGGCTTACTAGAACACTAAATCAAGAAGTTATTACCAGGGGAATATACACACCTAGAGAGAGGTGCATGATCTATATTCCCATAAAAGTGAAACTCCCCTGGAATACATAGGTATTTTAAAGCAATCTAGACAGTATCTAATATACACTTCAAAAAATTTAAAACTGCATCAGTATTCAATTTATCAACTGAAAGCATAGTCAAGAATTCTGCACATATCCTAATTGTGTGCAACTGAACTAACCACGACCCATACTCTTGAAAACTAGACATCTAAGCCAGTCATACGCTACTAATACTGCTATATTTCTTGTTAATATCCTTCATATGTAATTTGTATTTATTTATTAAGTGACTGTGTATACATTATAAAGAGTTTAAGAATATGAATTATAGGCAGTCAAAGCCAATTAATGTTATCTCAAGAAGGATGCAGATGGGATAAAGAGGGGTATGATTTTGACAAGAAAGTCTGGGAGAAAGGTCATGGGGGAAAGGGAAGTAGTCATGGAACTATATTACTGTAAAACAATTTATCATTTTTATTTTGCCCCCAAAGTGAATTTTCCATTTGAAAGCGTAGTTCCACTCTGAATAATAGAATTGTGACACTGTAAAAATGGCACCATGGGACTTCAGTGAGTTCCATATCACCATATGTGCTGAGTTTACTAATAAAGAGTTATTTTCTACCTGATAGCCCTGAAAACTCAGCCTGTGAGTTGACAGTCAAACTGGGTTCTTCCTTTGTCATGTATTATCACTAAGAATGAAAGCTCTGCTGGTCACATTCTCCCTTCATTGACACTTGTGTAAACTCATTGACTTGGTTTGCATAGCTGTAACTTGACTGGAACATAATACACATCACCATTTATAAAAGCACAGGAAGAAACAGAATCCAGATCACTCTTCTAAACTAAAAAGAAAAGGAGTACTTGTGGCACCTTAGAGACTAACCAATTAAGCTTATGCTCAAATAAATTGGTTAGTCTCTAAGGTGCCACAAGTACTCCTTTTCTTTTTGCGAATACAGACTAACACAGCTGTTACTCTGAAACTCTTCTAAACTAGAAAATTCGTTTTTTTGATTATGTCAGTTGGGGTGTGAAAAATCTACACTTCTGAGCGTTGTAATTAAATGATCTAAGTCCCTGTGTCACAGAACGGCCTCCATCTCTCGGGGAGGTGGATTACTACGCTGATGGGAGAACCCTGTGCTGCTGTAGCATTTTAAGTGTAGATAAGCCCCTCGTCTTTGCCATTGCTATGGCTAGTATCACTACTGTATTTCTATGATTCAGTCTTGCTCCCATTGAATTCCATGCAAGCAGGTTCAGGGATATGGTGCATCAGTGAGTTACTTTGCTAGGAGTCTAGCTTAAGGACTGTGCACATGAATCAACCCCCTTCCTTCTTGTTGGGGGATATCAGCATCACTGTGCTCTGCACTGTAGCTTCCCTCTGAGCAGAGCTATCATTGAGAGTTAATGAGAGATCAACACACAGAGCCCCTAGAGAATTGGTACCTACACTGGGGAATAAGTTAAATAAATAGAAAGATTTGTTCTAATTTTGCAAAATAGCCTGTAATTCCAAAAATTCAGGAAGGCTGAGATTCACTATAGTCCGGACAGAGCATAGACTAAGGCGATTTTCACGCTAAGTTCTTCTCTCCTTTGTCCTGCGTGACATTCTGGGTAGTAAACACATCTACGTGGCCCATAACCACGTAGATTCCCATCCACTTTTCAGCACATTTCCCTTCCCTTCTTAACACTCACAACTGTAAAGACTTCAGCTCTATTTAATCAATTTTAAAGGATACACCGGGTGCCTGATTTTTTTTAATGGTTAAAATAGTTTATTTAATGACTCTAGGTCACTAGGGACAAATGCTCCTGGTAGAGTAAAAGGTTGGGAAAATAGTGTTTATTTTCATTGTTTATATTTCAAAACATTACAAATTGTGGAACTATATGTTCACTAATTGCATTAAGACAACTTATCTAACATTTGGAAGAGAAACCTCTGACAAATTTGAAAAAGATTTGGTCTAACTTTTTAGAAACCTTTGATTAATTCCTAGCTAATGGAAAGCCAAGCTGTTGCACTCCTTTCCCTTCTTTGCCCCCCTTCCTTCCTCTCCTCTCCCATTCTTTTACCTTTCTGCTCTGCTACCTTCCCCCCCACTTCCTGTTATCCTCTTATTTTGGGGCGGGGGAATTTTCTAATAAAAGACTGCTCATCTTCTCTCCTCCAGTCTAAAACTGCAAAAATTATTATTATTAATATTTAGCGGATTTCTAAAACTGCAAAATAGATTTTGTGGTTTGCATACAAAACTTCTGAATTGCTATAACAGGCTAACTTCCTGATGATACATAGAATCAAAAGACTGGAAGGGACCTTGAGAGGTCTTCTAGTCCAGTCCCCTGCACTCAAGGCAGAACATCTCTGCATCTGATTCCTGGCTCTGTCAGTGTGTTCAGCTACTGCCAGGTGGACTGTAGTAGAACCAGAGTACACAAATTCATTTTTGTTTAAATGTACTGTACCTCCTGAAAACATCAAGACAAGGCCTGCAGTGTCTGCTAATTAGATATTATAATCTATTTTTTCCGCTTTACTTTTGCCAAGAGACACCACTATCCTTCCCAGAAATGGGTGTTACCTCCAAGGTTCCAGCCATTACTTGAATGTTTTCAATGACACACTTTGTTCCTGAACAAACATGACTATGGGATGTTCTGCTACTGAGGAACCATCTGTTCCAAAACCAGCAGTGCAAGTTTATGATTCTTTTAGTCTGATTTGTTACTAATCATGTTAAATTAATGTAATAACGAAATTGACACAAGTACGTTCCATAGATTGCAGTTATGGAATTGGGAGTGGGGGAGAAAGGGAGGGGAATGCACTGAAACAAGAATATACATTTTTTCCCCCACAGTATTTATGAAGTTTTCAGACCTCACTTATCCGTGTATCGCTTTCACTTACTACAATGCTCATAATTATAAACTACCCCAGTATAGAGCTATTATCCTTTGCCTCCCCAGTCCATTATCTATTCCCCCTTCATAATGTCCCTCTTTAAAGTACATCTCATGGGGTGAGATATTTTCCTGCATACACAGGATCAAGATCAAGATTAGCAATCAAGAGCCTAGAACCAGAAGTCTTTGGCTCCTTTCACAGAATGGCCTACAGAGAGAGCCTTATGTTGTCCCTTACACATGTGGCAAAAATAACTTCAATCAGGCCTTCAGGTCCTTGCTCACCCTCAAGATCATGTACAAAAATATCTCCAAAATGACATCTCTTGCACTTACTACAATTGCACATGCAACTACAGTATCTAGGTATGCATGTGACCTGCTAGAAGGGTAAGAGATCATTTGCTTACAGGAGGACCACAACTCTCCACAGTAAACTCGCATGCAATTTTTATGTAAAAGGTACTGAAAATTTGGCCTTTCAGGTTTAGCAACCCAAATTGTCATGGTCTGATTCATCAGAAAACAGGGAGAAGTTACTTAGCTAAAACCTTTTATGTCCGCTCTTTGGATTAATCAAGAGCTTGATTTGATTTTCAGAGGGGCAGGGAACCTGCAACAACTCCGTAAATAAGGCCATTAGTATCCTGGGCTGTGAATTGGAATGGGTGTTTGGTATCTATATTAAAAGTAAGCCTAAGATACTGATGCTGCTTTTTTCAATGGGTGCTGAACAAGAAGACCGTGTCCAATTATGAATGTCACATATACAGTTGAAGAGTGTGGCACACAACAGTGTTACAGGACAGTGTAGTAGCACCACATATCTTCATCAATGACAATATGAGCTAAGGTGTAAATATCTCCAATTTGCATTGAAGGTGGGTACAGATGAAGGAGGAGAGTTAAGGTTTTTGGGGGGAGGAGGCCACAATTGTCCATTTCAAGACTTTACAACTTTTTCTTTTAAGTTTCACTGTGATTGAAAATGTCATGCCTTCCCCATTTTTTTTTTAAACTTAAAAATTTATTTTCAAGTTTTCTTCCTTTATCAATCAATATGTTCTTACAATTGACCCCAGCTTGATAAAGTTTTTTCATTGACTATACATATGCATATGTGTACTTATGTGTGGGTGTACTTATTATTTCGCATATGCAATCTGGTCAAGCCAAGCCACAGCGTTCTTATCAATGATGTTCAAGGCATGAAGACCTCCAGGAAGTTGAGTCATTTTTCAGTCCTCAACAATGCGTGTCATGGGTTGTAGCTGCCCACAATGCCATAGTGGACTGTCTCTAAAACGCCACCAAAATTCCACTGCAGCACAAATTCCATGTCTGGTACGAAACTGGTTCAGAGGCTCCATGGCCTTCGCGCTAATTCCAATCTGGGTTGACGATGAGTGGGGACTGAGACAAGATAATTATATGTCACACTTAAGGTGGGCGTACTTATCTACAGTGATTCGATTATCTAGGTTTAATGTTGTCTACCTCAAAAAACTAAAGCAGTCACATGTGGAATGCATTCAAGTATCTGCTGAAAAAGTAGCACCAACATAGAATCATAGAATATCAGAGTTGGAAGGGACCTCAGGAGGTCATCTAGTCCAACCCCCTGCTCAAAGCAGGACCAATCCCCAATTAAATCATCCCAGCCAGGGCTTTGTCAAGCCTGACCTTAAAAACCTCTAAGGAAGGAGATTCTACCACCTCCCTAAGTAACGCATTCCTGTGTTTCACCACCCTCCTAGTGAAAAAGTTTTTCCTAATATCCAACCTAAACCTCCCCCACTGCAACTTGAGACCATTACTCCTTGTCCTGTCATCTGCTACCACTGAGTACAGTCTAGAATCATCCTCTCTGGAACCACCTCTCAGGTAGTTGAAAGCAGCTATCAAATCCCCCCTCATTCTTCTCTTCTGCAGACTAAACAATCCCAGTTCCCTCAGCCTCTCCTCATAAGTCATGTGTTCCAGACCCCTAATCATTTTTGTTGCCCTTCGCTGGACTCTCTCCAATTTATCCACATCCTTCTTGTAGTGTGGGGCCCAAAACTGGACACAGTACTCAAGATGAGGCCTCACCAATGTCAAATAGAGGGGGACGATCACGTCCCTCGATCTGCTGGCAATGCCCCTACTTATACATCCCAAAATGCCATTGGCCTTCTTGGCAACAAGGGCACACTGCTGACTCATATCCAGCTTCTCGTCCACTGTCACCCCTAGGTCCTTTTCCGCAGAACTGCTGCCTAGCCATTCGGTCCCTAGTCTGTAGCTGTGCAGGACCCTGCACTTATCCTTATTGAACCTCATCAGATTTCTTTTGGCCCAATCCTCCAATTTGTCTAGGTCCCTCTGTATCCTATCCCTGCCCTCCAGTGTATCTACCACTCCTCCCAGTTTAGTATCATCCGCAAATTTGCTGAGAGTGCAATCCACACCATCCTCCAGATCATTTATGAAGATATTTAACAAAACCGGCCCCAGGACCGACCCCTGGGGCACTCCACTTGACACCGGCTGCCAACTAGACATGGAGCCATTGATCACTACCCATTGAGCCCGACAATCTAGCCAACTTTCTACCCACCTTATAGTGCATTCATCCAGCCCATACTTCTTTAACTTGCTGACAAGAATACTGTGGGAGACCGTGTCAAAAGCTTTGCTAAAGTCAAGAAACAATACATCCACTGCTTTCTCTTCATCCACAGAACCAGTAATCTCATCATAGAAGGCGATTAGATTAGTCAGGCATGACCTTCCCTTGGTGAATCCATGCTGACTGTTCCTGATCACTTTCCTCTCATGTAAGTGCTTCAGGATTGATTCTTTGAGGACCTGCTCCATGATTTTTCCGGGGACTGAGGTGAGGCTGACTGGCCTGTAGTTCCCAGGATCCTCCTTCTTCCCTTTTTTAAAGATTGGCACTACATTAGCCTTTTTCCAGTCATCCGGGACTTCCTCCTTTCGCCACGAGTTTTCAAAGATAATGGCCAATGGCTCTGCAATCACAGCCGCTAATTCCTTTAGCACTCTCGGATGCAACTCGTCCGGCCCCATGGACTTGTGCACGTCCAGCTTTTCTAAATAGTCCCTAACCACCTCTTTCTCCACAGAGGGCTGGCCATCTATTCCCCATGTTGTGATGCCCAGCGCAGCAGTCTGGGAGCTGACCTTGTTCGTGAAGACAGAGGCAAAAAAAGCATTGAGTACATTAGCTTTTTCCACATCCTCTGTCACTAGGTTGCCTCCCTCATTCATTAAGGGGCCCACACTTTCCTTGGCTTTCTTCTTGTTGCCAACATACCTGAAGAAACCCTTCTTGTTACTCTTGACATCTCTCGCTAGCTGCAGCTCTAGGTGCAATTTGGCCCTCCTGATTTCATTCCTACATGCCCGAGCAATATTTTTATACTCTTCCCTGGTCATATGTCCAACCTTCCACTTCTTGTAAGCTTCTTTTTTATGTTTAAGATCCGCTAGGATTTCACCGTTAAGCCAAGCTGGTCGCCTGCCATATTTACTATTCTTTCGACACATCGGGATGGTTTGTCCCTGTAACCTCAACAGGGATTCCTTGAAATACAGCCAGCTCTCCTGGACTCCTTTCCCCTTCATGTTAGTCCCCCAGGGGATCCTACCCATCCGTTCCCTGAGGGAGTCGAAGTCTGCTTTCCTGAAGTCCAGGGTCCGTATCCTGCTGCTTACCTTTCTTTCCTGTGTCAGGATCCTGAACTCAACCAACTCATGGTCACTGCCTCCCAGATTCCCATCCACTTTTGCTTCCCCCACTAATTCTTCCCGGTTTGTGAGCAGCAGGTCAAGAAAAGCTCCCCCCTAGTTGGCTCCTCTAGCACTTGCACCAGGAAATTGTCCCCTACGCTTTCCAAAAACTTCCTGGATTGTCTATGCACCGCTGTATTGCTCTCCCAGCAGATATCAGGAAAATTAAAGTCACCCATGAGAACCAGGGTGTGCGATCTAGTAGCTTCTGCGAGCTGCCGGAAGAAAGCCTCATCCACCTCATCCCCCTGGTCCGGTGGTCTATAGCAGACTCCCACCACTACATCACTCTTGTTGCTCACACTTCTAAACTTAATCCAGAGACACTCAGGTTTTTCTGCAGTTTCGTACCGGAGCTCTGAGCAGTCATACTGCTCCCTTACATACAGTGCTACTCCCCCACCTTTTCTGCCCTGCCTGTCCTTCCTGAACAGTTTATAACCATCCATGACAGTACTCCAGTCATGTGAGTTATCCCACCAAGTCTCTGTTATTCCAATCACGTCATAATTCCTTGACATCACCAGGACCTCCAGTTCTCCCTGCTGGTTGCCAAGGTTTTGTGCATTCGTATATAAGCACTTGAGATAACCTGATGATCGCCCCTCATTCTCAGTATGAGGCAGGAGCCCTCCCGTCACAGACATTGCTGCCTGTGCTTCCTCCCGGTATCCCGCTTTCCCACTTACCTCAGGGCTTTGGTCTCCTTCCCCCAGTGAACCTAGTTTAAAGCCCTCCTCACTAGGTTAGCCAGCCTGCTCGCAAAGATGCTCTTCCCTCTCTTCGTAAGGTGGAGCCCGTCTCTGCCCAGCACTCCTCCTTCATGGAACACCATCCCATGGTCAAAGAATCCAAAGCCTTCTCTCTGACAGCACCTGCATCTGATGGTGTCAACATCTGCAACATCTGGTGCTTCAACACAACATAGCATCTGCACTGCAAAATATTATTAATAATACCTATAATTCAGAGGAAGTGGATGATCCTGTTAGGAACACAGGACTGTGAAATTTCTCCTACACAATGCAAATCAAAGCAGAAATCTCAGTTTAATGACATGAAGAACCACAGCTTTAGTATGTGCACTAAGATGGCCATGTTAGAATTTATTATGGGGAAAAAATAGAATAAACTTTCCCACCCTGCCCCAAAATCTTTTATATTTCCCCAAGAAAGCTCAACCCTGATGCAAGATTTGATTTTAAAGGAGAAGACCTAGGAGATCCTCATGATCATTTTGTAACCATTCTTAGAGCTGAGTTGATTAATATTCTTATATCTCAAAGGTCCTCTTCAGTGCCACACGGTAGAGTACTAAAGCCCAGGAACTTCCACATCTTCTCTGTAACACTTCATCACACAGTGCCCTCAAATCCAAGTCTCATATTTTGCACATGCAGCATCCATGAGAAGTAACTAGTCAGAACTCTACTGAACCATTTTTCTTGGCTGCTTAGAGTTCTCTCTCTCTCCACAACCACCAAAACACATTTGAAAATTCCTTAGTATTTACTGAGGTAATGCAGGGAAGAATGTCCGAAAAGTTCAGGCCTGACAACATCAGGTCTCTGTCTTCTGAATCAGCAATGTTCCTGCACAGACTCCTTTTCTTCAAATAGGTTAGATTGTGCAATCCTGGTCCCTGGGGATGAGTAAGGGCTCCACAACCTGGCCCTCTGGGTCCATTGCTGATCAGTTAGAAAAGACTGAGTGACAGCTACACAAAATGCTAATGAGATGAAAAATATGGGGTGATTGATAAGATGCAAATCTCCTATTGGAATGTCTATGAACTTCTAGGAATGACCAACTAGAATTGACACACACAATTAAAGCACTTGCTCAGACTTGCCAAACAATACAAATGCTAAATATTGAATTCCATGTTTCTGGTGCATTCTCAAGGCCTTTGATGTGAGAAATACATTCAGTTGTGAGGTTCAGGTTGTGTTGGTCTAATATTTCAACCCACTTGGGCTACTCTTGGAGACATTATTTTTCATTCCCCTCTGCAGGAGAACTGTTTCTTGCTCCAGGCAAACCCTCCAAAAGAAGAAAGCTGCCAAACAATCTGAATATTGTATAATAAAGTATAAATAAAGACGAATATTTCCTCTGTATCTATGTCTCATTAATGTTGAAATATGTAGCAATAATTAGCCACTAATTGCTGCACTTTTGAATTGCTGTACTAATTGCTGCACTCCTAAACTTCTGCACTTCCTGAGTCTGAAGGCTTCTTCCAAGTTTTGATAGCAACATTATTAATTTCCCTCTAATTCAAATGTAGTGACTTGTTCAGAAGAACGCCTTAGACATGACAGGAGATGGTGTCCATAAAAGCTTCAGAGGCACTGCCAGCTACAGTGCTTTACAATGGAGACAAGAGACCAATGTTAATTAAGCTACTGTTTGTACCTATATGGATAATAAAAATCTTTGTCCATATCCAGTGATGAGCTGCCAAAATCTTAACGGGTTCCCTCCTCACCCCACGAGAGGATCGTTGCTCACCCCCACCCCCTGGGACTCCTGCCCCATCCAACTCCCCCACGTTCCTTGATGCCCCTGCTCCATCCACCCCATCCCCTGTCCCCTGACTGCCCCCAGAACCGGGCAGGAGGGTCTCGTGGGCCACCGTAGTGGGTGCCCACCCCTAAGAGCCAGAGGCACCTGCTGGGGGGCAAGTTGGGGAGTCCCGGCGGTGCTTTCTTGGGGCAGCTCCCAGGAAGCATCCGGCAGGTCCCTCTGGCTCCTAGGGGCGGGGAAGCATAGCTGGGGGGGAGCAGGGGGAGTGGCCGCTCCTCCACTGATCACATCAAAAGTGGCGCCTTAGGTGCCGACTCCCTGGGTGCTCCGGGGCTGGAGCACTCACGGGGAAAATTTGGTGGGTGCAGAGCCCCCACCGGCAGCTCCCCGCCCGGCCCCAGATCACCTCACCTCCGCTCCACCTCCTCCGCTGAACGCGCTGCCCCGCTCTGCTTCTCCGCCCCCTCCCCCGGCTTCCCGCAAAGCAGCTGTTTGGTGGGAAACCGGGAGGGCTGAGAAGCAGGCGGCGGCTTTCCGCTCAGGCCGAGGGAGGCGGAGGTGAGCTGGGGCGGGGAGCAGTTCCCCTATGCGCCTCCCCCCACCCGGGTTACCTGCTGCGGCGCGGGCGGCCCTCCTCACGCCCCACCGCCCCCGCTTACCTCCGCCTCCCTTGGCCTGAGCGGGAAGCCACGGCCTGCTTCTCAGCTTGCCCCAGCTTCCCGCGCAAACAGCTGATTCGCAGAAAGCCTGGTGGGGGGCAAAGAAGCAGGGCGGGGCGGCACTTTCAGGGGCGGGACGGGGAGCTGCCGGTGGGTGCTCTGCACCCATCAAATTTTCCCCTTGGGTGCCCCAGGGGGACTGGTTGTCCCTCGCGGAACAACCAGTTCTAACAGGGCTTCTAAATTTAACAATCGATTCTAGCAAACCGGTGCGAACCTGCTCCAGCTCACCACTGTGATCATATCCCAGAGGGCGCAACCCAACATGCAGTGCTGCCATTTAGACATTAAGAACAGGTTAACTCTTAAGGCAGCGGTTCCCAAAAAGCAACCTGAGGACCCCCATTTTGATTTAAAATTTTTCACGGACCCTCAAGGCCCCCGCTCAGCCCCAGGCCCCGCCCCCACTCCACCACTTCCCCTGCCCCTCCTCTTTCCACCTCCTCCCCACTCCTCCTGCTCCCTGCCAGCACCTCCTGCACGCCATGGAACAGCTGTTCTGCAGCATGCAGGCAGCACTGGGAAGGAAGGGGAGGAGTTGATCAGCGCGGCCAGACCCCAGGGGTCCACGGACCCAGTTTGAAAAACCCTGTCTTAAGACATTGACTAAAAGAGCCACGTGCAGTGCCCTGAAGAACTAGCCACATGGGATTCCAGAGCTATGGGGCACTAGCTCCTAGCTAGAAAATAAGTTACTTACTGGTCATTTAAATACAGATCCCATTGATCTTTTTAATTTACAAAATATGAAAAAGCATGTCTATTGGCTACAGCGAACATCAACTTTACAGTAATTACTTCCCCTGATCCCACTGCTTCTGGAATGTTCTGTCTGATGTGGGGGAACCAAATGTAAGTCATGTCAAAGAGTCATTTCTCCTCCTGAATTGCTTCTAGAAGGCCCTCTGTGTCTCTTGCATACCAAAGTTTCATACTGATCCATCTGGTCTAGCATCCGGTCTCTGATGGTGGCCAGTTCCAGCCACTTTAAAGGAAGCTGCAAGAAACCCCACACTATGCACTTACAGGATAATCTTCCCTTAGGGAAAGTTTGCTCCTGACCTCCCATTAGCCAGTGGTTGGCTTCTGTCTTGAAGCAAGAGGGTTAGATCCCCACATACTCTTGGGGTTTGAAGGGGTATTGTTTGTTTTTTTAATATTTACTATTAAAACTCTAGAGACTAACCAATTTATTTGAGCATAAGCTTTCGTGAGCTACAGCTCACTGCATTGGATGCATACTGTGGAAACTGCAGAAGACATTATATACACAGAGACCTCCTCCCACCCCACTCTCCTGCTGGTAATAGCTTATCTAAAGTGATCACTCTCCTTACAATGTGTATGATAATCAAGTTGGGCCATTTCCAGCACAAATCCAGGTTTTCTCACCCCCCCCCCTTTTTTCAAAAACCACACACACAAACTCACTCTCCTGCTGGTAATAGCTTATCCAAAGTGACCACTCTCTGCAAGGTAGCCTATTTCCCCTTGTTTTTTCCTACCCCCCCCCCCCCCCAGACGTTCTGGTTAAACTTGGATTTATGCTGGAAATGGCCCACCTAGATTATCATACACATTGTAAGGAGAGTGGTCAGTTTGGATGAGCTATTACCAGCAGGAGAGTGAGTTTGTGTGGTGGGGGGGGGGGGGTGAGAAAACCTGGATTTGTGCTGGAAATGGCCCACCTTGATTATCATGCACATTGTAGGTAGAGTGGTCAGTTTGGATGAACTATTACCAGCAGGAGAGTGAGTTTGTGTGTGTATTGGGGTGGGGGGTGAGAAAACCTGGATTTGTGCTGGAAATGGCCCACCTTGATTATCATGCACATTGTAGGGAGAGTGGTCACTTTGGATAAGCTATTACCAGCAGGAGAGTGAGTTTGTGTGTGTGTGTTTTGGGGGGCGGGAGGGTGAGAAAACCTGGATTTGTGCTGGAAATGGCCCAACTTGATTATCATACACATTGTAAGGAGAGTGATCACTTTAGATAAGCTATTACCAGCAGGAGAGTGGGGTGGGAGGAGGTATTGTTTCATGGTCTCTGTGTATATAATGTCTTCTGCAGTTTCCACAGTATGCATCCGATGAAGTGAGCTGTAGCTCACGAAAGCTTATGCTCAAATAAATTGGTTAGTCTCTAAGGTGCCACAAGTACTCCTTTTCTTTTTGCGAATACAGACTAACACGGCTGTTACTCTGAAACCTATTAAAACTCTAGATATCTCCATCTGTAAAATGCAACTCATTGTAGTTGTCCATCGGCATACAGTTCCCATCTGTAAAATGGGAACAATAACACTCCCTTTCTCCCACTCTGTCTGCCTGGCCTATTTAGACAGTAAGCTCTTCAAGGCATGCTCTTTTATTATGTGTATGTACAGTGCCTAGCACAATGTGGCCCCAATTTGTGATGGAATACAAATGGCAATTTCCAGCTTCCATGCATAATCCCCAATGGCCCAACACATACAATTGCTTTATTGTTCAGGTCATCTTCTGTATTTTAATTCTGAGCACTTGTAATCTACTCACTCCTGGCAATCTTTTCCAAAAAAACAAAAATGTTCTTTTTTTTGTTTTTAACTAAATAAGAGAGAATAAAATAGAATATGATTGCTCAGTACCATCCTGCTAAGGGTAGACTTCACACCTGAGCCGGTAAAGGTACTTCAACCTCAGAGTTTATTCACTTGGGAACAAAGCCTATTCCAGTGCCACTGTTCTGTGACTGCTTAATAACACCTGGGATTTAAACAAATACCTGGTGGCAGCCAATTTCACAAAGGCCAAAATCTGTGCACTGTCCAATTAACACAGAAAATTTGTGGGAAATCCTGTATTCAAACCAATAGGCTGCAGGAAAAAAGGTCCCAGCTGTGTCTTATTTCTTTGGTAATGCACGCTGTTCCGGCAGTTAGTCCTTGGGAAACACTAGGATGTTAGTTATAGCAGCAGACACATGGATTGGAGCTGGGACAAGATAGGGTGATGTGGATAGTGAATGGCAGAAGCATCTTCACTAACAAGTGTCTTGTTAATTTTTCCCCTCACAGGACTGGGTTGTCACTCAGCGAGAATATGAATGTATGTACGTACAGGTGATCAGGATTTCTACTTTAACAGGAAAGCTAGAAACTGTAATACTATACTTAGTTCTGCTGTCTTCCAACACCTCTTTAACCCCAAGGCATTCCTTTCTTCAGACATCTGAAGCCCAAAATTACCACCTCAGATTATGCTTGACACCAAACTTGGGGAAAATGTCAACACTTTGCCTGAAAAATAATCCTCAGTAATTACTCCAGATGAATGAACAAGCAAGGATGACATTAGTAGCTGAAGTTACAAACAGTTCAAAGAGTTTTGTCCTCGGGGCAAGAGGCAATTACTGAGCCCCAGACTTGGGCTTTCTCTGCCTGATTTAAGGGAGGAACCCGTACATCTAAGAGAGGAGGGTGGGGGTTTATTCCACATCACTGGGGGGAGCGTTATTTCATATTATGCAGTCGTTCTCGGCTTCTCCCCACAAAATTCCTCTAAAATGGGGCACTATGAGGGGGGTGGGGCATGAAGCGGCATCTTGTATCATACCTGTTAGTAGTCCAACATGAAACCCAGCTCTGGTTACTGTCTGGGTGACAGTTAAAGATGCCCTGGTGTCCTGGTTGACGACCTCTCTCTCAAAACAGACCATGACATCCCAGACTGTATGCCTGCTGTAGGAGTTCATAATGATTGCTACATTTACCTATGCATGGGCCCCACTACCTAACTCATTACTATGTAAAAATGCCACAGAACACCTGGGGTACAGAAGGAACTAGCAAGGACCAGATTTCAGCCAAAATGTTTTTGATGACAAACTGTATACCAGTTCCCATCAATCTGTGTGATTTAAAACATCCAAGTTCCTAACTCTTTTGAAACACATTATGAAAACAGAAAGAAATCCAAGGCTAGAATATTGCCTGAGCATAAGGGGAAAACCAGGAACTGATTCCTAAGGAGATCTCTAGATCCTCAGCCAGCCTCAGAACTACCTGTGAAAGGTATCTGGGTTGTATAAGGAGACCTAATGTGTTTTGCAG
The DNA here is from genome assembly GCF_965140235.1 of Caretta caretta. Taxonomy (NCBI): domain Eukaryota; kingdom Metazoa; phylum Chordata; order Testudines; family Cheloniidae; genus Caretta; species Caretta caretta. The sequence continues at coordinate 16,407,465 of NC_134213.1, read as the reverse complement.
GGTGTAATATTAGCCTTAGGGGCTATCTTATTTCTTTACATCCAACTTTCACAGTGATGAAGAACAACACCCCCGGCACCCCATTGATCACTGGGGTCAACTATTCACCACACTGACAATTCCTTTTTAAGGTTTCTTCCATGCAGCATAAGGGACATGGACCGTGGAGATGCCATCAGTCCCCCATACCAAGGCTTCAGTTTGCTCACATTCACATAGAGAGACACACACTTCCCAGGAAAGCATAAAGGGGCATTAACAGCTGTATTTTATCTCTGCTTCTGCTTCCCAGCAGTACCCCGGCCTCCCAAACCAGTTTATTTTCCCATTCATTGCCTGCTGCCCACCTGAAGCAGCACATAATGATTCCCAGAAGGCTTTGCTGCTCTCAGTTACAAACCGGGGATGCACTTGTACCTTCTGGGGCATATCAGAACCACTGCAGGCAGATAAGGAGCTCAGTGGGCACATACAGGAGAGGCCTGGACTTGAAGAGGCCTGGGGATATGAGGAAAGTTGATTTGGAGGCAGGGTGGGAGGGGACTAAAAGTAAAGTAGCAAACTATCCCCAGACCTGGCTCACTTTGATGAGCTGGTTGCAGAGGGTAATTTAGTCTCTTTGGACTCTCATTCACTATATTACCTGAGGAAGGTGCTGAGTGTTACTGGGAAAGTCTTTACTGTGGAAGAGTTTTGGGTGCTCTGGCTCACTCACTTACGCGTTTCAGTCCTTAGTGTTTCCACTCTTATCCACTTCCTTGAGCTGTCCACTGCTCCCCAGCAGGGAATTTTACATATTTTCAGTGCATTGTGTTCAAGTGATTTAGCACAATGAGGAGCCTCTGCTTAGCACTACAGCTGATAGAGGGATTCAGGTAAGGATTGGAAGTATGGGGAGAAACTACTACAACTCAGCCCTTATTGAGACAAGTCTAATCCTCTCTATTTTCAGGCACACCAAATTCACCATACGGTCATAGTCAGAAAAGGGAAAAAGAACAGTCCAAAGATTCCAGGTGACAGGGTGCTCCACCCCTCACTGCTAGGAGGGCACCTCCTCCTAGTCACTTTAGGGAATAGCTCATGAAGTCAACACCCCTTCCCCACAGTTTCACACTGTCTCTCCATCTCTCTCGCTTCATGAGCTGCAGCCTCCTCTTTGTGACGTGGCTCTCCGGCCAGGTCACTATTCACATTTTCCCCTTGTGGGATACCAAAGTCTTCCCATTCACTGCTGCATAGCGCCCCTCCCTCAGTGGTTGGCAGGGGAACCCAGGCCCCCACTCCGTTCCAGGTTCTGGCTCAGGGACCCTCTAGCAAGCAGTCAAGGTCTGTTTCCTCCTGAACCTTACTGCCTTTCCCTGTGCCCCTGCCTTTCCCTCAGCACTCCCCGCTCTCTCTCTAGGTCTGCCAGTTTCATCACTCCCGCTGCCCAGGAAACAACTGCAGGCTACCTGCCTCTGCAGAGTGTAATCCCTCCTCCCTTCTCTCAGGAGTGACTACAGCCTTCCAAGCAGTCCCCTCCTCCTTCCAATATCCTGTCTTTATAGTCCCATCCCAGCTCTTCCCCCATCAGCTGGGCTCCCTCACTCAGTCCAGGGATTACTTAACCACCTGATTCCCCTCTGCTGTGGCCTGTTGTGTTAATTAGCCCCCTTCTCAGTCTACATTAACCCTTTCGGGGCAAGTGTGGGATGAACACCCCATCACATTAAAGCTACATTCAGCAGAAGCTCCGTTAACTGGATCTAAAAATCTTACACAGAGAGATCTTAACATACAACAATTTCAAACAATGAGCCATCAGTCAAGATGACCGTAGAACTGGCAGAGGGCTGTCAGTCTTATTAGCTCACTAGTCTGGTTGGCCCACGGTTCTTCTTTGGAGATTTAAAAATCCGCTGACAGTTCCTGTTAAACGTTTATCCTGCTCCTGGAAGAAGGGCCTGAAAAGTCATGCACACTATGGCACTGTAGGGGCTGAAACTATTTTTAAAAATAGTGTACTTTACATGACACAAACTTTTTGCAGTGCTGCCACTTTTTAGGAAAGAATGTAAATCTGGGTCTAATGACTCCCATGTGCTCCTCACCTAGAATGTGAACATGCCCATGAATGGTAAAATCCTGGTTAGGCTTTAGGACTCAGGACTACATTTCACCAGCAGGTGCATAACATGCTGATAATGAGAATCTGTTTAACTGTATAGGCCACTGGTCCCTCACGCAGAGATAAGCTTCCTTGAAAAAGTAATGTGTACCCTCTTGTAAAGGGTATATTCTCATCTAACTCTCCATGCTTAACCCCCTGTGGCCGCCTCCCTTTCCACCTTGTAGGTCTCAGAGTATACTGACACTGCAGTCATGGAGTGTGACCAAAGCTAGTGTTAACCTAGCTAGCAGGGTACCCATAGCAGTGAAGCCTAGCTGTACAAATACTTCCCAGGGTCCAAACAGGCTTGTACCCCCTGTGCGGAAGTCTGTGTTGCTGGGGCTTCTATCAGTACCTGAACTAGCTAGATTAAAGTTAGCCTGCATATATCTACAAGCGCGGCAACCACTCCCCCCGCCACCATGACTGCAGTGTAGACAAACCATCAGTGCTTTGGCCCCTTATGCAGGAAGGATAAGGTGGGTGAGGATAAGACAAGATTTTTTTACTCATATATGGTAGAGCCTTTAGATAATGAATCAAAGTATTGCCTTTATTAAACTCACTGTAACCTGGGCACTCTGAACTCTCTAAAGTGCAAGTAATCCTACAGCAAAGGACCTCAGCTTTTAACAGCCAAAGGGTTGCAGGGAGCTCAGGCAATCCCCTGCCTTCAAGCTACAATATAAGGCAAAAAAGAGTGCTCACCCCATCCCAGCTCATGGGAACAGGTTTTCTCGGCTGATTTTTGCCATTCCTGCTTCAGGTCAGAACCCAGAATCTTTGAGAACAGCCTCAAGCACAGTATTTCAGCAGTTACAGTATCAGGCATTGTGGTCCCACAGTGAGGGCTCTGCATTGGAACATCAAGTGAGGTTTATTCCCAGCTCTGCCACTGGCTCACTCTATGACCTCAGGCAACTCACCCCTCTGCTGCTCAGTTTCCCTATCTGTGCAATGGGGAGAACAGTTCTTGCCTATGCTGGAGATCTATAGATGAGAAGCATCAAGTACAAATATGACTATTATTAGTTGGAAGCTGGAACAGACAAAAGAGCTTGGAGGAACAGTTCAGAGCCCTGAAAAAAGATGGGTTCCAGGAAGAGGGGAAAGTTTTAGGGAGAATCATATTTTTCCCTCTCTCTGGGAAGCATATAAGTAACAAGACGAAAGGCGCATGTTGGGAGGAGAGCGAGGAAGAGTTTGCCTGTGGAGAGCAGATCAGCTAGAAATGAGGCTCTGGACCTCCTTTATTTGACCATCTACCTTTCATAAGTACAGGTTTCAGAGCAGCAGCCGTGTTAGTCTGTATTCGCAAAAAGAAAAGGAGGACTTGTGGCACCTTAGAGACTAACCAATTTATTGGAGCATGAGCTTTCGTGAGCTCACGAAAGCTCATGCTCAAATAAATTGGTTAGTCTCTAAGGTGCCACAAGTCCTCCTTTTCTTTCATAAGTAGTTTGCAGCAAAATAACAATTTACTCTGAAACCTTCCCCCCTCGGCAGGCTTAAGGGCCGTGTAGCCCACCCTGAGCGCTAGCACTTGAAACCAATTCAAAGTGATTTCGGAAGTCACTCCTGCCTGAGGGGGCAGGGGCAGGAAGGGAGCTATTAAGTGCAGAGGGGGAGGAAGCAGGGGGAGCAGGGGGATTGCTTCCTTTGGAATGAGAGCATTTGGAGGCAAGGCAGGAACGTGAGCAGGATGCTGCTGTCATAAAACAAGCTGACAAGTGTGTGTCAGTCGCACAGGGGTTGGAAGTGACATAGCATGGGCTGTTCTCCCTGCCCCCACAGATCAGCTTGAGGCTCCAGTGAGCCAGAGGCAGAAACAGCCTTCTTTCCAATTATTCTTTTTTATTTTTACCCTGGGGCTGGAAAACGCCTGATTCTGCATATGGCAAAGGGGAATGAACATCTTCCACGGCTTTTGCGAGAGCTTCCTGACAGCAAGGAGGGGAGGATTAAGATTATCTGGGGACTAGATCTATCACAAAAACTTTTCCACTTCCACCCCTTCTCTCCCACCCTCCTTGCCACCACCCAGCTGCCAAGTGGGAGTCAAGGGCCTCCCAGCTGTTGCTGATTCTAACTTTCCTGCTAGCCAGGCTGGACTAAGGGGCTGCAGAGGGCAGCAGGGATTGAGGGTGCATCTCCTCCTCCCAAGCCAGCAGTGTGCACCAGACCACTTGTCAGCCTAGTCTCTGCCCTGTGTCCATGGGGCCAGGCGCCCAAGGATTCTGCCTCAGCCTTCTCTTGACTTCAAGGGTCTGAGCAAGTCAGAATTGAAACGGGATATCAGACTTCAAGGGCCAACTTTTCCAATCTTGACTCCTACATCGTGTCTGCTAGTCAAGCAACAAGAGCAGAGTCCCTGCAGAATGCACAGTCCTCTTCCTCCCCCCCCCCCGCAACTCCATGTCCCATGAGCTGCTTTTGCAAGTGAAATTTATCGGACAGTGTTTGAAAACATAGCCCCTTACTGTATATAGTCTGTAATACAACCTGACCCCCTGAGGCAGCTTGAATGCCATGTCAGTTAACACCTGAGGTGCCCTCCACCAGGGGATTGGATCCTGCCCTTCAGAGAGAAGCACTGCATAAACTAACCTGCTTTCTCTGTCTCTAGTCTCTGTAAGGAGCGTACAGAGAAATGTGAGCATTCAGGATTTTGGTGGTGCCATACATTTACTGCCCAACCCTGTGGGCAGTGTGGAGGGTAATGCAGGCAGAGCATATAAGGGTAGTATCATACAGGGCTCCTCATCATGGTATCGCTGCATAGTCATTACACCATCTCTTCAGAGGCGGCAGCATTTGCTCCCTTCTCCCTATGGACAGTCAGCTCCTCTTAACTCATCTGAGCACAAAGACTGTGACTCTTGGTATCCCCGCAGATGATGCATGCAGTGAACAGAGTGACCTCCAAATTGTCCGTCCCCCCCACCCCCCCCACCCCCGTTTTGTGCTCTTGCATGAGTGCAGGGCATCAAATGAGCCCTACGGCTCAAATTCAGTGCTCCCCCCTGACCACGCTGCTATTCTGTGCATTATTCAAACACAGAGCTCCCAAAAAACTGTATTCTCCATTCATTACATGCAACATCCACTAACACTAAGGCCATGTACTGCACATGTGAACTTTAGGAGGTGAACAGACGGCTCATAAGGCTGAGCAACTTGCCTTTCTAGATGCCACAGAGGAGTAGCTCAGTCACTTTTTCCACAGCGAGACAAGAGGTGCAATTCATCCTCATACAACTTAATTTACTTCAGTAGAGTGGCACTAGGGATAAATTTGGTCCAACTCATCTTCACCAGGGAAAATTTCATCATCAGGCTGAAGGACAAACAATCCAAATGGAAACCGATTACTTCCCTGTTACGGCTCTTTAGCCTGGCAGTGGTGAAGAAGACGCAGCTGAAGTAGGGTCTGCAGGATTTGCACATCTCCCTATTTCTGTTTTATATTCAGCTTTCAAGCAGGCAGTGGCAAAATGGGGGATGCCTTTGACATTCATAGAAGGTTAGGGTTGGAAGGGACCTCAGGAGGTCATCTAGTCCAACCCCCTGCCTGAAGCAGGACCAATCCCCAAATCCCTAAATGGCCCCCTCAAAGATTGAGCTTGCAACCTTGGGTTTAACAGGCCAATGCTCAAACCACTGAGCTATCCCTCCCCCTTCCTCCAACTAGTGTATTCCAATGTAAGGATACAGTGGTTGACCAAGCTAACTACTTGGAACTTTGTTCAGGCTGGGGTATGGCTTGTCAGACACCTGTTTTCTGTTTGTTGTACACACAATCCACCCCCCCTCAAAAGTAGGTCATTATTATATACAAGTGGATTTTTTTCCCTGTCTGTAAAAGATCAATGTTAATAAGTAATCAGAAATCCAGAAGGGGGCAGTGCTGAGGCAGAGCTGCAGTCTGGGAGAAGCAGCTTATTTTTGGTATTGTGTTTACCTTTCTCAATAAGAAAGAGGCCTCTGGACTTAGCCCAGAAGAGGGTGCTACCTACCTCTAAGATGCAACAGCACAACCAAGTTTATACTGTAAGCTTTAACACCTGCATTGAGGTTGCTGGCTTCCTTCTCCACACCCTCTCTCTTTGTCAGAGTTTCAAAAGGAAACACTTCCCAGCCCCATGCAAACAGGAAATCCACTAGGCAAATCTGATCAAAGGAAGCCAAACAGCCAAACACACGCTCCAATCCGATTTGGATAGCAAGAAGCAGGCAAACTGGACTGGAAAGGGAAACTACATATCCGTGCACTCCGCTTTGCTGTAGCCCCATCAGTAAGCTCCAATGCCAGCAGGCAGAAACCAAAAGAGGAGGCCATGTGTTTGCATCCGAATTGCAAATGGAATAAGAAAGGGTGCTTGAAAGAAAACTGGAAATAGAGAATAAAATATGAAGGACTGTTTTAGCCATAAAGCCTTCACGGGGAGAGATCAATAGGGTGTATGGAGGAAGGGGCAATGGGGAAGGTGAGTATCACTTTGCACTGAAAGGGAGACAATAAGGAATAGTTCAGGGGAAAGGAAATAAGAGGAGTCAGTGCAATGGTGCAGTCTTGTAAGCATTCTGTAGAGGAGTTTGGCGTTTTGCTGAACCTACACATTCATCCAGCCTTTCCCCACGGGCTGATCACAACCCACTAGCTTGGGGTATACTTAGCACCAGCAGGAGAGTGAATTTGTGTGGGGGGGTGGAGGGTGAGAAAACCTGGATTTGTGCTGGAAATGGCCCACCTGTTGATCACTTTAGATAAGCTATTACCAGCAGGACAGTGGGGTGGGAGGAGGTATTGTTTCATATTCTCTGTGTGTATATAAAGTCTGCTGCAGTTTCCACGGTATACATCTGATGAAGTGAGCTGTAGCTCATGAAAGCTCATGCTCAAATAAATTGGTTAGTCTCTAAGGTGCCACAAGTACTCCTTTTCTTTTTGCGAATACAGACTAACACGGCTGTTCCTCTGAAACCTTTCATTTAATATGCTGCTTCTGTTACCAGCCGTTCAGGGATCTTTAGTGACATGCACACACATTTTCCAGGTACCCGCCTGAGGCATAGCAAAACTGCCCTCCCCTTTCAGCTGTGGGTTGGGGACACTGGCTTTTATGATGATTCTCTGCTGCTCAACACCATGAATCCCTGGCTACCGCTCTCCTGGCTCACAAACTTAATGCCATCAACACCATGACAAAAGCCCACATTGGTACTTATTGGAGGCAGCAGGCAATCCTGCCCAAAAGCCCACCCCTAAGCAAAAAGATCTATCCAGAGTGACTGTCAGACATCTGGAAGGGAGAGTGAAGAACAGAAAGACAAAAGGCAAGGTGTGCCTGTAAAGGGCCGTGTCGGAGCAGGGGGAGAAGGTGCTAAACATCTGGCAAGAATGGATCTGAACATGGGAAAAATTCTCCCCACAGATCGTGAAGGCCTTTTTTTCCCCCTTCTCTTTTAGCTCTAGAAAACTGCCTACCTCCAGGAGGTAGGGCCCAAAAAAAACAAAACAACTGAGGCAAGCGAGCCCAAAATAAGTCAGTTATTTAATTCTGGGAGCCAGTGGAAACCGAAGCAAAAGGAAAGTTTGGGTTTGTGTTGTTTTTCTGTGGTCGGCATTTCGGAAACCCTGCAGGAGAACACACACACACGGAGAGACCATAGGGATCACAGTTGGTGGGACTGATCTGGGGAACAGTAGGTCAATTCTAACAGCACAGTAGTTTGTGGTCACTAAACCAGGTTACCAAGACATCTGGCTGCTGAGCATTTCCTGAAAGGATCACAATATGTTCTGTTGCTGAAAATGAATGAAAATCCCTTTATGACAGGCTATAATTCTTAAAGCAAGGGACATGGGAGCCAGGACTCCCTACAGGTTTTGCTACTAACCTACTGGGTGGCTTTTGGGCAAGTCACTTAGGGCCCAAATCAACAGGAGTGAGGTGCCTTAATACCTTCAAGGATCTGGGCCTTGAGGCCTGATTTTTAATGGTGCTTGATCTCCACAGCTCTCACTGACTGTAATGGGAGCTGGGGGTGTTAGGTACCTATGAGGCTCCAAGAAGCAGGTGGCTTTATTCTCAGTTTCCCCACCTGCCCACTGGAGCCAACACTGTTTAATAACCTCACAAGTGTGTTTTGAGTTTGAGTTGCATTTTTAGAAGCACGTCGGGCTCCTTTTGACGAAAGGTGCTGAGCACGTTCAAATGATCATCGATTGTTAATCATTATTGTGGTGCAAAAAAGAGGGCTGGGGGTTGGGGAGGGGGAGTTGTTTGGGAGAAGCAGGGGGGGGGCGATGCCATTCATTCAAAAACACCATTCATTTTTCAGGAGCCCATCTCTATTGGGGGTGTTCTGAGTTCTATATCCAGAATGAATACATCCTTCTAGGAATCAACGAGGGTCTCTCTGAGAAGAATCCCCACCCTCGCCCCCATGTCCAGAGCTCATCACCTTTCTCTTGCTACCCAAAGTTCTGGTTCTGATTCATCAGTGGGAGCCACTGGGAGCTGTTGCTGGTCAGTCCCTCTGAGTCGGACTCCTCCCAAGCCTGGCTTTCCAGGGCCCATTCCACTTCCATCATCACACTGCTGCTCGACCTCCCGGGAGTATTCGACATGTAGCTTCCCTCTATTGTTAAAGGCACTAATCAGGCTTTCCAGTTACCTTAAAGGATGCCCTAAAAGAGCTACTTGGGCCCAAGATAATTCTTCTGCTGGTAATGAGTTCGCAGACCTCTTTCTTGCACTGCGCCTCAGAAGCCAATTCTTTTCTAAAATGTTTAAATTCAAAATGTAACCTGCCAGTGGTCAAAAATCCAGCGGGTCAGGGATTTGGTCATGAATGGGACAGTGGCTAAAGGCAGGTTTACTACAGGGATTCTACTTCCCCAGCCAGGTCTATCAATGTACCTCAGCTAGATCAACAGCCGAGATTATCAGTCATGCCAAACCCTGAGCAGTTTTGTGATCTGTGTACACCGGAATGAGTTTAAGAACAGCCAATCCGTGACCCAGGATTTGAAGGCAGGACTCCTGATACAAGAGGCCAGTGCACTAGACAACTGTATGACCCAGCTTTTGGGCTAAATTCAGAGATGATGTGAGTTACATGTCAGCAGGAGGAGGTTGTGAGGGAATTTAATTTATATGCTATGGGTCAGGATCAGGAGGGTGTCAAAGGCTGTAGGTGGAAGTAGCCCACCTCCCATGGGCACATAAGTTAGGACTTCCTTAGACCCATCTTTAGACACACACGTGCACCACAATCGCACAATGCCTCTGATGTTTAAATGGGCAGTGATGCAGAGACTGAGCATTTCATATACGAACTCCCTCTGAATGGAGCTGACAAAAATAGAATATTAAACTAAGTATCCCAAAGACAGCAAGGGTTTTGTTTCTTTGCTCACTCTAGAAGTTTGTCTAAACCATACTATTTCTAAGCACATGTACACATTTGTTCTGGCTAGCAAGGATATCTTTGGCAATTTCACCAGCCCCTTAGTGTTCAGATGTTCATCCCAGTTTCTGGCTTTAAGTCCCAAAAGAGGAAGGAAGGAGGAGTCTGCTAATAGCCATTACACTCCTCCAAAGACACTCAGTGCTCAAAATCAGGAAGCTAAGGCTTAAAAATCACTATAATCCCAGTGGAAAGAGATGGTCTCCTGTAATGGGTTTACCTGCTTAATGTTCCATGACCGCTTCTGGATCTCACTGCTTTCCTTTCTTTGCTAACTCTGTTTGTGGCAGGAAATTCTGCTTCCTACGTTAGGTGTATTGTGTGCAACAATATATACAAGTATATTTGTCACACTGAATTCCCAGACTTTACATGGTGGAATTTCCAGGATATGAATCTTCTGTCATTCATGCCCTCCTTCTCCAGGGGTCCTACTTAGGATTGCATGCATTTGTTACCCAAGGAGCAGAATACCTCCTTTTCCTCCCCATCTATCTTCCCTCCTCCCTCCCCAAGGTCCCTGTGTTGTCATGTCAGTCTAAAGCAATGTAGTGAATCCTGTTTCCTGCAGGAACACTCAGACAGCTTCTTCCTACTGCTCTTCAAGGGCCTGATCCAAAGCCTGCTGATGTCAGTGGCCTCTCATTGCCTTCAATGGACTTTGAATCAGAATGTGAGTGAACAAGTTGCATCAGGATAATAGGGACTCAGGATGAATGCTGAATAAGGTTAGGGAAAGCTTGTGACTCTACACTCTATATAAGTGATTTACTTGCAGAAACTTTACATTCCAGGAACAAGAAACTTTGATTTCTCCACTCCCCAAGGAGAAAGGAAATACAACATCCACAGATCCCAAACCAAACCAAGAAAACCTCCAAAATTTGACTCAGAAATAAAACTGGATGTTAGAGTCAAAGAAAATTAGCAAACACTGGACGAATGCAGGAAAAGTAGCTCTGTTAAATCACTCTCAGCCAGAACACTGCTCTCAGCCAGGACTTTGGCTCCCAGTGGAAGCTGTCAGGATTCTGCACCACTTTTCTTCCAGGTTTGGCTTCGGAAGCAGTACTCCCACACCACAGCGTTTTATATTTCAGATGTATCCTTGGCCTCTCGGGAATCCCAGCAATAGGCTTCTCCTCCAAGCTGCCCTTCCTAAGCCCCCTTGAATCTCATTTATCCTGCAGCTGATTTTCTTTTTCCTTGAGATGCTAAACACTTTCTGTGGAGCCATCTGGATGTTATTACAAAAATGTCTTGGGTCCACCGAGGCTGCTGGCAGCAGACTCCTTCCTTGCTTCCTCTGTCCTGAACGTCTGAGGCTGAGAAGTTGACTTTCAGAAGGAGTTTGGAACATAAGCTTATAAAAAGAAACAGTCAATATTTTTCAGGTGTTGAGAGGCATGATGGGTTGTGTTCCAGCCCCAAGGACTTCCCATTCCAAGCTCCCATCTGCTGTGCTGGGCCTGTGCTCCCTCAGGGCATGTCTACATGGCAGCTGAGAGCAACCCACCCAGCCTAGGTAGACAGAGTCGTACAAGCAGGGCTTGAGCTAGTGCACTAAAAATAGCAGTGTGGATGTTGAGCTGTCAAGCCAACCCGACCCCGAGGCTTGAGAGCCTGAGATCCAGCCTAACCTGCAACGTCCACACTTCTATTTTTAATGCCCTGGCTTGAGCCCCGCTAGCACGAGTCTGTGTACTCAAGCTGGGAGGCTTGCTCCCAGCCGCAGTGTAGACATAACCAAAGGGGCTCAGGAAAGGCCCTGTGCATGAATGTAAATCCCAGTCAGGTGGCAAACAGGCCCTCTGCACTCATGTGAATGTTACCACTAGAGGAGAACTATTCATCATCCTTGATGGGCAGCTGAGCTACAGCATCACCCCCATTCGTTGTTGTTAATAAATAATAATACTACTTTGCCCTTCTTTGCCCCCCCCCTTCCTCTGGGGAGCCCAGAGTTTTACCATTTTGAGGCTTACCCATTAATAAGACTCCCATGAAGTAGGGAACTATTTCATTTTATTTATTGCAGTTCACTGAAAAGCGCCCAGCCAGTGTATTATCAACCACGGTGTGCCTCAGTTTCCCCAATTCTGAAAAGGGGATAACGCTCTTGCCCAATGTCACACGGTGAAAGGATGGCAAAGACACAAATAGTCTCAGCCCCGTGCCTCACACACAAGCCCATATTTCCTCTCCTAATATAGCCTGATACAGGCCACTGAGCTCTTCTTGGATACTTCCTTCTGCACAAGAGCTGTTCCACAGCCAAGTAAGTCGACATTTACCTTCATCTGCACTTCTTATCTCCAGGAAAAAGACACCGCTGTTAACTGCGGCACACAGGATGAGAGCTTTGGTAGGTTGAGGTGAAATCTGTCTCCCCACAGCCTGAGGCACCACAGTGTTGTGGCTTTATAACAGGGGTGGGCAACATCAGGGTATGCAAATTGTACGGTGGGCCATGAATGCTCACGAAATTGACAGTAGGGTGTGGAAGGGGGTGAGAGCTCTGGCTGGGGGTGTGGGCTCTGGGGTGGGGCCAGAAATGAGGAGTTCAGGGTGCGGGAGGAGGCTCCGGGTTGGGGTATGGGGGTGGAAGTGAGGGTTCGGGGGGGGCTAGGGATGAGGGGTTTGAGGTGCAGGGGGGCTCCAGGCTGGGATGGGGATCAGGGCTGGAACAGGGGTTGGGCACAGGGAGTGGGGGGGCTCAGGAGTGCAGGCTCCGGATGGTACTTACTGCAAGCAGCTCCGGGAAGCATGTCCCTCCTCGCGGCCAATGGGAGCTGCTGGGGTGGCACCTGCAGACGGGACAGTTTGCAGAGCTGCCTGGCCACGCCTCCGCTGGAGGTGGGTCATGCTGGCTGCTTCCTGGGAGCCACGCAGAGTGGGGCAAACCCTTGACCCCGCTCCCTGGCGGGAGCTGAGGAACACATTAAATGGTCTGATGGGCCGGATGTGGCCCGCGGGCCATAGTTTGCCCACCCCTGCTTTATAACAACACATCCCAAAGCTTCAGCCTGCAGCTTGCAATGACTTCAGCTGTCTATCTACCAAAGTCTGGCCATTGCCTGCTCTAGATCCACTCAGGACATGAGCCAGCAAAACCCTTTATGCCTGCAAGGAATTCTCTTCAAGTCAATGGGACTACTCTCATGCTTACGAGCATTGCTGGATCGAGTTCTCTTGATTTCACAGCCTCCATTCCTTCCTCTCCTCTCTCAAAGGATGGAAAACAGCTCTGACCACAGGATGATCTCGATGAGCTCAACCTCTCAGCACATACAAGAGCGAGAAGGAGGGTCTGTCTACACTAGAAATGCTACAGCAGCTGTAGTGCAGACACTTAGGGCTTGGCTACACTTAAGAGTTACAGCGCATTAAAGGAGCCCCGGGCGCACTAGCTCACTACCCGTCCACACTGGCAAGGCACGTAGAGCACATTTACTCCGCGGCTGGTCCGTCCTGGTACTCCACCTTGGCAAGTGGAATAGCGTTTGATGTGCCCCCGCTGGAGCGCCACGGTGCCAGTGTGGACGCCCTGGTCTGTTAGTGTGCTCTGATCGGCCTCCAGAAGTGTCCCACAATGCCTGTTCTAGCCACTCTGGTCATCACTTTGAACTCTACTGCCCTCTACTGCCCTGCCCTACTGTTCCATGCCTCAGGTGACCAACCGTCAGACCCGCCCTTTAAATTCTCTGGGAATTTTGAAAATCCCCTTCCTGTTTGCTCAGCCAGGCGTGGAGTGCTCGCAGCGAATCTTTCCAGGTGACCGTGCCTCCACGCGCCAGGCGATCCCCAGTATGGAGCAATGGCGAGGTGCTGGACCTCATCAGTGTTTGGGGGGAGGAAGCTGTCCAGTCCCAGCTGCGCTCCAGCCGTAGGAATTATGATACCTTCAAGCAGATATCAAGGGACATGATGGAAAGGGGCCATGACAGGGACGCACTGCAGTGCAGGGTTAAAGTGAAGGAGCAGCGGAATGCCTACTGCAAAGGCCGCAAGGCAAATGGCTGCTTCGGTGCTGCCCCTGCAACCTGCCGTTTCTACAAAGTGCTGGACGCGATACTTGGGGCTGACCCCACCTCCACTCCAAGTACCACCATGGACACTTCAGAGCTCAGTTCAACAAGGCGGGAGGAGGAGGAGGAGCAGCAAAGCAGGAGCAAGGGTGCTGAGGCAGAGGAAGACACCCCGGAATCCCTAGATGCATTCAGCCAGGAACTGTTCTCAAGCCAGGAGAAAGGTAGCCAGTTGCAGAGGCCGGTGCTTGCGGAAGGACTAACCCCAGAGAAGCTTTTATTTTGGGAAGGAAGTTATTTGGTGCAGGCTCTTGGGGTGAGGAGGGTTAGGGCTGCATGCGTGCCTAGATGTGGAATAGGGCTCTCACATCGCAGTAATAGGGCTCGGTGATTTCTTCAAAGGTCTCATCCAGAACTTGGACAATGCGTTTGCGCAGGTTTCTTGGGAGAGCCACTGTGATCCTTGTCCCAGAAAAGCTAACTTGTCCATGCCACTGTGCCGTGAGGGGTGGGGGGACCATTGCTGCACACAAGCAAGCTGCATATGAGCCAGGGCAGAATCCGCATTGCAGTAGAAGACCCTCCCTTGCTTCCCAGGTCACCCTCAGCAGCAAGTTATCTTCCAGGATGAACTCCTGTGGAAAATGTGGGGACAGTGTTCAGTATAGGGGCCCCCTGCCACTGTTGGCTATCCCCAAGGCACAGAAACCCAGAGGACAGTACAGCCGTGAAACAATCAGTCACACTTGACCCTGTGCTTACTCACCATTTTGGGGCTCCCGTGGGTTATGTGTGCTCGCTTTGGGACGGGCAAATTATGCTATTATGTAGACTGTGCTTGCCCTTAAGTAAGGGGGAATCATTGCTCTGTCTGGTGTGAACAATGCTGCCTCTGTTAAGTGTTGCATTTTGCCTTTACAGATGCAACCTTGAGATCTCAGCCATCCGTGTTATCACTGGCCGAAAGACTCCAAAGAATCAGAAAGAGGCCACGTAGAAGCAAGGAAGACATGTTGCATGAAGTAATGCAGCATTCAAGTAATGAAAATCGAAAATACAGGAGGGATGGGACAGTGAAAGGAGGATCTGCCAGCAGAATGAGGAGTGCCGGCACAAAAGCGCGATGCTCCGGCAGCAAAGCACGGATCGGCTGATAAGCATAATGGAGCGCCAAGCGGACTCGATCCAGGCGCTCGTAGCCATGCAGGCAGAGCACTACCGTGCCCGACCCCCCCCCCCCGCAGCCCTTGTCTCAAAACTCTTTCCCTTGTGCCCCCATGTCACCTCCAACCCACTTTCCCCAACATCCGGGTTCTTACCGCCACCAGCTGCCTCCAACACCTGTAGCTTCACCACCCAGCCCTGAAAACTACGACCCTTACCCACTGCACTCATCACCATGCAGTATAGCCATCCTGAAGTGCAGCACTCATTGCACAACACTCCAGACAGGAAGGCTGAGTATGATAACGGGACATACGCAAATCTGTGATTGTACCATTCCCCACCCCACCCCACCCCCTTGCCCTTTCTGTTTCCCAGGCAGTCGTGTTTCTTTTCAATAAATGAATTTTCTTTTCAATAAATGGATTTTTTGGCTTTGAAAACATTCTTTAGTACTGCATAAAGTAAAAGATACCTTAGCCCAGGAAAGAAACAGGCACTGCAAGTCAGCGTACCAAACACAGATTCCTACTAACATTAGAACCACTGCACTTCACTCCCATGCAGGGCACCAGACATTACTGGTGGCTTTCAGCCTCAAATTGCTCCCTCAAGGCATCACTAATCCTTGCACCCCTGCACTGGGCCCCTCTAATAGCCCTGCTCTCTGGCTGTTCAAATTCAGCCTCCAGGTGTTGAACCTCCGAGTTCCATGACTGAGTGAATCTTTCACCCTTCCCTTCACAAATGTTATGGAGGGTACAGCACGTGGATATAACCGCGGAGATGCTGTCATCGGCCAGGTCCAGCCAAAAGCACACTCCACAGTCATTCTGCACTGGCTCACCCTGTTATCGAACCGCTCCTTGCTGCTGTCAAGGCTCCCTGTGTAGGGTTTCATGAGCCACGGCATTAAGGGGTAGGCGGGGTCTCCAAAGATCACAATGAGCATTTCGAATTCCCCTACAGTGATCTTCTGGTCTGGGAAAAAAGTCCCGGCTTGCAGCTTCCTGAAGAGGCCAGTGTTCCGAAAGATGCCTGCGTCATGCACCTTTCCAGGCCAGCCTACGTGAATGTCAATGAAACACCCACGGTGATCCACAAGCGCCTGGAGAACCATAGAGAAATACCCCTTCCAATTAACGTACTCAGAGGCCAGGTGGGCTGGTGCCAGAATTGGAATATGCGTGCCATCTATTGCTCCTCCGCAGTTAGGGAAACCCATTTGTGCAAAGCCATCCACAATGTCATGCATGTTACTCGGAGTCACAGTTCTTCTGAGCAGGATGCAATTAACGGCCCTGCAAACTTGCATCAACACAATTCCAGCGGTCAACTTCCCCACTCCAAACTGGTTAGCAACCAATCGGTAGCTGTCTGGAGTTGCCAGCTTCCAGATTGCAATAGCGACCCGCTTCTCCACCGTCAGGGAAGCTCTCAATCTCGTATCCTTGCGTCAGAGGGTGGGGGCAAGCTCCTCACACAGTCCCATGCTCTCTGGCTGTTTTCTCTTCCAAAAGTTCTGCTTGTCATTCCAGACTTGCATGACGATGTGATCCCACCACTCAGGGCTTGTTTCCCGAGCCCAAAAGCGGCATTCCTCAGTGGTGAGCATGTCCGTGAATGCCACAAGCAAACTCTTGTCATATGCGTTACTCAAGTCGATATCGTCGGAGCCCTCACTGTCACTTTGGATCATAAGGAATAACTCGACTGCCAAACGCGACGTGCTGGCGAGACTCGTCAGCAGACTCCTCAGCAGTTCGGCCTCCATTCCCGCAGACCGAAAGGGAATCAGAGCGCGCAGTACAAAAAACGTTGAAAGATGGAACCAAATGTGGATGGAAGCACAGGGATTGCTGGGATGCAAACCGATGCATCACGGGGCATGGGGACAGGACCCAGAATGCCCCACACTCCCCGCCCCCTTCCCACAAGCCACAGCGCCAGAATGGGAAAAGGTGCTCTGTGGAATAGCTGCCCACAATGCACTGCTCCCAGTGCCGCTGCAAGTGCCGCAAATGTGGCCAACCCAGTGCGCTTGTTCCTGTCATGGTGGACAGACTGCAAGGCTTTCCCTACTGAGCTCTCCGAAGGCGGGTTTAACTCAAAGCGCTCTACATCTGCAAGTGGAGCCAGGCCCTAAGTATAGTGACAGAAGAGGTTCTTCCATCACTGTAGTAAATCTGTCTCTCTGAGAGGCGGTAGCTAGGTCAACAGAAGAATCTACACTCAGGGTTATGTTGGGATAGCTGTGTTACTCGGGGGGTATGGATTTTTCCACACCCCGACTGACATTCCTATGTCAACCTAAATGTTCAAGTGTATAAGGACTTAACCTAATGGGCTAAGCTAAACAGGAACAAGGCACTCTTGTTCCAGAATAAGAGTGTCCATTCATGGAATTGTTCAGGAAGAGCTATTGCACTTTAAATTCACACCCCACCTTAATCTGCATTAACAAGCGTAGACAAGCCCTCGGTGATTAAAGGAGTTTTGTGACTTTTCTGTGTCACAAAAAGCCCCTCAGAAGCATAGGCAGTGGGTGAAGCTTCCCCTGGGGAGGCTAGCTCCCTGTCCCGCCTCTTCCACCCGAGGCTCCGCCCATGTTCCACCTCCACTCCGACCCAGGCCTTGCCCTCTCCCCACTTCAACCTCCTGCTGCCTATCACCGTGTTCCTCCTCACCCCCTCACTTGCCACGAGCCCCCCACCTGTTGCTCACTGCGTTCCTCCTCACTTCCCTGCCTGCTGCAAGACCCCCACACCCACCATGTCCCTCCTCATCCCCCGTTTGCCATGTCCCTCCTCACTTCCCTGCCAGACCCACCCCACCTGCTGCAAAACCCCCTGCCTACCGTGTCCCTCCTCACCCCTCTGCCCACCACAACACCCTGACACTCACCACGTCCCTCCTCACTGCCTGTCCACCATGTCCCTCCTCATTCCCCTGCCAGACACCCCTCCCACCGCTCACGTCCTCTTCCCCCGCCTGCTGCGAGACACCCAGTCCCTCCCCACACCCAGTCCCTCTTCACACACACCCTGGTAGTGGAGAGAGGTTGAGGAGAGGAGGGATGTGGCAAGTGGCAGGGACCTCCAGAGAATGGGGGGGTGGGGGGTGGAGTGGAGGAGAGGAGAAAGACTCACCAGGCAGCAGCAGCTGGTGGAGGCCTATGGGAAGGGGTGGAGCAGGGAGGGGAAAAGGCGAGGCCACCACGGCTCAGGTGTCCAGCAGTGGGTCAGCAGTGGCTGCACCAGAGGAGGCTTAGCCTCCCCTGGCCTATTATACCCACTGCCCATGCTTATAAGTGCAAAGGAATTTCAATCTCTTAAATTCTCCAAGGAAAAATGCTAAAAAGCAAAAGAAAATATTGCAGGGGGAAATAATCATATCTTGTCACATAAATAATCACTCCTAGAGAAAACTACTGCATTTAGCTAGCATAAAGCTGATCATAGTGAGACAAAATAATGCCCCCGCATATATACTTAATCCTTTGCATTCAGGCTGCCAACCTAATAATTTTTTATAGTGATAAACAGATGACAAGAAAGCAAACTTCAGAAGGTTAAAATCTCCAGCCAATGGACCACAGACAGTCCAGGCCTTAGGTTTCTAAGTCCATTGCATGTGTCCATATGAGTGAGTACGCATGTGAAGAGATACCAAATGCTGAGCTCATACAAAATGGATGGCTATCCCACTTTCTCATTCTGGTTTACCGACCTTGAAATGCCAAAGGAAATCACACTTTCTATGATAAACGTGGGGACCCTTTACAGCAGATATGACTTAATAATAAACTTTCCTCACCAGCAGCCTCACCTCTCACTCCCTTCTGCACTCATTTAATTCAATCCTTTCCCCCTTTTCTCAACAAACAGTAATTTGCAATAGTCACAGTTTGCCAGTATGGAAATAAGATCCCCCTGAGTGTTAACTGACAGCGTCTGTGAATTTGGGTATGTTTTTATTCATCCATTATATCTACATCCTGAATGAGGCTATCAAGCACATTTACCCTTTACAACTTAACTCAGTGCCAAATTAGTCTGAGTTTATGGTCTGTGTTTATGTTAGTGTGCTGCATTTGCTGTGGGTTCTTAAATGTCTTTTCCTATGGTAACTGTTGATTTTAAATTGGGGAAATAAAAAGGTAATGAATAAGAGGGAGATAATCACTGTGGTACAAACACACTAAAGAGAATGTGATAGCTTCTGGGGGCCCAGTGACGGGTATTACTTTCAAGTGATATGGCCCTTTGTGAGTATTGTGGCTATGCCAAATTCCTCTTCATGAAACCTTTATACATCAGATATATCTCTATGTGCATATATATTGCACATGTATATAGACAGATCTATATCTAGTTAGCATACAGAGTGTGGATGTCTATCTATGTTATACAAATATATATTCGCAGTACTGTATCCACTTGGGAAACCACCTTAAATCCAGAAAGCTCAAAGTAAACATAGCCTTGGCTGTTTACACTCAATATTTGCATTGTGGATGCAAAAATATGCCACACCTCAAAATGCTTCCAGGGATCGATCTAAATTGCCAAAACAGATATTCCTGAAATTTGTACAAAGTCCAAGAGATTAACAACAGCTTTGTTTTATCTTTGCTCTGTGGAGGTAGAGTCAGTGTTGTCAACACCATGAAAACAACCAGAGAAGCATTTCTCAAGAGAGATTAGGGGAGATAAATTAGAGAAAAATGCACCTGTTACACAGATTACCATGTCCAGATCCATGTTCGTTCTCTTGGTGTTTACTGAAAGCATTTGTAATTTGAAAATAATCCTTTTAAATAACTATTTTAATGGCTATCTTTGCAAAGATATTTAAAAGGACTATTATCAAATCACAAATGCTTGCTGCAAACTCCAAGTCAATGAATGTGGATTTTACAGGGTAGTATAGGTTAGAAAATACACGTCTCAAACATGTGTATAAACCACAGCCATACGGAAAATTTAATGATCTACAATATTAAACTGTTAGATCTTTTTGTTCTGATTAGAAATGGGGCTGAACTGAAGCCTTGGATCCAAACCCCTCACCCCAAGCTTCAGAGAATCAGTTTCATATTTCAGAGGTCAACCCCAACTCTGATTCAAAGACATTCGGATCCAATCTTGATTCACCTAGGCAAATCTATTGCTCTTGGTGGAGACTCAATATACATGAAGTATTCACAACAAAAAGTGAAACTCCCATTGATATTCATGGGACCAGGGTTGGGCTCTTAAATAGCCACAGTAAAAACAGTTAATAACTTTGATTAATTATGGCTTTCTTTTAACATAGCTGGCAGACAAGTTCTCAAGGAGATTTAAAAATATAGGAATTTGAAGGAGCACTAACATGCTATCTTTGATTAGTGAGAGAGAGAGAAAAATCATAAGACAAAAGTCAAAATCCAGGTCCAGGTAATTCAGTAATGACCTATAATTCAAATACCATTTGATAGCTTTTCTTCAGACTTTGCAGACACATTCTTCTCTGATTCCAGAGTAAAAATGTCATTTTTCTGGCCAAACCAATTTTCCAAGCCAAAGTTATTGAAGGGGCTAAAGTAGGGCTTTGTAATGACACCTGGTTCCAATCTTTATAGGGAGAGACTACTGCCTGTCCATATGTAACACTCCAAAGAGAGGTAAAATACAGGTGGGGACAATTCCAATTTCCTGATCTGAATTTACTCATATTCCAGCCTTAATCCAGAAGGATTAAGGAGAACAGCCTAGGTTCCGTTTTTTTGTACAGAGGTTGTTTTTTATAGAGCACAAACAAATAAATCACATGCCTTGAATTTTATTGACCTGGACAACCCAAAGGTACAGTCAAGCAAGGCTGGCGGGCACATTTTGAGTGAGACTGATTGTTTTTATCTCCCACTTCAGGAACTGGAAAACATTCTGACATTGGCACACACACGCACGGAAAGTCAATCACAATGATGGTAAAATTAAAATGTGGGGTGGGGGGGAGGATCTAGGCCTCCAGTCTCCATGCAATAATAAAAATTCTGTAGCCTCCTGGTTATTTGCTGAGCAATAAGACACAAGAGGCAGCACATGTCACCGGAATTATAGCAAACCAGAGCTGCATTGTGGGACAGAAGCCTGAGGACAAGTGTCTTTAACAGGCTCAGAAGTCCAATACTGCCCTCTACATAGGCACTGTATAGAATACCTTACTATTAGCTTGGTTCATGTGTATTTCCAGTCATTTTAATATGTGTTTCATTAAATCTATCATCCTGTTATGAAAAACAGATTGCAGCAAAGATGTAAGCGGAAAAGGAAAAGCAACCACATGAGATATTCTGCTGAAATTTATGGTTGCTTCTGGGCTGGAGGGAAGAAACTGTTGCCAAGCCACTATGGTGACAGGGGTACATTAGAAAAAAAATCTGTTTCCAGTTTGCTGATTGCTTCTGCCAAAATCATCTCCATCTCCCATTGATCTGATCATGTCATTCCATTAGTCAAATCCCTTCACCAGCTTCTCCTTTGCCTTTCACATTGAATTCAAACTTCTAATCTTCACTTTCATGGCTCTTTAAAATCCTTCTGGCTGGACCTCAACCTCCTTTCCACTGCTGCCTTCTGCAGCTGCCACCAAGCACACCAGTGTCTCCCTGATCCCACTTGGATCACTGTCCTGCCTTCTAGGCCACTCCTTAGATGGAGGGAGCTCCAAGCCAATGCACGTGCACCTTTTCATTGTTCAAATTCCTCCTGAAAGTGCAAAACTTCTCTTTGGAAGCCTATCCATAATTCTCCACCCACCTAAAACACTTCCAGGTATTTCAAAGAATGCCCTCTGCCCCCACCTCGATATTTAACCCTCATCTGACAGTGATGAAACAACACATAATATCAGTAATAAAATGAGCCTCAAAGTGGGGCTCTATGAAGAGAAATGTCAATAAAAATGGCACAGCACATTTCTCTCTATGATTTTTCATATAAAATGTGCTCAGTTTATAAGCAAAATTATATTTTTGTTCTAAGTGCCAGCTCTCTAAAGTCAGCCTTGACCCAGAGTGAAACTGAGCTCTTTCTATCTCTCACACCATCACCAACAGCAAAGGGTCTGCTGCCAACTTTGGTCCCCAGTTACCACTTTGCAACCATCTTTCAATAATGCTGTTACCATCTCTGAAAGCCCATTGCCTTCAATAGCGCTGCACAGATATAAAAGACTGGAACTTAGTAAACAATCCTGCTGGAGATACCCAAGAAGGAAAAGAATCCAGCTCACTCCCTGAATTTTGTAGGCTCTGAGCTGTGCAGGAGAAAAGGGCAGGAAAGGAGCAGGAACAAATCTGTTGAGTTAGGAGGTGCCATTTTAACGAGGCTTAGTCTTCACACAGAAATTGCATGGACTTTATTATTATTATTTATTTGTATTAAAGTCATGAACCAGGACCCTATTCTCCTAGGTGCAGTACGAACAGAACAAAATCCGTTTCTAAATCAATCTAGTTAAAATAGGCATAAGCCACTTGCATAGATGCTCTCAAATGGCCTGAATTTGGTTTATTACAGTTTATCTACACAAGGAAGTTGTACCGATTTAACTTTAGGTGCATGGGCGGTGCCTCGCATAGGCTGTGCCTCCCTAGACAGCCCGGCATGGTCCCGCCCATGCTCCTCCCCGCTCCTGCTTGCCCTTCCCCTTTGACCCCAGCCCAAGCAGGCTGCTTCTCTCAGGGAAGCGTGCTGGGGCTGGGGCGGCCGGGACTTGGGGTGGCTGGGGCCGCCCAGCAAATTGGGAGCCCTGAGTGCAGGGGCCAGGGAGGAGACCACATAGCCAGCACTCTGGGGCAGGAGGGGCTGGTGGCCGCACGGAGCTGGGGTTCCGGTGGGGGAAGGGGAGCAAGTCCTCAAGCAGGGAGGGTGGGGCCAGCTGGGGCCTAGCCTCCCCTAGATGGTGGTTCACCCACCGCCCATGTTTAGGTGTGATTTTAAACAGATGCAGAGCAGAAGGCTGTGTGGTGACACTGATTTTGGCTTAAGAGTGACTTATTGCAGCTTAGCAAGAGCTTTCTCCTAAACAGAAATAAGCCTGGCTTAAACCAGAATAGGTCACCCTTAGGTAAAAATGGCATTTATTTATTTATTTAAACAAAATCTCTAAGTGGGTCTCAAAAGAAAAAGGGCAAGAGAAAAGAGAGGGAGCCAGAGAGAAAAAATTGGATGGGAAAATGCGCCAGGCAGCCTTGTCATCTATTGCTATTTACCACATCACTGCTAAATGCTAAAATGAACTGTGAGTTGTGGTTAGCAACAAAGCTATTGTCCTGGAATTCAGAACGATTAGGCCAGCTAAAAAAGGCAAAAGCTGCAGTCAGGTCACAGCTCAAATGGAAGCCACACAACTTGCGGCAAAGGATTCTTAAAAAAAGGTAGGTCACCACCTCCCTAAAACTGGGCAAAATCCCAAAGAAACAGCTCCACCTGGAGGTCCTTATTGAGCGATGCCAGAGCTAACAGGCTCGGCGAGAGGTAGAGGCAGAGTTCTGCGCCTGACCTCACCTGTGTTGTTTTTGGTAACAAGGTTTTAAACCATCACTTCCTTCTCTTTGCTTTATTTATCCCCCATGTTTATTTTCTATACTGTTTATGCTGAAACATGTCAGTGTGTAACTTTCCAGGCCATCCCATCCCGTTGGGTAAATTCAATATATGTGGGATGCCACGGAAGATTAAATCAACCATCACTGATATTATGCTCAGGCTGCTGCCATCTCTGCAGTTTCTTGCTAAACTGGCTCTTTTAAAATTTACTATCTTTAGACTTGGAGGGGTTAGGTTTTTATTGGCAAATATCTGTAAAAATCTGTAAATCTCAATTTCACCATTCACATAAACCAATGAAAAAATATTTCCATCCATAATCATTCAAATTTACAGATAAGCAAAATAAGAAAATTGGACTAATTAGCGTTTGATTTATATATTTGTATATTTTGATATGATATTGACAATTTCTATTTTAATGTTTTAAAGGTTTAACTTTTTGAATCTCAACATCTACTGTCAATAAATAATAATTGCCTGACCTTCTCATTGTGTGATCCCTCAAATAATTTCCTGCAAGTATGAAAATATAAAATCAATAGAAACAAACAAAAATGGTTAAAAATAAACATTAGTATTATCCATCAAAATTATAAAAAACTACAAATAGAATTCTGCCAAGCCTAATTATCTTTGATCTGTGCAAGAATGCAGAGATGAACAAAATGCTCTTATCACACCTAGTTATTGATGTTGACACAAGCATTAAACTCACTTTATGTGTTGTTGATTCACTAAAGGTCACAAACCTTACAGGTGAACTTGTGTCCAGTTTTGCTGGAACATGGGGCAAATCTTCAGCTTTGCATTGATATTATTTTATTAGACAGTCTTCAAGACATGTCTTTTACAAACTCAGTTTAATCCAGAGTGATTCTTTTGACTTCAGCAGAGTTACTCCAGATTTAACTGAGATCAGAATGTGGCCCTTAATCTTCATTATTGTCAAGAAAGTGCCTAGCCTACTTTTGGTGCCATATAAATATATAATTCAATACAATAATACTACATCATGAAATTACTGTAGTGTCATGTAGTTTGTTCGTGAAACAAGGCTAAATGCAGAAATTACTTTTTCCTTTCAGCTGCATTAATTAAAACAAGGGTGTTATATTTTGCCACACAATGAGAAATAATACAAGTAATTACATTTATTTTATTATTTTATGGATTTTTAAAGCACCCATCACTGTAGCTTGTGGACTCTCACATACATGATTCTCATAGAAGGATTGCTCACACGCCTCTTTTTAGCCCTTTATTCACCTTCTTGTTCTTCTTCGTACTGCAGCAGCAAAGCTACTGTGTATGTGGACCACTAAAGTACCCACTACTGGACTGATCAGAACTACCCAGTTTTGTGTCATAAACCTTGTATTGTTAATAGATAATGGAGAGTCTCCTTTTGTTCAAGTGGTGTTTTGAAGTAGGAGGGTCTGGATTTTATCCCTGCTGCTGCTCTGATGTTCTGAGTAGCCCTGACATGCACCATAGCAACAAACAGGAAGTCCTAGGTGGCCACAGGTTTCTTGCAACATTAAATACAACAGCCTTATCTAAGATGCTCTTTCATTATTTAGAGTGAACAGTGAAAAGAAAATCAAGCTTGGTAACAATGTATTCTGAGCTGGTGCCTCAAAGTGGGGAGCCTCTCCCTTCCTTTTGTGCCCTTTCATTTTTGAATATAGTTTCTATACCTAGGCAGCTAATTTGGCTATTTTGACTGACTACCAAATCCTAATCTCAAAGCAAAATTCGAGGGAAAGTCTGAACCTGCACAGATCAAAACCACTCACATCAAATCCTGCAGCACGAAACTGCCAAGCCACCCACAGCTCTAGAGAGGTGGCCCCTTTTCATTACATGGCAGGAGAAGATAGGTGCCTGTCATAGCACAGGTTGACTCTCTGATGTTTAAACTCTCAGAGTTGACGTCTGGCCTCTTCACTCAGTTTTGACTCAGTCTTTATTTAGGCGCAGAGATTAAATGGTTGGTTCAAAGTGACATGCACCAGCCACTGAACCCAAGCACCACCCATGTGATATATGCCATCATGTGCCAGCAATGCCCCTCTGCCATGTACATTGGTCAAACTGGACAGTCTCTACGTAAAAGAATAAATGGACACAAATCAGATGTCAGGAATTATAACATTCATAAACCAGTCGGAGAACACTTCAATCTCTCTGGTCACACAATTACAGACATGAAGGTCGCTATCTTAAAACAAAAAAACTTCAAATCCAGACTCCAGCGAGAAACTGCTGAATTGGAATTCATTTGCAAATTGGATACTATTAATTTAGGCTTAAATAGAGACTGGGAGTGGCTAAGTCATTATGCAAGGTAGCCTATTTCCCCTTGTTTTTTCCTACCATCCCCCCACCCCCAGACGTTCTGGTTAAACTTGGATTTGTGCTGGAAATGGCCCACCTTGATTATCATGCACATTCTAGGGAGAGTGGTCACTTTGGATGAACTATTACCAGCAGGAGAGTAAGTTTGTGTGTGTGGTTTTTGGAAAAAGGGGGGGGGGGTGAGAAAACCTGGATTTGTGCTGGAAATGGCCCACCTTGATTATCATACACATTGTAAAGAGAGTGGTCACTTTGAATGGGCTATTACCAGCAGGAGAGTGAGTTTGTGGGGGGGGGGGGGGCGGAAGGTGAGAAAACCTGGATTTGTGCTGGAAATGGCCCAACTTGATTATCATACACATTGTAAGGAGAAAGAAAAGGAGTTTAGATAAGCTATTACCAGCAGGAGAGTGGGGTGGGAGGAGGTATTGTTTCATGGTCTCTGTGTATATAATGTCTTCTGCAGTTTCCACAGTATGCATCCGATGAAGTGAGCTGTAGCTCACGAAAGCTTGTGCTCAAATAAATGGGTTAGTCTCCAAGGTGCCACAAGTACTCCTTTTCTTTTTGCGAATACAGACTAACACGGCTGTTACTCTGACACCCAGGAACTGAGAGTTTGAGTCGTGCCCTTGCTAGCTTTCTAGAATGCCTCCAGTGGCCTGTTGGCCAGAGACACTAACTGCATCACCTCCGTATGCTTCTGCTTCCTCAGGCCCCTTCTAGGACTCTGTTTGCACACATGAGCTGCCCCAGATTTCAGTACCAGGGCCGTGGGTGTACAGAGGCACTTCCCATACGCTGAAGCGATGCTCGTTGCTACCACCTCCCTGCCCAAAAACCAAGAATGAGGGAGAAAAAAAATCCAAACCCTTCAAAATCAATTTTAACTCAAACAAAACTGATCTCACGAGCTCCGGAAACCACACACATAAATTTGGGTTTGGCTGGGGTCTGTGTTTTCCTTGGGCTCCTCCGCATCACGTATGAAGCCCATTTTAAAACAATTTGCTAGAGCGGTTCAGCATATTACAAGGGCTAACATGCACCAGACAGCTACCTAGGAGCAGTGGCTCTGCTCCTGCAGTCACCAGATGCCTTCATGAGAGATGGGAGGCAGGGACGTCCTCAAGCACAAGCAACTGCTTTGGCCCCCACACACATGCAAACTCCATACGTCAGGGGAGGGGAGGCAGAGGGTAGAGAGAGGAAGGAAACAACACATGCTTCCTAGAAAAGGGAGTAGAAGAGGAGGCGATTCACAGCCTAGCTTCCCCGCTTTCACCAACATGGCCTCCTGCAAATGGCAAGACCATCACTGAATGGATTTATGCAATCTCGGATCTCCTCAGGAAAGGGGCTGCTTCTGTAAATCTTAAGTCAACTCAGTTCTACATCTGAACAGAGTGAGAGTTACCTCCCCTTTACTTTGGCTGAGGGGGAACCTCCTCTTTCCATTAGCTGAGGGGGAACAGTAGAGATGGTCCCACATGGCAATGTTGGGATCCAAATCTGAGCGTCCCAGGATTTCAGAGGAGTTTGGATGTGGGGTTTTTCTTTGGTTCATGTTAGAGACAGGAGGCAGTTGCACAGTTCCGATGTGGATCCAAACATCTCTAAAGTTCAGGGAAGGAAGGAATGCGAGGCTGGGTTTTGGTTCAGGCCCATCTGTAATTTAAAAAAAAAAATTATATTTGAAGTTAAACCACACAATATTCTTGGGTCACAAAAGCATTAAGAAGGAAGAGGACTCCCGGTTTCCAGTATTTGTTTAAAAGTTGGGAGTTGTAGGGGGATATGGGGAACATGAAGGTATGTTCTAAATGGTTTCTTTAGAAAAGACAAAAAGAAAAGGAGTACTTGTGGCACCTTAGAGACTAACCAATTTATTTGAGCATAAGCTTTCACTATGCATCCGATGAAGTGAGCTGTAGCTCACGAAAGCTTATGCTCAAATAAATTGGTTAGTCTCTAAGGTGCCACAAGTACTCCTTTTCTTTTTGCAAATACAGACTAACACGGCCTTTGAAACCTTAGAAAAGACAGAAAAATGACTCACTTAAGAAACATGTTATCTTGACCTCTTTCTCTTATATGCATAGGAGCCCTGTCAACAATACAGCCCAATAACTGGCTTAGGAGAAAAGAAAGGAAAGGAAAAGGAAAAGACAGCAATTTACTCTGTGTCCATTTTCCAAATGATCCTTCACTCCCCTCCCCCCTCCGCCCTCAACCTTTCCCTCCCTTAAGTTGATCCCCAGGGTTTTCTATCATTCCCTTGAAGAGGTAGCAGGCTATCACTTTACAGCGAGAGAGGAAGCAGCAGAAGAGGAAAGAAAGCAGACAAATTACTAAACGAGGAGGTGAATTAGACACTGTAAATGAATGCTGCGCTGTCTCCATGGGCTCCAGTTGCCTTGCGTGTGTACTTTTGGGCTGAGGCACAACTTGGAATTACAGCGCTTCGGCTTGTGGCAATTTGTACAACACCAGAAAGAGGGTCATTTTTATGCAATGCTTCCCTAACATTTCTCCATTAAACTGCAACCCTCCAGGCCGAATTTCTTCCAAATCACAGGCCTTGGCCCACACATCTGTATTGCAAAATCACAAGAGATGTGCAAAGAACTGTCATCTAGCATGGTGGTTCTCAAACTAAGGCCGTCGCTTGTTCAGGGAAAGCCCCTGGTGGGCCGAGCCGGTTTGTTTACCTGCCGCGTCTGCAGGTTCAGCTGATCGCGATTCCCACTGGCTGCGGTTCGCCGCTCCAGGCCAATGGGGGCTGCAGGAAGGGCGGCCAGCATATCCCTTGGCCCACGCTGCTTCCCGCAGCCCCCATTGGCCTGGAGCAGCGAACTGCGGCCAGTGGGAGCCTCAATTGGCCCAACCTGCGGACGCGGCAGGTAAACAAACTGGCCCAGCTCACCAGGGGCTTTCCCTGAACAAGCAGCGGCCCTAGTTTGAGAACCACTGATCTAGCAAAGCCTTTCTAGTTTCTGTTTAGAGAAGCTTTGGAGGTTATTTGCAGTCTCAAACTAATGAGCGGACAATGGAGAAGTGGAGGAGGACAGTTAGCAGCTACCGAGTAATGAAACTTTACACTTACAGATGCTTTTCATCCATGGGATCTCAAGGCACTTTACATGCGTGAGCAGGGTATTATTATCCCCATTTTATCTAATGGGAAACTGAGGCATGGCTTTGGTCTTATTTGTTTAGGTTAAGACATGTAAATACACAGAGGGCACTTAATAGTTAATCATTTATTAAGGGAGCTGCAGAATGAAATAAACATTATTGATCTCTAGCAGCAAACTCTATTGTGGCAACAAGCATGACAAAAGCAACTTGTTTCAAATGTGATTGCTCAAATGGTCAAGAGGCTAATCATATTGTACTTTTTATGGACATTCCTATGGAATTTAATAGCAAATTATATCCCTGCTATGGAATTCTATAAGACTTTAAAAAACAACACGACACACACCTATGGAACAGTTATCATTCTCTATTAAATTCTGTAGGTTTTTAGAAGTCTATTCCATTTCTGCTGAAATTTACTGATATGCGACCTGATTGAAAGCCCCTTCTAGTCAGTAAGAGCCTTTCCATTAACGTCAGTGGGCCTTGGATCAGGCCCTCAACATCTATTAAGTCCTATAGGGACATTTAAAGAAATCTCACTTACTATCAGTTCCACTTCTGAAGCAATAGGATGATCCACAGGGAAAAAAAATGTGTTTCAGAGATGGCACTGTGAGCTCCAATATGTCAGAGAACAAGTTAATATACATGCATTTTCCTGAGATAAAACACGCACGCATTGAAGTCATCTTTGTATATAACATAAAATATGATTATATCAGTTTGAGTACAAACCTGATCTCTCCACATCCAAACACCCTTGTCCCTGTCATGCATTTGGTTGCAGATACAATCAAGTAGAAATAAACATGGGATGAGTTGCCCTTTAATCACCTCAGTATAATATCAGGCTTGCTGCTGAAATGTGCATTAGAATGCACACCACCCACAGCCAAAATCCCCTGTCCTAGATTATGCATCCAGGAGAATATTATATTTCGATCTAGCAAGAAGGAGGAAATGTGACATCAGGCCATGGCTTTTCCCATTGTGTGGACTGTAGAACGAGAAAGCAAAATTTGATATCTTCCATTGTTGTATGTTGTAGCCATGGTGGTCCCAGGATATTAGAGGGACAATGTGGGTGAGAAACAGGTGCCGACTCCATGGGTGCTCTGGGGCTGGGGCATCTCCACCCTGCCCCACCTCGCCTCCTCCCCTGAGCACGCCACATCCCAGCTCCTCCACCTACCTCCCAGTGCTGCCAAACAGCTGTAGCAAGCTCCAGGAGGCATGGGAGAGGAGCTGGAACGTGACACACTCAGGGGACGAGGCGGGGAAGAGGCTGGGCCAGGGCGGGGATTTGGGGAAGGAGTCGAATAGGGGCTGGGAGGGGGCGGAGTTGGGGCGGGGACCTTGGGGAAGGGGTTGGAATGGGGGCAGGGTAGGGGTGGAGCCATGGCAGGGCCGGGGGCAGAGGGGGGTCGAGCACTCACCAGCGCCATTAGAAGTCGGCACCTATGCCCACCTTGTCTCTGTAGCACCAGTGTCAGTTTGACCCTGGTGGATCATGACAAACCCTCTATGGTGATGCTCGTTACCTGCCTTCCTCTATGTTGCTCTCTAATAGGGAAAGGTCTAAGGTCTGGGGCCTTATGACTCTCTAATGCTCCCCAAAGCTCCTTCTTGCCTCATAACCCTCCCACTGGACCCTGGTTTCCTCCTTCCCTGTGAGTAAAATTCTAATGCAGCACAGAACTTGCAGACCAGGGGGACAGGGAGCTAGGGTGGATTTTAACCTCCTTTACGATCTCCCAAACCTACACTGGTTTCGGTGCTGGAAGGCATCCCTCCCCCCGTCATAACTTAGATAGCCCTGAGAGCCTGTCTAAGTTTCAGACGCCTCCTGATAGGGTTGCCAACTTGGTAACATTTAAAAACTGGACACTCCAGCACGAGTGCTAGAACTTCCCCTTTCCCATCCCAACTTCCTCCTGAGGACTTGCTCATGTACTGCCCCTTCCCCCCCAGGCCTCACCCCCGCCCCACCTCTTCCCCCAAAGCCCCGCTCCTGTCCTGCCCCTTCCCCTGAGACCCTGCCCTTCCATTTGCTCCTCTTCCCCACCCCACCCCCAGTTATTCACTGCTTTCCCCCTCTCCTCCCATCCCTGCGTGGGTCGGGAGGGACTCACCTGCAGAGCCAGGGTCGGGAGCTGCAGCCGCCTGATGCAGGTAGGAGTTGACCCTGGCTGAGTAGGGGCTGGCACAGGTGATGACTTGGCGCCTCCCCGCCTCCCCCACCACCAGTAGATCTGACCAGACACAGTCAGGTCCCCTTTTCAACCAGACTTTCCAGCTGAAAACAGGACACCTGGCCACCCTACCTCCTGGGGCTACCATATGGGCTGCAACACTGCTTGCAATGGCCACATGAATATGTGCTGCTGTTCCACCCTGACAAACTCCTCCTGCCCAGGCCCCACCCCCCCTACGAAAGGGTTTGTGAGGGGATTATCTGAAGGCAGCCCTATGGCTGTCTTCTGCAGTGCATGAACCAGAGGAATCTTTGTCCTGCTGGAACTGGGGTTTTAGGGCATCTTTATGTCATTCTGGCACTTTTATCTGGCATAAACCAACTGAAGCAGGTGTAAGGAGTTTTTAATAAGCCTCCAGCGCAATTCCATTCTCAGAAACTACCGATAGGCCCCTAGGATCCCAGAAGCTCTCCAATATTCCTCTAGATCCCCATTAAAAGCTTACCTCCATCCCCAGTGTTTCCTCAGAATCCACCCATAGGCCTCCCCATCACCCAACTCCTTGTCTCTCCTTAAAAAACACCCTAGCTGCTCTTCTTTCTCCTTCACCATATATTAAACCTCCAACCCCACTTGCCACCTCTCATCCCTCCAGGAATCGTCCTGCTGCCTTTCCCTTCCCTGCAGAGATCCAATAATTTTTCCACTATTGAAAATGTTCTCAACTGTTTGACTGGATTTTATCCATCCCATTCTGTTACTGAGGCAAACAAACCTGGAACAGGATCTTACAAAATTCCACACCAGCCACGAAACATGCCTTGCACAAACACTTCTTCTCAGAATGAAAGACAAAACCAGTGCCTACAGAGCAGCATAGAGTTTCTGCAGATTCTAACAATGTGGTTTCGGCTATGCTGATTTAACTTAAACAGAAGGGGAAATGAAGCATAAGGGAGCTCTCTCTGACAACTGTTAGAAAATTCTGAAGTCTGGAAGAAAAATAACCTCTTTAATGAAAGGTAGATTATAGTGCAAGTCGTGGCCTTAGTTAGCAAAGTTAGATACTTTTAGGAAATTGTGTATTGTTACTGCATTAAAACCCACTCTTTGTCGGTCAAGACTGTGTGTGTCTGTCTCTCCCATGTGCCCGCACACAAATAGATGTAATATGGACAGGTATAGTAATAACAATACTATACAAGATGAGTGTCATACACATATAGCTAAGGGTAGCATAAATTCCTCCTGGGTAGTTGTACTGAATCTTTACCTGTAAGGGGTAAGAAGCTCAAACAACCTAGTTGGCACCTGACCAAAAGGGCCAATGAGAAAAGAAGATACTTTCAAATCGGTGGGGGGGAGGGGGTGGAAGGGGGCGTGGTTTTGTTTCTGTTCTCTTTGTTCCCTCTCTGGATGGAGAGAGAGACCAGGCTGGAAAAACATCTCCTGAAAACATACTTGAAATGAGCATTTAAGATTACAAAAATTGTAAGTAATAACAAGGAAATGCATTAGATTATCTTTTGTTTTAGCTTGTGAATTTTCCCTATGCTAAGAGTGAGTTTTATTCCTGTTTTTTTTGTAACTTTGAAGCTGAGCCTAGAGGGGAATCCTCTGTGTTTTAAATCTTTTTATTACCCTGTAAAAAATACCTTCCATCCTAATTTTTGCAGGTGTGATTCTTTTACTTTTTTTTTAAATAAAATTCTTCTTTTAAGAACCGGATTGATTTTCAGTGTCCTAAAAACCAAGGGATTTGGTCTGTGCTCACATTGTAACCAATTGATTAGGATATTTTTCTCAAGCCTCCCCAGAAAAGTGGGTGAAGGGGCTTGGGGGAATATTCTGAGGAAACAGGGACTCCAAGTGGAACCTTTTCCTGAATTTTTGTCTAAATCACTTGGTGGTGGCAGCAATACCGTCCAAGGACAAAGAAAGGATTTGTGCCTTGGGGAAGTTTTTAACCTAAGCTGGTAGAAATAAGTTTAGGGGGTCTTTCATGAGGGTCCCCACATCTGTACCCCAGAATTTAGAGTGGGGAGCGAACCCCGATAATGAGTATTATCAATCTTACTCATGTTACAGATGGAGAAACTAAGGCACAGAGAGCATTTGCCCAAAGTGGAAGAGTTAGGAACAGACCAATGAGACAGTGGCAAAGTCAGGAGTAGAACCTAGGGTCTCTTGATCACCAGTCCCCTGCTCTCACCAACAGACTATAATATCCTTCATTTGAGATTCTCAAACAGCTATCCAACTCTCATAAATAAGCCCCAAAACACCCATATAAAGGAGATAAGTATTATTACACCCGTTTTACACAAGTGCAAAATATTTAGTAGGAGTAATACCACTGTTATAAGAAAATTCGTGTATTCACCTGTGCTTGCCAGGGAAAAGTCGTAACATTGTGTGTGATATAATCGTACACATACAAGCCCGATAAAATGCAGTCACCTCTGGAGTGTAGGGCCAGGGCCAGGCAGACAACGAGCATGCACAGCGTATCATCGAAGGAGAGGAAATTCTGGCCAATGACATAAGGCAAACCCCTAGTCTTATGACAGATGCCCTGGGAGCTTTAACATCCACAAAGACCGAAGAGGACCTCAAACGTCTTGTCAAAAAAACCCAAACACATTGTAAGTCTCGTCCAACTACAATGGATCTATCTTGACAGCTTCAGTTGACCTGCTGGTATTTCCAACTCGTGGGTAGAGCTGTGTGAATAACTGATCTTTTGGTATGCTGAAAATCCAAAAAAAATCCAAAACCAAATTTCA
This sequence comes from Caretta caretta, assembly GCF_965140235.1. Taxonomy (NCBI): domain Eukaryota; kingdom Metazoa; phylum Chordata; order Testudines; family Cheloniidae; genus Caretta; species Caretta caretta. The sequence goes on along the minus strand of NC_134213.1, from coordinate 16,373,559 downwards.
GTTCAGGTTCAACTCAAAAATGGGATTTCAAAATGTTCAGCAAATCAAAAGTCAGAAAAAATAACATTTAGGAGCAAATTAAATATTTTGTTCGATCCACAATGACACATTGTTTCGATTTCAAGTGATTTTAACATTTCTAATTTTTTTTTAAATACAATGAAGAATATTTCAAAATGAAAAGTCATTTTAAATGGAAACATTTCATTTAGAAAATTTCAAACCATTCCACCCCCTAAAATGAACAATTTGGGAAAATCAACACAAATTTGCTACGTGTTTGTTGCCATCAAATCTGCATTTTTTGCTGAAAAAAAAGTTTTCCTTAAAAAAATGTATCCAGCTCTGCTTGTGGATCCAGGAATTCTGGTATTTCAAACCCAACACTTCAGCCATTCTGATAATCCCCCAGTTTCAGAAAAAATATAGAGCTGATCAAAGAAATTACAGCTTCCAGTTACAGCCTTTGCAGTTAAAATACAATCTTAAAACTCACTGTTACTTAACAGAAAACTAAAATTTGTATAAGTCATTTGTGAACAAAGGAAAGGATAATTAGAGGAATAAGGCTATAAAAAAATTCTTAACTCCAATATGAGAGGAAGGTGACAGGAATTATCTTTTATGTTTAAACCACTCATAATGCTAGTTTTAAGCTTGGGCATTGCCCCCTAAGCATCTATGTAAATAGAAATATATGTACATTATATGTGTATGTACAAAGGTATTTATGTAGTAGGTCCAAACAATCTCATATTCAGAGGTTCGAAGCCTTGGTTTCATACTTTCCAAAATGTAAGGTGGCGGAGCAGCGGGGGCCAGAGATAGGCTAGAGATTTTGAATTCAGTTCGATCTGGATCTGAGGTTTGGGTTCACTGTTTGATTAGGATCAATTGCTACAGAACAACAATAATGCTACAGAACCCTTATACTGCATTTTATATCTTCAAAGCACTATTCAAACATTACAAAACTCTCACAACACTACCCCAGTGAGGCAGGTAATTATGCATGTATGCACAGCGCTTATGCATGGTATACAGGCAAGTACTTCTTACTGAAGCTGTGAAGGGGTTCCACAATAAAATGGAAAGATTGAAATTGAAATGGAACCCACTGAATCCAGCCAGGGTTTCATGTAAAATTACATTAATAAAAGCCCAGCCTAAGCAAACTCGAAGGAGAAAATTTAAAATAGTCAGTATATATGCCATTACAAAAATCTCGCTCATTCTTTCTTCTGTCACTACATGCTAATTAACCGCCACAGAACATTTTAATTTTCTTCAACCGGTAGGCCTGCTCTGGTACATACAGCATGTAGCTAGGTAAAAGCAGGAAAGATATAATGTTTCTGGACATTACACCTTTTCAGATTAGGATTCTCCCTGCTTTTCTGGCTGAGGAGCCAGGGTTGTGAGTCAGATACTGTGATCTCACTGTCTCTATCGTTAAGACTTATATTCGTTCTTTCTTTGTTCTGTCTGTTGACTTTCCTTAATCTGAAATAAAAATCACTCAGGCCAAAAGCACATTTCACTCAGTGCGTGGGAACCAAAACAACTGTTCTTGGCAACCCAGTACTTTAGACTGTGGCCATGGCTGATGCACTCAGTCCAGCTGTCCAGCAAAGAAACTGGCAAAGCTGCACAAATGTTATTTGGCCAAAGACCATGGGAGCTGCTTGGTTATTGAGGCTTCTCCCTTCCCCACCATGGAACATTCATTCTAATTCACCAGAGTCAAAAAATAACACTAATAGCGACACATTCACAGAAGCTACACCTTTTTTTTGCTGAAGTTAAGCCAGCTCTGAGCTGGTGTAGCAATGGCATATCCCCTTTAACAAGGCTTGGCAAACAAGGCAGGTAACCCAATTGTTGCAGAATTTGCACCCTTATGCACTTGAGTTCTGAAGGCTCTGGGGCCACCGCTACAGGATTTACATTAAGCTTGCTGCAGAAAATGCCAGGCCTTGCATACACAAAATACACAACTGTGTGGTGTGGTATAAAGGTATTATTTACACTTGTTTGCAATGACATGCATAATTTATCCTCGGCTTGAACTCTCATGAAGAAATAGGACCATTCCAAACTCGCGCCAACATTACCTTTATACCACATCACATCACATCTTCCACAAGTATATATTACTTGTAGAGAATATATGATACAGTGGTGTGTAATAAAAGTTTAATTGGCATGAATTTGGGTTGGCCGCACTATATTTACTGGTGGTAAAAACCACGAGTATGTTATTCACAAATGAGGACCAATAAAACCTTAATACCACCCTAAAGCAAGATGTATTCTGTATCTGCCACATGTTATGGAGAAACTATTTTCAAAATGTTTAAGATAATGTTGTATCTTTCCACCTGTAAAGCCAAGCAGCTGTCCTTGGCTACCATGAGTTCAACTGCACAGAACACGTAAAGAGCCATAAATACCTCTAAAAATAAACCAGTATAGCTCTTCTGTATACAAAGAGTCTGATATCTCAGGAATTTCCTGGGCTAGCAATGACTAGGTCCCATTAGGAAGTGTGTGTGATGATGAGGTATCTCCCATTTTCCAAAGGGACAAAGCTGCCATTTCTAGCCCTACAGGATCATGGCATATCAGACTTTAAAATCATGACACCCTTGAGAATAGAAAAAACATTTTTAGGTACAGGACTGAAAACTTGTTTCAGCCAGGTAAAATGGGGGTTGGGGCGGGGTGTCATATTTTGGGGCCAAAAAAGGAAATATTTCTAATAGCAGCTGTTTGAATGTCCTCAGGGATTTGGAAAATATTAGAAAAAGAGTCCCATAGGAGATGGATCAGTGGGAGGAGAGCAGGTGAAGAAGTCAAGGCTGCATGATTAATTCATTTATAATGTGGATATATGTGTGTGTATAAACACACACACATATATATAAATAAATATACACACACATTTTAGGTGTGTCAGCCACCTAGTCTTTTTAGACAGAAGTCTACCTGAGTCCTGTGGCACTTGGGGCTAGAGACTTCAGGCTCTCTCATCTACTGGGTCTCCTAAGTACTCACCCACAATCCTAAGCTCATGCTCTCATACTCTTCTGCATCCTTGGATGGAAAGACACATAGTGTAATGCAAATTCTCCATGTATGAAATATTACCTCTGCTCTCTCCAGAGCAACAACAGATGTACATGTTGGGCTGTTATTCTGAGGAAGAGGGTCTGTTGGCCTTTCTGTACTCTTGGGCTCTGCTCTGGCTGCAGCTGTGGAGAAAGGAAGCATTTGACACTAATGTAATCGTGTTCTCATTGCAGCTTTACCTCATCCCTGGCATTGAAGCAGTGTGGGGAAGGTAGTAGTCTGTTAGAATCTGTGTTTTTTTCCCTTTAGGTCTTCATTTCCCTGACCTCTGTCTTCTTCCCTGACCCCAAAGCAAACAAATTTCAACACATTCAGAAAGGTGCTTGTGGTGGCTTGCCTCAGAGCACAGGTTCCTGTGTTACGACAGGGAGGCCCAAACTACTGGCGCAGTTATCAGGAGATAAAAGGGTGGCATCATGGACATAGTAAACTACACATTTTCTGGGACACCATGAACAGAACTTGCTTTAAGGGCCCGGCAGAAGTTGCACAATATCTCATGGCAAGTGCACAAGTTATGTCAGTCACCACAAAGTTATTGGTGCTAATAATTCTAAGTTCTCATAAAGTAGGCGATGGGGACTTGGAGACTTTCTAGAGATCCCTCCGAGCTTGTGATTTTGAGTCTGTATTACAGCTTCCTAGATATGCTGCAGAGAAGCCAAGTTTTCAAACCATGGACTACTGTCTGAGAGAAAGTCACTCAAGCAAAATCCTGACTTCTTCGATGCCACACATTGCAGATCAACTTGGTCTTTGTCCTATTACATGTTCTCTGAGAAGGCCATCAGCCTGAACACCTGATGTATGCTGATCTTTTAAAGCAAGTGAAGAGAGGCACTATCTACTTCTAATGTGCCAAGAGCAGGGATCTCTAGCGCAGGTCATAGAGAATATCAACATTCTTTATCACTTGCCACACCAGATTTTCTCAGAGGAAGTGAAGTTACATTTTTTCTTCCCATTGTTAAAAGACTCATCAACTAAGTTTGGGGTTTGCCCCAAGAGGCTGCAGAAGAGTTGGCAGACATGGGTCATGTCTAGAGCTAACCAGAAACTTCCGAATTTTGGGTTTTATGGATTTTTTTATCAAAATTCAATTTGTCAAATTTTTTTGACCAGCTCCAGAGCTACCTGATTTTTTTAATTGAAATTAAAAAAAAAAAACCCTAAATAATTTTGTAAATATTTTCATTAATTTTGAGAGATTTTTTTAAAAAATCTCTCTCTAGTCGTCTACCACAAACATTGTTTGTGAGATCAGAAGATTTTATCACAGCCTGTGAAGTGAAGTAGCAGATGAAATGGAACAAAAGAAACAGGGTGCCTGGCAGTCAGAGCTGACCTTTCCTTATGTCATGTGTCTTAAAGACAAAACAGCAACACATATTCATGCCAATGACTGGAAATATCAGGCTTTTTCTACAATGCACAGTAGCAGCAGCTACCTGCTGCAAGTGGAAAATTAACTCCGAACTGATTAATGAAAACAGGATTTAGAAAAGCAAAAAGTAAAAGGTGAATTTGTTTTATTGTGGCTGGAGAACTGAAAAATCCATGAAGCAAAAAACACTCAAATACATAAAAATCATCTGATCCCAAACTGACTTCTAGCAATACCATTTCAACCCTCTATCCAGGGAACGAGAGAACCTAACAATGTAATTAAACTAATATACTGGACAGAAGTTTTATACAGTTTGCAAAATATTCACAATACAACTAAAATGCAAGTATTTTTGGAATTGGTTAAAATTAAAAAATGGACGATTTCTGTGAAGAATTCCAAACGTATGTGCAAATATTTCAAAGACAAAGGGACAAATTCTTGAAAACAGGCCAGTTTTTAAGCCAATATGATTTTTGTGTCAAAGCCATGAGAAAAATATTTTCAGTGTTAAAGTACCCACTGAGCTAGAAATATTGCACAAAATGAATTTTTAGTACCATTTTTACAACAGTGCAAAATGAAACTATGTTTACTCTAGAAAACTAAAATTATGAATTTCACACATCTCTGCTTTATGTAAATCTGCCACGATTCTGCAAATCCAATGCAGTTCCACTGACTTCAAGGGAGTCGCTCTAGATTTTCACAAGTGTAATTAAGATTACAGGCTCGTACCTAGGCTCTTTTCTGGTATTGGCAGAAACAATGCATGCTTTTTGTATGGTTAGGAATACTGCATCAATTTCTAGACTATCAATTACTCCATCAACTACTAGAGAGCCTTCCTGCACTGGCATTGAACCCATCAAAGTCCTACCTGAGCTCTGACACAGTTTCTTTAAAACTGTTTTAAAACCAAATGATCTTGTCTACACTGGCGAGACAAACGTTTGAAACCCCTTTATCAGAAAGGATGTTTAAAACAGATTCAACTCCATTTTCCAAAATGGTTCAAATTCTACTGTAAACGGGGCTTCTGCTCCCCCAGGCCCTGTCCTTGCCTCTGTCCTCCCTCCTCAACAGCTGCCCTTGACCCCTACTCCTGGCCATAATCCCACTCTTGCTCCTGTCTCCCCACTCCACAGCTCCTGCCCTACCCCTCATCCCTGGCTCCTCCTGCTAAACCCTCCAAGGTTCCTACCTCCTTCCCCGATCTGCATTTGAGTCAGCTTGTTTCATGCTTTCCCTCCAAGCTGCTTAGGTGTCAACAGGGGGAGCACTGGGAGCACAGCAGGGACCATCTCCCTGGTCTCAGCTCTAACGTGTGGCACCACAGCATCCCCATCACCTGAGAGGAGCAACTTTTGGGAAAGTCCTGCTCAGCTCCTGTAGCCCTGGCCTGGAGCATGCTCAGTGAGGCTGGAATCTTCGGAGGTATCAGACTCTTAACAAGTCTCTGCTGAGCACATGTGAACTGAGATTTTTTCAGAGGCTTGGCCAAATAGGGGTGAATTTTAACAGGGCTGGGAAAAGCAAATCCCTGGCGCTGGGGCGGCCCTCCTGCCGAATTTCAAATCCCTGCTCCAAAGCATGGCGGAGCTACAGCTTCTCCATGAAATGGTTGTAACTCATTTTTTAAAAACATGGCTTCAGATTCCTCACGGCATTTTTGTTAAATTTCGGAAAAACGGCATCGGTTACTAAATTTACCGTGGCTGCTCCCTGATCCTTAACAAAACAAACACCCTTCTCCTTGTCCTGTGCAGGGGACCCTGACAACCCACTCTAGCACCCTCCGGTCAGGCACTGCAATCCTAATCCCGCCTGGTGAGGAGGGGTGGCCGGTGGGCAGGTGGCTGTTGGAAAGCCCACCCTGCAGTCACCCCCGACAACCGTGGCTCCTACAGCTCCTGTCCCACAGGGCTGGGCAGGCGCTCTGCTCCAGGCACTGTGTCCTGGTAGGCAAGGTTGCAGAGCTGTCTGTGCTTGGCTCAGCTGCTCCTTTCTCATAACAGAGGGGCGGGTAGGCCAAACCTGAGGGGCACTGCACAGGACACTGTGCACTCATTAAAGTTTGGCCCATCCAACCCTTCATCAAGATGGGGGTCTGTGGAGCCAAACCTGAGAGGTATTGTGACCCAGTGCACCAGGTTGCAATGCCTGGAGTGGGGAGCCAGGCCTGGCCACATGCACCACTGTGGGATGACTGAAGGGCAGGTTCATTCTCTAGTCTCTCCTGCCCGTAGTCCTCCCCTCAACATTGAGCCAGGGCCAAGTGTCTAGGAAAATCATGGACAGGGGGAAAAGTCATGGACAAGCAGAAAAATCATGATATATGTGACTTCTTTCCCCCATGCCAAAACAGAGGCCCTAAGCATTGGCAAACAATACATTTTTCCCTATTCTCGTTTTTAGAAATTACTGTCTGAAACTTCCTGCCAAAAAGTCAGCCTTAATGGAAATTTTCAGCCCAAATGATTCAAGTTTGATAAACTTATAAGCAACTGAAAACAAGGTCTTACAATGAAAAGTGTTAGGTGTCACTCCCTGTAGTACCTATGATTTATTTTCCATGTTGACTTGTTTTGGCTCTTTTACAAGTCATTTTATGGGACCTATGGAAACTGCTTGTTGGTTAACATTCACAATATGCCATGGAACTTTTAGAACATACAGCCCTTAGAGTCAGGTATGTAATGAACAGAACACAGGAACCACCATACTGGGTCAGACCAATGGTCCATCTAGCCCAGTATCCTGTCTTCCGACAGTGGCCAGTGCCAGATGCTTCAAAGGGAAAGAACAGAACAGGGCAATTATTGAGTGATCCGTCCCCTGTCATCCACTCTCAGCTTCTTGGCTAATAGCAGCTGATGGACCTATCCTCCAAAAATTTATCCAATTATTTTTTTTATATGCCACTTATATTTTTGGCCATCAGAACATCCACTGACAACAAGTTCTACAGGTTGACTATGCGTTGGGTGAAGAAGTACTTCCTTATGTTTGTTTTAAATCTGCTGCCTATTAATTTCTTTGGGTGATCCCTGGTTCTTGTGTTATGTAAAGGGGTAAATAACACTTCCCTATTCACTTTCTTCACACCACTCATGATTTTATAGACCTCTGTCTTATCCCGCCTTAGTGATCTCTTTTCCAAGCTGAAGAGCCCCAGTCTTTTTAATCTCTCCTCATATGGAAGTTGTTCCAAACCCCTAGTCAAGCACATGCTGTATGTCAGTGGTTCTCAAAGCCGGTCTGCCGCTTGTCCAGGGAAAGCCCCTGACGGGACGGTTTGTTTACCTGCCGCGTCTGCAGATTCGGCTGATCGCGGCTTCCACTGGCCGCAGTTCGCCGCTCCAGGCCAATGGGGGCTGCGGGAAGGGCGGCCAGCATGTCCCTTGGCCTTGACAGTCCGGCGCACCAGGGGCTTTCCCTGAACAAGCGGCAGACCAGCTTTGAGAACGACTGCTGTCTGTGGAGGGAAGGCGAAAGAGTGCAGGGATGGAAAACAGTAGTCAGCATGAAGTGGCAGCGCAGTGCTAGGGATGGGGGACAAACACCTGGACACAGTGAGAGCAGGTTCCCTCAAGGCAGGAGGGACAGAAGCCCACAGTGAGCCCCTGACTAAGACAGTAGGAGCCACCATAATACAGGGGCCCCTGAAGCAGCCATGTTGTTCAGCAACTGTCAGGAGTGACCTAGAAGAAGAGGCCAAAGAAAGCGCCAGTCAGTGGCAAGAACGGCTCTTGTGGGGGTGGGGGGTTTGGGAAGACAAAGGAAGCCCAAAAGAGATGCAGTGGAACAGCTAGGCAGAGCAAGTCAGAGGAAGCCCCAGGTGGGTCCAGGGGAACAACCTCAGAGGCTTTGGGGCCCTAGAAGCCGCCCCAGAGCAGGTTTTTATAAAGTCTTTGCAGCTCTGTGGGGGTGAGGGAAGAACTAGTAACAGGTCTTGATTAGGGCAGGAGCAGCCTCTAGTAAGAGCTAAAGACCTCAGTCACAGGCAGCCCCGGAACATGAAGTAAGCCTGGAAATTGCAGTTAGAAAATTTCATCCTGGAATTAAGGCACAACATTTTAACTGCAATGGCAATTGACATTTGACCAACTTCCCAAGGAATGGGGTGGATTCTGTATCACCTGGCATCTTTAAATTGGGATTGGATTGGTCTTTCTACAAGATCCACTCCAGTTCCAGTACAAGTTTTTGGGCTAAATGCAGGAATCACTGGGTGAAATCTATGGCCTGTGTTCTGCAGGGGGCCAGACCAGATGATCACAATGGTCCCTTCTGGCTTCAAAATCTATCAGAGGCAACTGGCAGATAGAACGATGGGAGGAAAAGGACACCATCCTCTCCCTCTTTTCCCTCTTAGATATCTTCTACTGCTCTGGGCAGGGGGGAAGAAAGGGAATACCACAGTACTGGGGACTTGCAAACTCTCTGGGTCCACAAGTAAAAAGGCAGGCTCTACATGGCTTGCTCATGTTCACTCCTTATGTGCCATGTGGAGGAGTAAGGAAAATAAGCAGAACTTGTGTTGTGTTTCCCCATGAGATCTTTTCTATCCTCGGACGTCCTCTCAGACCAGCCCTGAAAGAGATATGACTTCTGGATTCTAACCCAGTGTGTGCCTGCACAGACATGCTCTGTTTGGGAGCAGGGAACAGACTCTACTCATTACACCTATTAACCATTCACATTACACCTATTAAAACAGCACAGGAAATTTCAGGGGCAAAGACAGTGGCCTGAATTTTTCCTGCTACCCTCAAAACAATGCACTTAAAGAGCCTACTAACCAGCCTATGGGAAGCAAATTGATGGTCTCAGTCCAGTTGTCCTGGATAGCCATCCACATCACCACAATTGGCATTAAATATTAGCAACTTGGTGGTAGCTTCAGAAGAGGCCAATTGTTGAGTAAGCAGGGAGACTAAGCTCCCAGCTCACACCTAGAGTATTCACCAGTCAGGGGAGAGGGCTTAAGGAACACCAGCAGAGCAGAGAAGGGGAAGCTTGCATTGCTTTTGTCCTATCCTGCCACTAAATAGAGGACTTCATTCTTCAGGGCTCTTGTTCTGGCATCTTTCACTGGCACTAGATTCACTTATAATTTAACTAGAAAGAAAAACAAAAAGATTTAGTGACCAGAAACATGAACGCTCGGAAATGAGTATTAACTCAAGGAAATCAAGAGCTGAATGAGTTACATCTAGCATGGAAATGAGCTGGCTTATGGAGGCACGTTTGCTGCAGCTCAGAGATTGCAGTTCAAATCCTTCAATATCCTGCTGTTCTTTGGTAAGGACTAGAGCGTCTCACCCAAGCCATATCTTTATAAGGTGACAAATCTGAATTCAGAGGAACCTGGTGACAAGAAGAATAAAAAAAGAAAACAAGCAAAAATAGGGGCCTTGAGGGGAAATAGGTTTCCTTCCCACTCTGTCTAGCATGGATGAAAGCTTTTGTCTTGGAGAAACAAAGCAGATATTCCCAGTGCCAGCTACAGTCACTAGACCATATCATTATTTTTATTTATTTTTATTACAATAGCTCCCAAAAGCCCCAATCAGGCATCACACGGGGGGGGGGGGGGGGGAGGGGGGCTGCACAAGATATAGGGGGAAATTTCCAGAAGTATCTGACTGACGTGGGATCCTAAGTGCCATTTCCAAAAGTGATATAGCCAGAGAGCTACCTTAGTTCTACTGACTTTTAATGAAAGTTAGGCGCTTAAGTGCCAAAGTCACTTTTGAAAAAGGAACTTAGGTGCTTTTGAAAGTTTTGCCCATGGTCTCTGCCCCAGTACAGTATGGATTGTGAGGAAAAGAGGTCAAAGAAAGTGTCCTTGCTGCATTTCAACTCACGTCTCGGTCCCATTCATTCAAACAGCCCAATTGTTTTAAATTGGACTACCTGGGAGTAAAAGTTTCTAAGATTAGACCCTTATTTTCCTGGACTGACCTGACAGTCTGAGTTAGTACCAGCACAATTATGTAGCAAAGGATCCAAATTGAGGTCCCAAGCTCAAATAGCTGTCAGACAGTGCTTTGATACTACAGAGATGGAAGCTCTACCTATACCTGTGAGAGCTATATAGTTAAAATATATTAGACAGATAGAACCAATCCCTGGAACTCATGGCAGTACTAAGTACCTTGATGTTGCTCTCTGATAGCCAATGTGAAGAATGGCAGTGAGAGAGCTGGAAGAAAATATAATGTGGGGCCTTTAAGAGTGAGAGCACAGAAAGAGGGGAAAAAAGGAGGGGGAGAGGAGAGATCTCAGAGGATTATTCTCACATATTAGGAAAAAAATCATTTTCCTTTATAAATATAATTTACAAAGGAACTTATGCAAGAGACTACCCCAAGAATCCCCAAGGCACTGTACAGAATTCCATCCCGCCACACTTGCTCTATGAAGCAATTGCTTTTTGCTTGTCCCTTGAGCGGTCACTTCAGACACGATTCACTGTACATTTTTATTGAATTCTGCAACACAAAGTGCTAGCACTAGAGCACTGCAAAACTGTTGTCATAAAATGCATGAAGTGTGTCTGTTCTCAGATCCCCCGGTCAAGGCAGTCACCCTGCAAGAGAAAGTCCTGCCAAATCATAGAATATCAGGGTTGGAAGGGACCTCAGGAGGTCATCTAGTCCAACCCCCTGCTCAAAGCAGGACCAATCCCCAATTAAATCATCCCAGCCAGGGCTTTGTCAAGCCTGACCTTAAAAACTTCTAAGGAAGGAGATTCTGCCACCTCCCTAGGTAACGCATTCCAGTGTTTCACCACCCTCCTAGTGAAAAAGTTTTTCCTAATACCCAACCTAAACCTCCCCCACTGCAACTTGAGACCATTACTCCTTGTCCTGTCCTCTTCTACCACTGAGAATAGTCTAGAACCATCCTCTCTGGAACCACCTCTCAGGTAGTTGAAAGCAGCTATCAAATCCCCCCTCATTCTTCTCTTCTGCAGACTAAACAATCCCAGTTCCCTCAGCCTCTCCTCATAAGTCATGTGTACAAGACCCCTAATCATTTTTGTTGCCCTTCGCTGGACTCTTTCCAATTTATCCACATCCTTCTTGTAGTGTGGGGCCCAAAACTGGACACAGTACTCCAGATGAGGCCTCACCAATGTCGAATAGAGGGGGACGATCACGTCCCTCGATCTGCTCGCTATGCCCCTACTTATACATCCCAAAATGCCACTGGCCTTCTTGGCAACAAGGGCACACTGCTGACTCATATCCAGCTTCTTGTCCACTGTCACCCCTAGGTCCTTTTCCGCAGACCTGCTGCCTAGCCATTCGGTCCCTAGTCTGTAGCTGTGCATTGGGTTCTTCCGTCCTAAGTGCATCACCCTGCACTTATCCTTATTGAACCTCATCAGATTTCTTTTGGCCCAATCCTCCAATTTGTTTAGGTCCCTCTGTATCCTATCCCTGCCCTCCAGTGTATCTACCACTCCTCCCAGTTTAGTATCATCCGCAAATTTGCTGAGAGTGCAATCCACACCATCCTCCAGATCATTTATGAAGATATTTAACAAAACCGGCCCCAGGACCGACCCCTGGGGCACTCCACTTGACACCGGCTGCCAACTAGACATGGAGCCACTGATCACTACCCGTTGAGCCCGACAATCTAGCCAACTTTCTATCCTTATGTTGTCTCTGGGTTCCGGAGAGATCTGGGGAAATGTTCCTCTGAAACCAGTTGGTTCTGCCACGTGGATTTTCTGTTAGAAAAGTTGCTGGTTTCTTAGCCAAGCTATCAAAATTCACCATTTTCACAGCAATCACATAAACCTCACTGGTTTTATTTGAGTTTTACAGAGAAACTTCAGTTTCACCCTAGAAATGGGTCAAACCAAACCTCAGGATCCAAACACCCCTAAGCTGCAAGGTGGCCAGGACCCAGATACTTATTCCACAGCCAGCCATGCTTTTTAAAATGATGTCTTTGCACTAGAAGTCTGGAGCCACACGCTCCAGATCTGTGTCTGAATCTACAGCTCCGAGCTATCTCGGATTCGTATGAACCTGACACTCAAGAGTGAAACTAGATGCAGAACCATCAAAATGAGCAGAAAGGTTCACTGGAACCTGGAGAGTTATCCCAGCATGAGTAAGAATGGTTAGGACAGTACAAATGTTTATCAAACTTACAGAAATATCCATTTCTCACATATAAAGGCATCATGGTAAGTAAAGAGTCTAACCACCATTATTAAGAGCTAGATCTTGCAAAGTACTTAGCAATTCCCAGTCTCTGCTTCCGGCCCCCTGATCCCAAACTGCCTGGTCCTGGCACAAGCTGGAGCTGCAAGATACCAGCTCTAACATGCCACTACCAGGAACCTCACAGCAGTGGAGGATGAGATGTAATGCAACTTTATTCAACTGTGCACCCTCGCTATCCTCATCTGCTCTTGGCCTTACATCATTTTTCTCCTTGCCCCAGGGTGGTACAGGAGATGGCAGATCCACCTCTTCCAGTTTTCTCCTACACAGAGAGGATATACGCTTAGATCTCTCTCGATTTAAGCAGCAGCCCTCACATGTATCAAGATGGCGCATGTTATGGTGTGCACAGGGATTATTTCACCCATAATTCTATATGCAGGCACCACTGGGATGGTTTGCTTTTATTCCACAAACTTAGCAGACCAGAGAATCTGGCTCTTAGAGTTTCCATGACCCTTTGTATTATCTTCACCCTGATCGCAGACACCCAGAAAGGAGGTCAAAATGTCATGAAAAGTATCTATTCTTTAATGCCTTTGCTCACGACAAGTTAAGTCTCTTTGGATATAGTACAGTTACCTACATCTCAGGAAGAAAAATAACTTACCAGTTTCGTAGAATGTGAATGAAGAGAAAGAGATTATACTGAAAGTGCCTACTAGGACTAAAAATGATTTATGTCAACACTGTATTTCAGAGCATGAAATATAAATGCAAAATATATTGGTTAAGAAGGGTTATATTACCCTCTGCCCTAGATAAAATTAAATCTTATTCCACGTAAAACAGCAGAGCATTTATAGCATTAAAAAGATCTACAAATTATTATTACAAAAATTATGCAATTTAACTGATGAGATCTTAAACTGGTCACTAATGCAGTACTGAATATCGTCAGTCCTGTAACGCAGACTGTCAGAGAAGCCACTGGAGTGATTGGGTAATGATCCCCTGCCATGTGACAGGGATAGACCTTTTGTAACCCTGATCTATGCCAGCTGACTGGTGCCAGTAAATAAAGATTGGTTTCTTACCAGCACTCCCTTGTGTCATATTTTTAGTGCATGCACTAGTGTAATTTGGGCTAAAAATTCTAAATATGGGGGAGGGGAAATGCACTCTGCCCCAGATCCATCTCCACTGGGTCTACTTCCAACTCCTGAGAAAATTAAGAGCCACCTTAAAAAAAAAAACGGTGCTAGAAAAATATTTGCTTCTTTCCCCATCAAATGTGAAATTTCCCACCAGGATTACACTGGTCGGAGGTGCGGGATGGGCAATTTTCAGTCCCATACCAATGCTAGGTAAAAGCTCCAGTTAATTGTGACCTAACAGGACTAGAAATGGGTGCAATATATCATTGGAAAGGAAAGATTCAGAGCTGGGATATACAGCAATTATTATTATCTCCAAAAATGTCTGAGATACTAGGGGTGAAATACTGGATGGTTCCATTGAAATCAATAGGATTTTTGCTGTTGATTTCAATGGGATCATGTTTTCACCCTAGGTTCTAAAATTGTGACATTGCTTATAAATTAGCTTTTCCGTTTATCATTATTTGTGTAAGCATGCAAATGCAACAGACATACTATCATTCGAGAAATATAAATTAAGGTTTGACATTTCATAGAAGCACAAGGGACGTAGGAACTCTGATGTCATTGAAACTGAATGTGAGTTCAGCATGTAACTCCCTTAGGATCACCACACTGAAAATCCCAACATATATTAATATAGTCATACATCTACAAAACATTGCTTGGACAGATAGCTCCCGTAGGATCTAAAATATACTATTTGAGTGTACTTTACATGCATACGTGGATACATATATTTGTTAGATTAATAAATACATGGTGAAAACAGAAAGGAATATATATTTGCCTGGATGAGCAAGCTGAATAATATCGCTGCACCATTCATTTCCACAAGAAAAGAAAAAGCAAAGGCTTTACTCCTTTTGTTATTATTTTTTCATAGGCAAGTAAAGATGGAGAAAATGATCATTCTCATCAACACTATAATGACAGTCTCAGGTCTATAATCCTGCAAAGGAAACTTGCACTGCACAAAAATGAAGTCTACCGGGGGTTGTTGAAGCTTAGGTTCTCTAAAGAATTATTTTCAAGTTCCTCTCCATGAAGGATATTATGAGTAATAAGAGTAGCTACAATTGTGGCTTTTTAGAGAGTGTTTTTACCAGCCAATTCTAGAAAGGATAACTCAGGCTGTGTTGCTGTGCTTGTGGTACGTGGCCTTGGCTAACTGGTATAGAGTAAATGCATTTTTATTGGCCCCTAGTTTAGACTATTTTAAATTTGTAAAAATTGAAAAATTCTTGGCAGAACTCCACAGCCTACGAAAAATGTTCCTCTTGAAAACTAGTTACGAGTTAATGATAATTCCACTTCGGGCAGGAAGGAAGGGTTTAGACTGGATGTCCCCGAGTGAATCGGGAGAATGTTCATCACAGCCCTGCTCGCCGTTACTCAAGTCCTATTAAAGAAAACAAAGACTCTGCTTGTATTAGATACATTAATGATATTTTCACAGAAGCAAGTTAAATTTAAAAGCACTGAACAATCCTAAGTACACAAAAACTTTGCGACTAGCGTTTGATTCCAACACGCCCTGTGATGCATTGCCTTAAAAGCAACTTAATATTTTAAGTTCAAAGACCTTTTAAAGAAGCTCCATGTAAAGTTGTAGACATTCTAAATGGTTCAGTGGGAACCCTTACACTGAGTTAAGATATAGTGAAACACCAGAGTTTTTGAAGTACAATTCAAGCCCTGATTTATTCCTGTGTATTGCCATGAGTGGACTGCAATTCTGGATACAGCGAACATTCTTTGCATTGACTTCAATGGGCTTTCGGTGAAGCCCATGTTAAAGTTCTTCTATGGAAAAAAGAAACTTCATTATTTGGAAGGGTCAGCTGTAGCTTTCACAAAAGAAATGCAAAAGCTGTTCACATGCACCGAAAATAACCAATACGCAAAGTCATAAAAGTATGTGGTCAGATACATGAGTTCTCCTCTCATGACTAAGAAAACAGCTGCTCTTATATTAATTTAGTTTAAATAAAAATATATATAGTTAGGATGGCTAATATGAATTATCATAGATGTGCGTGAAAATCGCTTTGTAAACAGAGTAAGCTAAAGTACCTGAATGCACCTCGCTATGACTTTTACAGAAAGACAGTCACTCACAACTGCCAACATTTGACCACTGCAAACAGGGGCATTTGGGGAGAAAATTTAGAGATACGTCTCATAACTCCCATTGAAATCCAGTGAAATAGGGCCTTGATCCTGAAAACATTACACATATGCTTTACTCTAATCTTGCAGAATTGTCCCATTGTAGTCTATGGAACTGTTCCTGTACTCGGTGTTAAACACATGCCTAAGCATTTGCAGGATCGGGGTCTTGGGAGAGCATTTTGGATGAAAAGAATGAAAAAATGGTAAAAGGATGCTGCTAATGCAGTTTTTTAGCTTTCAACAAACTCCACATAAAAATGGCACATGGCACACACAAAAGCAGCGGTTTCTCCCTATTTCTCAGCAAAGATTTAAGGGCAGAGATTTGTAGTGAGGTGTCATATTAACAACTAAGGTTTCATCACTTTTTTGCAAATTACATTACCAATTAGCTATCAGTATTATAAATAGTTAACTGATCTATCCTTGCTGAATACAAGAACAAAGCCCATAAAGGTAGTGCAGAAACCTAGGTCTGTTTGTTTGTTTGTTTGTTTGTTTGTTTACTTGCTAATTGGCAACATTCAGCAGCGGGTCTTCCCATCATGAGCATGAATTGGCGAGGACCTGCTGGATTTTATTTTATAATAGATAAATACATACGTACATGGGACTATTCCTCCTCAGTGGAGAAAGCAGGCCTGTAGGAAGAGCCACAGCTATGGTCTGAGCAAAGAAAGCAAGACAACTTAAAAAGCTGAGGCACAACTGATATAAACTGCAAGCTTTAACCTAGCAGCCCAAAAGTACAATGGTCAAATATGCCTTTAAAAAAAAAAATCCAATAAAATGGGCAGATGATACTGAAGAAATGGAGAGTCAGTGACAAAGAACCAAGATATTAAAAAATGTAAATGAGAGGGAAATTATAAAAAAGCATAAAGCTCCTCTCCCTAAGGGAACAGCTGTGTATGCTAATCCCTCCTGGGCTGCTCCTTTTGGATCTCCCTTCCTTCCTTCCTCCGTCCTTCTCTAATAGCTCCCTTGTTCCTGCTGGACAAAACTAGCCCTTTGTGGCTGCTTTGAGAACAACATTAAAAACAGGAATAGGGAAATTGTAAACAGGAGGCTTCTGGCCTACAGGCCAAGGCACACACAGGCCTCTGAGGCCTACTTCATGCTAAGCAAAGAAACAGATCTTTGTTGCTAAAGGGATTAAGGCTGCGGGATTTCTGAGGCACTGCTAAGGCATTCAGCTGGCCTGAAGTAGGGGCTTTGTAAGGAGATACCTCCATTAGATATCTGCGAGCGGAAATCATTCATACTCTTTATACAATCTGGGTAATGTGATATTGTTGGACTGTTAAACAGCTCGAGTGAAGCAGGGCACTATCTACTTGAATGGTAAATTCTTCAGCAGCTAAATAGATGGTGGTATAATTACCTTCACTGACTGTAAAAAGAAGTGACCGATCTTTAATTCTTAACTGGTGTAATAAAGAGCAATCACAATGAGATACCTGGAAGCTACATTCAGAGGTTTGCTAAGAGATTGCATAGAAATAGGCTTCCAAACCTGACTCATCACCTGAATCACATTTATCCCCAACTCTCTGCTATCCAAAACAGGTTTATGTCCCACGATATCTATTTACTTGTATTGTCAGTGCCTTCTACTATCTGAAATTTTCATAATCCAAATTTATTCTGTGCCCTCCATGAGATTCAGGTAATCAAGGTTGCACCATATTTTAAAAGGTACCACAGTATTCCACAGCAATGGTCCACAACACTACAGTTTACAATAGAGCTATTGCATTGTCTGGAGTTAATACTGTCAACCACTATCTTTTTTAAAATAAGAGTAACTCCTGTTTATCTACAGTACTCAGCATACATTCATTAAAGCTGCTTATTATGAATCATATACATCTCTCTCTCTATATATATATATATATAAATATATATAGTTAGAGATAATAACCATTGTTGGGGTGTTTCACAGTTGGCCTCTAATTAAATTATTCTGCTAAGCACAGAGCCATGAAGACAATGCTGTGCACATAAACAGTACCCATATTATATTCCCTAAACTCCCCTATATTTCAAATGGAGAAGTTATTTGAAACTTCTCCTTTAAGAAATACTGAATAACACATCCAAGGTGGCTGTATTTTGACTGTAGGTCAAGTGATCTCTATGCACACACCATGACATGCATTGTCTTGATACCTGCGAGGTATGCTGTATAAATCAAAAGATAGATACCTAAGTGTGTTAGATATGGACCCAATCTATACAGATCAGACTTGGATCCAAGTTTCTCCAGAGTCTGAGGGTGTTTGGGGAAGTTCTTATTTGGATCCCAATACAAATATTATGACTAGCTCCCAATCTCTCTACTGGCCAAACCAAACCCCCAGATCCAAGTCCTGGAGTGGTCAGACTTATGATCCAGACCTGGGTCCTTGTCTCCTGTATATATATATATAGTTATGAGCTGAGTGAAACCTTGTTATGGGTTGAGTTAAAAAAATCATTCAAACTGATGTGTGAATTCACCCTTCACTTAAGATAGTTGTAAGAAACAGTTAAGGGGCCACACCTTAAGCCTTAATACAGTCTGCCCAGAAACTAGCCCCAGGTTTTTGGCTTGCTTTCTAGTCTGATAATAAATACATTTTGCATGTAATTGGATTTTTATTCCAGGCACTGTCTGCATCCCACCCTTCCACCTATTTGGGCACAGCTTCAGAGTCCCTTCCCAGAAAAACGTTTGCAAAAATAACTTTCTATAATTAGAAAACATTTCATTGAAAATTCATTACTGGAAAGGTTTCCTGCCATTGCTGAGTTATGCAGGCTTCAAGACTTTTTACTCAGTTACATTTACTGATGGACTAACAGTCAACGGATTCCTACATTTGTACTAGGGCTGAGTGGCAAGAGCCTACCCACCTTCTGAGCAAACCAAGTATTAGGCCATGGCTACACTACCACTTATGTTGGCAAAACTTATGTTGCTCAAGGGTGTGGAAACACCCCCCTTCCCTCCCCCCCCGAGCGATGCAAGTTTCACTGGCATGAGTGGTGGTGTTCACAGCGCTATGTTGGGAGGAGAGCTTCTTCTGCCAACATAGCTACCACCGCTCATTGAGGTGGTTTTATTAGGACGACGGGAGAGCTCTCTCCCGTAGACACAGAGCAGTTACACGAGCAATATTCTAGGAGTGCAGTTGCATTTGTACAGCTGTGCTGCGATAACCTAGCTAGTGTAGACATGGCCTTTCTTACTTAGATGATACTTTCTCTACTGGGGAGACTACCTCCTGCATTTGGAAGGGTGTGACCTCACTGATCCTGTGTATTTTATTATAAGTAAATATCAGAGTCTCTGTCCAGAGGAGCTTATCAGCTAAAGATATGAATGGATAAAATTACAGTGTTGCCCCCCTCACAGTTTTATTGCGAATCTCACAATATTTGGTGTTTTCTCTTAAATCCTCCCTTCCTGGAGTCAAATGATGGTGTGAGGATCTCAGCTTTCATTTAACATCCCGTCCCCAAGTTTCTAGCATTCATGGTTGCAGAGAAAAGCTACAAATGTGACTCAAGTGCACCCTTAAGACTCAGAAACCAGATGGCAAATAACAGAACCCACCAAATATATTATTTTTGTAATATATCATGATTTTAAGCCAGCTTCATGATTTTGGGGGCCCTGGTTCATGGTTTTTAAGCATTCAGGGCTGGCAACCCTTCAAGTAATTATTATAGCCACTTCAAAGTGTCCAATCCTTGATAACAGCTCTTTGCATTTATGCAATGACCGTCATCTCATCTACCCTGTGTAAGTGTTAGGAAATTAACAAGCTTCACCCCCCTCAGGAGGTAGGGGAGTATTATTACCCATAAAGAAACCAAGGCAGAGGGAATTTAGGTGACTTGCCCAAGTCTAAACAGGGAGTCTGTGAAAGGAAATCTGGATTCCATTCCCAGCTCTAATTCGCAGACCCACACTTTCCCTCAAGACTACTCTTCCTCCCTGCTATAATATGAAATACTGCATGGCCAAGCATTATACGCTAAAAGCTAAATGGAACAGACAGGTCTTTCAGAAGTTACTGAAGGAGTAAAAAGATGTGGGGGAAGGAGAGCTCGGCATTCTTTTATTGCTCTTCAGGCTTGGAAGACACATACCCTTCTCTAAGTACTTTAATTCAATAAAGTGGTCACATGCATGATTTGGCCTCACCACCAATATAAGTTGGAAAACACTGTTGCTGTCATAGGTATTAGAAAAATTTGCAAACCAAGTTTCTGTGTCCTTGGGAATACAGATAAGCAATCACATGGCATATCACTCAGAGGACAAGGATGCTGGCCTCCAGAAAACAAGTAACTTCTGCTCCTTTATTTACAGCAGCCACTGACCATGAGCACTGCCTATGTGTCTGAGCTTCAGCCACATGGAAGTCAGGTTCCATGGCTTTTCCCTGAGGTGAAATGAAATCCAAAGTCTAATGTTCTCACTTTGTTAGGGAACTCTTAAAATTAAAAAGAGAAGACTATCTATTCTTCTCTCCAGCCACTTTTTGAGCATGTAGTTACATCTCCCTGGAGTCCTTGAAATGGATGTCCCACCTTCATATTCTTGTGGGTCCTGACCATCTGACTGAAGAGCCAGAACATTATCAGAGCCTTGGGGCAGTCAGTTGTGCAGAACATTACTGTTTAGAGGAAAATATTTTTCGAGCTCCTTAGAGATAGCTCCAGAAGATGTTTCTAAGATTTAGGTTACAGAAGCCTTGTAAGTTGATCCGTTGGATAGGTCAGCAGGTAATGTGTGGGTGAACTGGTGGGTACACATTGGGTGTACTGATACACATCTCTGTGCTTCACTGTGGTGTCTGGTTGTTAGAAAGGGAGAGTTTGTAATGGATTAGTGGAGAGTCAGTGTAATTAGAAAGCAGCAATTCCACCAGAGTAGATTTGTAAGAGAGAGACAGTATCTGAAACACTATTGGATTTCTTTACTGGGACACGGGGACACACACACACACACAAAAACATATTTGTAATGATTTCCATACTTACCAGTATAAGTAAACAAAGCCCTGTTGGTACTATTCTTATAGTGCTAGAAAGCAACCTATAAAAATCTCTCTGTCTTCATTAACATTAGTCCAGCTGTATAGGATTGTTCAGATTACACTGAGTGGGAAAATGGTTTTCCTGTCTCACAAAAATTTTCAAGATATTGAAAAAAGTTTTCCCATCTCGAATTGGGATGCAAAGTTTTGTGAAACAAAGATCTAGGGAGAATATCATTTTAGGTAAATCAAAACATTTTATGCTGAAAATCTTGATTGTTACAGTTTTTTATTTAAAATAATTTTTACAAATTAGCTTACATTTTTAAACAAAAAGTCACGTTGAACCAGAAAACCAGAAAATTTTCATAACTATTTTTTCCAAAATGTATTCTAGTCAAAATAAATAAATAAATCAAAATCAACCCTTTCCTGTGAAAAGTTTCTGTTTTGACAAATTACCAATGTCTGAAGCAAAGACCTGTGGTCAAAAAATCTCCAACCAACTCTACTTCAGATACACTTAGTGGATAATATTTAGAAACCCCCCAAAGGAGTTTTTTTCTCTACAAAATAAAGTAATGATTTTAAAGCCTGACTCTCAAGATATTTCCAGGCTTGAACCCAATTTTGTGAATCCCTGGGAAAGCTGGGAATCTCACCTCTTTGGAGGTAAAAGCTAACCAGACAAACAAAAAACCTTTCCCCTTCTAGCTGTGCAAGCTCATGGGAGTTAGATCAGTTATTGGAGCAGGAGCAAATATTGCTACCATCGGGCCTCAGATGGGTGGAAAACAGATTGGCCCACTGACTAGGGTAAACGACCTAGAAGTTGGGAGACCTGGTTTCAGTTACCTGCTCTACCACAGGACTTTTATTGGACAGATCACTGTACCTCAGCTCTCCATCTCTAAAATTATACTCCCTACAAATACCTTAAAAGCTGTGTGTTGCTCAGCTATTTTGGTAATAACTATCATGTGTTGGTGGCGCTGTTGCGGGGTGAGCTAAGTGAGGGAGAATTCCATAGCGGGGAAGAGAAGGAAATGGTTTCTCTGGCAGTTATTTAATTAAAAATAAAAGGGTTGTTTGAAACTACTCAGCAGTTTGGAAAGTTTGAAGCAGTCCTGACAAAGTGCAGGTAAAGTGGTCAATGGTGTGCGATAAATACAGTTTTTATCACATAGATACCACCACCACATATGACATCTATAGTTACATAGATATTTTAAAATGCACACAACTATAAATACAAAAAAATGGGGGATTCCCCCAGACTGTATGCAGTACATATATGGTAAAGAATGAGAGATGGTCTATCTGACTTGAGCTTGACTTGTTATTTATTCTGGACACTATTCAATTCTACTATAGAAAAGATGGAGGCATAAATTATGAGTGAGACTAGCCCAAATAAGAACATTGGTCAGACCTCTAAAAAATACTCTCATCTATGCTAATGTACTCATTTGCCTGATATATTAAGAGACCCTTTTAAGACCAGCCAGACCACTCTATAATAACAGATTTCTATGTGTAGCTGAGCTGTGGATTTCCCAGAGACATCATTGTTACATTCAGGACCTTGCAGTGAAAAAGGCAAAATTAACAGCTGGGGTAAATTGCAGGACTTGTTGGAATTCTACAATCTGCAGTGCAGATCTCCAGTTCTTTACTAGTGGGGACACATGATACCATTTTAACTCATTCTAACTGTTGTCAGTAATCTTAATGTCAGTTTGTGGCTAATCGATGCCATGTAACTATAATATGTAAACTAGATTGCTTGCAGATGCCGACAATCTACCAGTATAACCACTGCTTTAAATCTTGGCATGTGGGAACCATCCCAAATTTATATTCTGTAACAGTATCAAACAAGTGCTATTAGCCTAATTACATGTACATATGTCAAAGAGAAATGCCAGGAATTGTAAAATGCTATTTATAGCCGCTAATTACTTTTTAAAAACCACATATACATCTGGAAGAATTAAAGAATCACACTAACCAACCGTGAGTAGGATCCTGTCTCATGGGGATGGGGAGAGAAAGAAGAGAAAAATCTTAGTTCTTTTAAAGTTGTCCCTCAGTTCAAAGAGGCTTCAGTGCAGTATTATAGCCAGAACTCCAAAAGGCACCAGTGAATGCTTTCCTCATTGGGGAGCAAGATTATGGATATATCCATATACTCAACAGTGCCATACACTTGAAATAGAAACATCGGGATTTTGGCATATTTGTATCTGATTGAGGTCCATCTTTTTCCACATCTGACTTGAGAACATCAAAACTGCCCTGAGACAACTTGTCCATCCTTCATCTTGTCCACCTCAAACAAAAGTTGAAATCTCCAGCCATCTCCTCTGGATCAAATCTGACTCTAACCCACTCTTTTGGCAACTCTGCTCTTAAGTCTCCAGCCAGTCATGCATGTTGCTTTCTCATAAGGCCGACTTTCTTACATATTTTTGGGGTGGTTAAAAGTAGAGTTAGGAAATAACATAATTGTCCTGCATGCGGCCTGTCTGCATCCCCAATATTAACATGGTAACCAGCTTCCAATAGGAAAGCATATTGCTTGCCTTTTAACCATCCTACCCACTATTTCCAGAGACCCCCTCCCAAAAGTTTAAAAGAATGGAAACAACAGCCAGATACAAAACTCCTAGTTCTGAGAGGTGCGGAGCCCCAACAATTCCCATTGACCTCTGAAGACATAGCCTCCAAATAACCTAAATCAATTACAACAATAAGAACCAGTCTTTGTTTTGAAACATCATTTTTGTCTTCAGCCCTCAGCTCAGAACAGACCCAACATACACTAGTCATGGATGTGCAGGAAGAAGCACTTTGAGCAGAACTGTCAAAAATAGAAACAGGACCAAAATTCATACTTTGAACTAATCATTCGAACAGATGGGTCTTTCCGCTTTTATTATCCCTTCTGGTCTGGGACTTTTCAAACACAGTACAATAGACCAGACTGGAAGCTATTTGACAGTACCCCTCTGACCAATTACACATTAATTAAAAGACTGAGTGCAGGCTGTGTGTAGAAGCCTTTGCATATGGACCTTAAATATCGTGCTACAGGTTTTGCCAGAGAAACACAAAAGATGATCCAGCTCAGCGTTGAGGGTACATGTGGCTTGTGTAGGTGGAGAAAGTTATGAGTGTTACCTTGGGTAGGAAGTGGGATTTTCCCACTGCTCCCACCCCCTAATCTTGTGAAATTAACCCATTTTTAAGTCTGTAATTTACATTTCCCCACGCCCCCTCAAATATGGCCATAAAAGCCTCTCCAAACATTGTTATTCTCTAGTTTGTGAAACGTGATACATATTGACTTTGACTTATACTCACATTTCCAGAGTTCATTCAGCAACTGTTAGTTAAAAGAAACTATTGAGGAAAATACAGAATTGTATACGTATACAACAGAAAATAGAAGAACATTTAGGAATCTGCATAACCTTTTTCAATTTAAAGAGGAAGAAGGAAAGAGCCTAGAAATAATACCTCTAGAAAAGAGCGAAATTCCACATGAAACATAATGTGGGCCAGGTTCTATGCAACACACACATACAGATCTGCCACTACACCTTGACCAGCAAAAACTTCTGCTGGCAGTCTTGGGTCCTCAAGTTGTGGGTTTGTGAAAAGCATCCACCTGTGAGTAGGAAATGATTCCCCAATGCATTTTCACTAGTGGCAGCTTCTTCGCTTCCTATTTATACCAGTTTTACAGCTGTGTAATTCCACCAACTTCAGTGGTGTTTGTCCTTAGTCGTACCAGCAGGAGATCAGAAAGAGTTCCCTACCAAGAGCCAAGACTGGAGCTCAGATCATCACAGGTGAAAAGTTAGTGCATACCAGTGTAAGTTGACAATGAATTCCCCGCCCCCCCAATTCCTAGCCATGTGAAGACAGGGTACTACACATGTGTTTTGTGTGGAGGCAGAAAGTGTCCCTAGGCCTTTTTCTAGGCCTGAAACCATACCCCCTTGGGCTGCGATCTTGTCACATAAACCAAGAAGGCTGAGGTGGACCTCCATGGAAAAATCTAGAAATTGCAGAAAGTGGTGTTCAATAGGTGGCATTTTCCCCTCAAGGTTATTATTGAACCAATGCCCCGGCATGGTGTTTAGCAGAACTCTAGTGAAGGAGGTGCCATCTTTCAAATGAAATTTTAATCTGAGGGTCTAACCACATGTATTATTAAAGATCACAAGATTACCTGGCACTTTGGGGAAGTGGGAGACAGTACAGGTTCTAGCCCCAGTATCTAGGCCAAATTCCAATTCGAGGAATTATATTCTGCTTGCCCTAAATTCTCCCTATAGCTGCAAATAAATGAAGTTGCAAACTCTCCTACTGTTGCCGAGTGCTATTAAACTCTTGCTGAATTCCACCCCAGAGGGCCCATTTCAGTGGAAGTGGGTGGAGCAATTACTGAATAGTCTGTAAAATGAGTTGGAATCTTTCTGGGTGAAAGAAACTATACAAATGGAAGTCATTATAATTTTCCTTGCTCCAGTTCTCCTCTGAAATACCACCCACTACACTAGAGTTCAGATCCACCAGGAAATTTCAAATCCACAGTGAAAAATTAATTTGACTCCCATATAGTCATCCTTACCGATTATCCTCAGAAGGCTGCCTAAAGCAGGGAACAGAGCAAGATGCAAAATTAAAAAGAGGTAGAAGGAATTAAACAGGAAAGTGCCCAGCAAAGGTTTTCTAACCTGTTTGTTCTGAATACCAGCCTTTCAAAGTTGTCAATAAACAAATTTCAGTGATTTATACCCATGTAAATGAAGGATTTTAGAACATTAAGAGAAATGGCAAATAAGTGTTGGCCCCTAAATTCTTGAATAGCAATCAAATAAGGAAAGATCTTTTCCCTAGTGAATCTAATGCACTTGATGCCTGATGGTGCAAGACTGGGTTGTAACAAAGAACAATCTGTAAGTCTTCTATAGAGATTTATAGGGACACCAAGAAAATTGTTGCTATTTGCTTTGAGTTCCTTCCCTCCACAGATAGGTGCTACAGTTACCTTCTCCTTTCCTCAGTTAGCTGATGCAGCTACCTTCCAACCTTTCCACCTCAACAATGGAACTATACGAACAAAGACTCCCAAACTGTAATGTAAGATTGTTAGTAATGCATTTTCCAAGGTACATCCCTCCTATTTGGCTTCAGTCCTGCTCCCCTCACTCACTGAAGTGGTTCCAAATGACCTCAGTGAGGCCACACCCACGAATAAAGCGGGTAGGAAGTGGGCCCAAGTCGTACAATAGCTTGGCTTCTTTCCAACTTCGTATGTTTTGCTATTTTTCATATTGTTTAATAAGATGGGCACGGCCAAGCAAAGGAACCTCTGTCTCTCTGACAAGCAGAAAAGCTATAAAACTAATGGTGCTGACTGAGCAGAGCTGAACACTAAGAGCCATTCATTTAATTTATTAGGGCATCTTCACCGTTTTCCTATCTGTATTAGCATTTAAAGCCTCCTGTGGCAAACCCGAATCCCCAGTACATCGTTTGGGGATATACTGCCTCTCTATCTTTTAGCACAGGGCAAATCCTACAGTCTGTACTCAGGCAAGAAAATCCCTTCGCCTCAAAGGGGGTTGGAAATTGCCTTAACCCAGACCACAGAATCTGGCTCTGTGTTAGAAGATGCTATGAAGATGAGGGTTGTCTAAGTACCTACTGATAGATTTACATTAAATACAAACCTGATTTGTTAGAAAACTTGGAGGGGGTGGTAATCGGTAACCCAGTAGCTGAGTTCTATTAGAGCCAGGTGTGGGGAGCCTACACAGAAATAAGAAATCAGCTTATTGCATTATTATCATCAAGTCTCATTTTTGTCTCTCCCCTGGGACAAAGCAGTTCTTCAAAAGGCAGACCACACCCATGAGCTGGTAGATAGCAACAATTGCCAGTTGGGCCTAGGGGAATGGACTCAGAGCCCTCCCTGATCAGAGCTGAATTTCAAACAAGAAGGTGAATAAAATGTAATGCTTGGCACCTGTTACCGGTGAGCGCAGGTAAAAGCTGCATGGACCATGTTGAGCTACTTTGAAACCTCCACAACTAAACAAAAAACAAAACAAACAATCTACTTCCCTTGCATTAATTGTACATAAACAGAAAGCCCTCTGCTGGGAAAACTTTTGATTTTGGCATTGAAAGTGTTACGGAAAACATGCTATACAGTTCCTTGGAGGCTTTAATTTTCTCTACCATCTTCCTTTGATTTTGATCTCCTCCTTTCTTTATGTCCTTTGAACTTTTAAAAAGGCACTTTGAAGACATGTCATAAAAAACAGTTTTTTGGGTTTTTTTTAATTCATTATCCTCTCTTTGATGATCTTGCTACTTTGTATGAACTGCAACCTCGGCAGGATGTGGAAGCCAGAAGATCTGAAAGTGATACTGACAAGAAAGAACGGAAAAGTAACAGCTTGGCCAGTTTGTTTGTCAATAACTCGCTTCAGAGAAAAACAACATCCCTTAGTCTTCACTCCCCAAAGCTACTTTTTTTTTTTCTTACGAGGTGGGTTGAGAAATTAGGCTCAATCTGCTGCTGCTGCTGCTTTGAGGAAGCTCCAGGAGAGCAAACAACAGGGGACAAAGCACAGCAGGACCAAGGAAGGATGCCAACCTGCTGAGAAGTCAACCCAGCAGACCCCTTCTCCATCCCCACCTCTCCTATACTCCTAAACAGAGATTATCTGGTTCTCCAACATCTTCCAATATCTTCTGAGTGAGGGTTCCCTTTCACTTCCCCCTCCACAGTATTCAGGGTT
The DNA here is from genome assembly GCF_965140235.1 of Caretta caretta. Lineage (NCBI taxonomy): Eukaryota > Metazoa > Chordata > Testudines > Cheloniidae > Caretta > Caretta caretta. Next base: position 16,345,653 of record NC_134213.1, on the reverse strand, counting down.
TGGCTATTCCCCTTCTTTTGCCTCCCTCTTTCATTCAAAAGTTTCTGAACTCAAAGTTAACAGAAGCGAGGCAGGGGATGTGTACACATCCAAACTCCACCTTTAAAATACAATCATTTAAAAACAAATGGATGGAATCAATAGGTATAATTCTAGGGACAGTTTGCAAGAGGAGGCAATCTAGTCTATGGATTAGAACAGAGGATGAGGGCGTCAGAATTGCCTAGGTTCTATTCCTGATCCTGTCAACTACTTACTTTTAGGTTTGGATAAGTCATTTAGGTGGGATTTTCAAAAGTATTCTGTGTTGACTTAACTCTGCTCCTATCAAAATCAGTGTCAGAACTCCCATTTCACTAGCAGCAGTTATTATAACACTAGGCTGACCTGGAAGGGTGGATTCTTTCCCAACCCCAAATCCAGCAATCAGTTTGACCCTGAGCATCTGAGCAAGACACACCAGCCAAGCATCAAGGAAAAAGAATTCTCTGTACCACTTCAGTGCACTGGTCCACCTTGTCAGGTGTCCTGTACCTAGGTGTGGCCAATCCCCAATGCTTCAGAGGAAGAAAGAAAGAAAGAAACAACCATCCAGAATACATAAGACCAGTTGAGCATCAGAGAAAACAAAACAAAAACATCTTCCTGAACCCTGCAGGTGACTGGCTGAAACTCTGAAGTGCAGTTTCAAGCAAAACACAGCTTGCAACAGAAGTCAGAGTAATGGAGTCTTGCCATCCATCCAAGACTGAAACTATCATATCCATCAAACCCTCAGTCTGCTGGTCCAGAGAACATGGAGCCCCATGTGGTTGTGCAATTCTGGCAGTACTATCAGTTAAGATGTGACACAGGCTAAGAACTTTAATTCAGAAGTATTCTCCTGCCTAAAGACCCAGTTGTACCATTTGGTAACAAGTCTCCTGGACTCGTCTCTTTATAGAGTGTACCGCCTGACACAGAGGCTAATTCACACTCCAGTAAAAGGAGACGTTTATTTAAATAAAATAACATGGCAATTGTCACTGCAGTCAAAAGAACTAAAGTTAGAAACATTCCTCTGATTACAGCACTTCCTGCCTCTCACAGAGACTTGGCTTGGTGCAGAGGAATGAAAACAAAAAACTGACTTGATAAATGGGAGGAATGCAAAGAAGCAAAAGAGGGGGGTTGATTTGTGACTTTCACCAAAGATATGAAGAGAGGAGGAGGTTGTTGTTTCAGGTGTCCTCTGTGTTACTGTTTTCTCAAGGACAGGAAAGGCCCAGTGATCTTCAAATGCTTTTGGATGTTAAAAGGTTCCTGCATCCTATCTCATCTTCATCCTACTATATTCACTGAAGTCAGTGCAAAACAAGTCAAGGAAGATCAAATTCTCTTCGGCATATGGAAAGGGGAGAAAGATCATCAGGTTTCATTGGTCAAATAAGATGCTGTATTGCCCCAGTCTTCTTGAATGAGCTTCTTTAACTGGTTTCAGAGTAGCAGCCGTGTTAGTTTGTATTCGCAAAAAGGAGTACTTGTGGCACCTTAGAGACTAACCAATTTATCTGAGCAAATAAATTGGTTAGTCTCTAAGGTGCCACAAGTACTCCTTTTCTTTTTTAACTGGCAGGTAATGGGATGCAGGCTACATCAAAATTGCCTTTGCTGTCAAATGGAAGCATTAATTCTTTCCCTTGCCAGTATTTGGAGTTAACTTCATCAATGTTATGGGAAACAGCACTGCACAAACTGTGCAGAGTTATAACCCCAAACTGGTTCAGAACTTCCATCTAACCCTGGGAGCTAATTCCCTGCTCACTTGGGATGTTTTAAACTAGACTGGATAAAACACTAAGAACAGTCCTGCAGGAGGGACGAGATGACCTAATAAGGTCGGTTTTTCATGTCCCATTATCAGGATTCTAAGTTTCTGCATGAAGGGTGTGTGCAACATGTAACCAGGATCTGAAACTAGTTACTTTATTACAGAATAATGATGCCACTTTACAACACTGGAGTGAGAGGGAATGGAGGCAGGAACAAGGGGAGTAATGATAAGGATTTTTACCATCTTAATCTTATTTAAGATTTCTTAGCAGAACCTTAAGGCCCTGATCTTCTCACTTTTGCATCCAATTTTGCCCCCCACAAATAATTACAGGCACAACTTTGCAGTGCAGATAATTGCCAGTGTATTTATAGCACTTAGCGCACTCAAGTGCTGCATGAGAGCCAAAAGCTATTCATAGGTGCAAAATTGGAACACACTTCTGAGAGTCAGGTGCAGAAGGTGTGGTTGTCCCTTACTTGCCTCTCCTTAAGTTCTGCTTTTGTCTGATATTAGAAAATCACAGCAAAATGAAATAAACATTTACTATGCCCTTGACTTCAAAGCTCCTCGGTTGTGATGTAAGAATGCTGTTCTAGGCCTGTAGCATATAAATCCTCTACGTTTAAAGGGGCTGTTCACCTTACATCATGAAACCTCGTTCTGGTACTAAACACAGGTTCCTAAAGCCCAGATTGCTGCCAGAATAAGGCATTAGGTGTCAGCCAATGAGTTCCTGTGATCAGTTGCTGTGGGTTTAGTTACCATTCCCTCCCACCCCCACCTGCTACAATTATGATTTGCCCTGTTGCCAACATGGAACACTACAAGGCTTTATTAAACACCCACAGAAAAAAAAATACAAGCCCCCCCCCCCCACCCCACCCCCCAAAAAAAACAAAACCTCAGTGCTTAGCCTTGAAGTCCAGCCAAGGAAAAGAATAAGGCTATACTTGATGGATGAAAGGGGGTGAAAAATACACAACACAACTTCTTTAGATCCAGTAGAATTGGTCTATTCCAGTAATTTTCTTCACATTAAAGCTCCTTCCTTTCGAACTAAAAGACTTGAAGCTGAAACCCAAGCCTAGGTTGGCTGTCCCCCTTTTTTCCCCCCTTGTACTTAGTATATTTTCGAATTCGAGTCAGACATTTCCACTGCCGAGTTGTTTTTGCAGAACAGGCCTTCATGGCATGAAGCTCATGGTCAGAACCTCTCAACTTGATTTAACCCTGGTGTAGGGAATTGCATTAAATCATTGCAAGAGAACCTCATAGTGATGGAGAAACAGATGTTCAGATGCACGATAAGCTGTAAATAAATCTTCAGTGTTTATTAGTAGTTGAGTGTTTTTTAAAATGCTGACCACTGGGAGGAATTTAGAGGCAATAACCCTGAAACCAACTTAAGGAATTTTTAAACAAAGTAAAAATATATATATATTTTTAGTAATTCCTTTTTACTTGCAATGCTGCCTGGTTTCTTTTCATTGTGAAGTTTTGAGGTCCAGAAAGTGAAAGCAGATAGGACTAGAAGAGACAGGAATTATGCAAACTTCCACCCCACAGCTTTGTTAATGTTCTTCAAACTACACTCAGGGTGGTTTAGCTTTAAGGAAAAATGCCTCTATAGGAAAAGGCTACACAATTCCATGGGGATTAAGCCAATAGGGCTCTATAGATTAAGTTACCCTAAAAACTATAGAAGTAGGAAAACACAAAACCCTTTCTGTGTTTTATTTACTTAAATCATCCTTATAAAAAAAATTTCCCTGGATGGTCTAAAAAACTGAAAGGAGAGTTATTTTCTGTTCAACTCAGTTAAACTGGTAAGGAGTCTGCTAGGGATACTGCTGCATTCTAAGCTATGCCAGACCAGGCCTCTGGAGGTGAAAGCTGACTATAACTGACAATAGATACACATTTTGCACTTATGTAGAGCCTGGCATCTGAGGTTCTCAAAGTGCTGTAAATGTATTCAGCTCACTGTATGCGTCCTAGTACACATGGGTCAACTCTGGCCTTGTCTACACAAAGACTTACACCATTTAAAGGTGTGTTTTTAAACAACTTTGGTAAACTCTGTGTAGATTCCCATTTCATTTCAAGTGTGGCTTATATAGTTTTAGTTAGATTGATACTTTCCAGACTTTCCTGTATAAATTAAACCTAAGCAAGACTGTAGACTAAACAACTTTCTTGTGGAGACTAAGATACAGGGTGAGATCTTGGCCCCACTGAAATCAGTGGCAAAACTCCCACTGACTTCAATGGAGCCAGAATTTCACCCAGAAAACTTAAGTCATTCACTTAGTCTGGTGAAAAACTGGTTACGAATTCCAGGAGTCCTGAATAAAAGGATTTAAATAAAGCTCACTTCAGCAGAGAACGTAAACTCGTGCTTAACTTTAAGCACAGATAGATGAGGAAAAATAAAAGGAAGTCCCTCTTAGACAATTCTTTTGGGCAGGACAGTCACTGTGAAATTGTTGGGAAATAATCTCTTACCACTGGATTTGAGTTGCTGATCTGGTCCAGTTGCTAGGGGGCAGGAAACCATAATCACAAAATACACCCCCCACCCCACCCCACCCCCCCACACACAGACAGTGGACACCTTTGTCACCAGTCTCAGAATAACGGCCAGAGTTTGAGAGCCAGACAGGGGTGAAAGAAGCTGGTACCGGCCCGTACGCAGTGACATTAAACCGCTGCCAGGGCCACAGGTGGGGAGGAGGGGGCAGCTGCCCCGGGGCCAGCGATTTAAAAGGGCCCGGGGATCCAGGTCCTTTTAAATCACTGCCAGAGCCCCAGACGGCATAGACCAGGCAGTGCGAATGGGCTGGCTGGGGGAGGCTGACCCCCAGCCCCACCCCTTCTGCCTGAGGTCCTGTACCAGTAAGAATTTTATATTAGTTTCACACCTGGGGCCAGATCCTGTGAGGTGCTGAGCACTCAGCTCCTGCCTAGCTGTATCTTTCTCACACACTAGAGGTGGTTCCTCCCATTCAGAACGGAGACTGGGCCATACTGGGAAGCCTCACTCACTGCAGGGCTGTCAGCCTGGTACCTCTCATAAGAAACCACATTTACAAGAGAAAGTTTTCAAAAACAGACACATTTTTGTAAGGGGAGAGAAGCATGTTTTTGGAGAAATGTTGATTAGTAGCCTTATGCCAGATTTTAAAAAGGGGGTTAGGTGCCGAAAGATGCAGAGAGACACCCTAGGTAGTAACTTCTGGGGTGCCCAGATGCTTTTGAAAATCCCACTGGGCGGCCATCTAGATCTTTAGGCACCTAAAGATTTTTTTAAAATCTGGCTCCTAGCTCTTTATTATCCTTTGTTATTTTCTTTTATTATTCTTTGTTTCTTTGCTATGTCACTCTAGCTGTGTGGCTCTCCTATAGCTTATTATACCTATTCAGGCATTCTGGCTTCACAGAGGTGCATCCTGAGGGTAGTTACTAACAGAGTGACAGGAAAGGAGGACAGGTTTCAGAGGAACAGCCGTGTTAGTCTGTATTCGCAAAAAGAAAAGGAGTACTTGTGGCACCTTAGAGACTAACCAATTTATTTGAGCATGAGCTTTCGTGAGCTACAGCTCACTTCATCAGATGTATACCGTGGAAACTGCAGCAGACTTTATGTACACACAGAGAATATGAAACAATACCTCCTCCCACCCCACTGTCCTGCTGGTAATAGCTTATCTAAAGTGATCAACAGGTGGGCCATTTCCAGCACAAATCCAGGTTTTCTCACCCTCCACCCCCCCACACAAATTCACTCTCCTGCTGGTGCTAGCCCATCCAAAGTGACAACTCTTTACATAATCAAGTCGGGCTATTTCCTGCATAGATCCAGGTTTTCTCACATCCCCCCCCACCCCCATACACACACAAACTCACTCTCCTGCTGGTAATAGCTCATCTAAACTGACCACTCTCCAAGTTTAAATCCAAGTTAAACCAGAACATCTGGGGGGGGGGGGGGGGGTAGGAAAAAACAAGAGGAAACAGGCTACCTTGCATAATGACTTAGCCACTCCCAGTCTCTATTTAAGCCTAAATTAATAGTATCCAATTTGCAAATGAATTCCAATTCAGCAGTTTCTCGCTGGAGTCTGGATTTGAAGTTTTTTTGTTTTAAGATAGCGACCTTCATGTCTGTGATTGCGTGACCAGAGAGATTGAAGTGTTCTCCGACTGGTTTATGAATGTTATAATTCTTGACATCTGATTTGTGTCCATTTATTCTTTTACGTAGAGACTGTCCAGTTTGACCAATGTACATGGCAGAGGGGCATTGCTGGCACATGATGGCATATATCACATTGGTGGATGTGCAGGTGAACGAGCCTCTGATAGTGTGGCTGATGTTATTAGGCCCTGTGATGGTGTCCCCTGAATAGATATGTGGGCACAATTGGCAACAGGCTTTGTTGCAAGGATAAGGAAAGGAGGAAGTTGACAAGTCATTAGGGGACATAAGACACGGTGGGGGGAAAAATAGAACCCTCAAACTTCTCTCTTAAAGGAAAACAGCATTGCACTGATCTTAATCCTTGAGGGTCCAGCTCTTACTGACTCTTGCATTAAATGATGCAAAACCAAAGAGAGTGTTACCTAAAGGTTAGAGAAAGGCACTGAGATTCAGGACACCTGAGCCTGCTGACTTGCTGAGTCACCATGTGGCCTTGGGCAAGCCGCATAATTTCACAAGGCCTCCATTAACAGTTGTAAAGTGCTTTGAGATCCTCAGATGAAAAGTGCTATTTAAAGTACAGAGTATTTTCTCCTCTCTCACTCAAAACTTGCCTCAGTTAGGTGGATTGGGGGTGGAAGGGCAGAGGTCAGTCCTGCATCTGACATTATTCAATATTTTCATTAATGACTTGGATAATGGAGTGGAGAGTATGCTTATAAAATTTGCAGGTGATACCAACACTGGCAAGATTGGCAACTGGGAGTGCCAGCACTTTGGAGGATGGGATTGGAGTTCAAAACGACCTTGACAAATTGGAGATGAAATTCATTAAAGACAAGCACAAAGCACTACACTGAGGAAGGAAAAATCAAATGCACAACTACACAATGGGGAACAACTGGCTAGGCGGTAGTACTGATTAAAAAGCTCTGGGGATATAATGGATCGCAAATTGAATATGAGCCAACATGGTGATGCAGTTGCAAAAAAACCCCAAAAAACCCTAATATCATTCTGGCGTGTATTAACAGAAGCGTCTCAGTTGTGAGTTGTAATTGTCCCACTCTTCATGGGTGAGGCCTCAGCTGGAGAACTACGTCCAATTCTGGGTGCCACATTTTAGGAAAGATGCAGACGCTGAACCTTGGGAAAACCTGAATTTGGATTAGAGCTTCACTGCAGCCCGTTAGGTCATAGTGTGCTGAAACAAAACCCTGGCGCCAAACAACCCAGCACTAGTTACACTGTTAAACGTGTATAAGGCCATGTCTTGCTGTTGCAACATGGTATGTCCACACACAACTGTCCCAGGCAGTTTACAAGCATATTTTGAATCACCTGGTTGCAATCCCAGCTTCAAGCCAACTGAAACAGTGCTGTCTACCATTTTTTCCCCCCAGTGTGGACTAGCAGTGATTCAGCAAGTCCTCTTGACCTCTCACCACACCACAAGGCATCACATTTGGAATCTACCCAAAAGGTCTGCGTTGCAACACCTTTTTGCCGACTGTAACAGGACGCCACTATATGCAAAACCCTGAGGAATGTGGTAGACAGGAAGAGCTAGCAATACTATTTAAAGCCATTTAAACGCCTGCCTTTTCATTTGCAGGGTAGTTCACACAGCTGTTTCAGTCAACACCCTGCAAATTAGTCATTTTGATCCACCTCCTCCCCTTCCCCCATTGCAGCCTAACCAGGTGCAGTCCAACAGCTCTGGAGCCACTTGTCTGCACAAGTGCAGCCATATGTTTGAGCTGGATGCTGGGTCAGTCCCAACTGTTTAAAGGGCGTACAGAGAGGACATTAGGTCAAGTAAGAGTGGCAGAAACATCTGGGATTTCTGAGCAACGTGCTGCAAGTAGAAAAATATATATCCGTCAGCCTGAAACAACACTTTACTGCACTGCCGTCTCTGTGTACAAAACCTTGTAAAACCTCTGACAGAATGACTTCAGGGGTCACATATAATCAGCCATGTTTTCTTAGAGAAACATAATTTCTTCTGAGGGGCAAAGGGAGCCCGCTGATCCGTTTACCAAATCTGGCAAACAATTGACTGAACTAAGCAGAGAGCAGATTTGAACTCAAATGGTTACTACTTACAGCAGATCCAGAAGACTTCAAGGTGTCACTAAACTGTTTCTGTTTTCATATAACTTTTTTCACCTGTGTGAATTTAGTGTCCTGAGAGGTGCTAGATGGACAGCTGTGAAGACTGAAGGCCTGGATTTCATTGACAGCTAAGATACAACACAGGTAGCAAGAATGCAAGCTTCCCCCGCTTTCCTCATCAGCATGCCTCAGTTCTCTTCCGGGGTGCCTACTCTCTGAGGCTGTGTCTACAATACACATTTTCCTTAAAAATCCCACTGCTGGGGGTGGCAACAACAATGGGAAATTTTAGGAGTGGGTAAAACATATTCCAGACAAGGGCTTAGAGGAAAATGGGGTGTTCAGTCTCCATAGCCTATTCAAGCCCTGCTCTCTGTAGCTACTGCCAACAAGGATGCGAATTTGTTCTCGTTGTAGTGATAGCTTTCAAGATGTGGACACTTGTCCCTTGGGAATTGACTTTGACTGTTACACATATTTCACACTGACCTCACACTTGGTAAAGCAACCTCCATCCTTTCATGTATTTATACCTGCTCCTGTATTTTCACTCCATGCATCCGATCAAGTGGGTTCTAGCCCACGAAAGCTTATGCCCAAATAAATTTGTTAGTCTCAAAGGTGCCACAAGGACTCCTCGTTATTATTTCACAAAGATCACCAGAGAGGAAACAGCATCCACTTTAGTCTCTGCTGACCAGGGTTACATTTGAACTGGTGACTTAGAGGTGAAAAACTCGCTCTCTCTTACTACCATTCTCCGAAGCCAGGGGTTCTTAAATGCTTCACATAGCATGAACTACATCTTAACACAGAAGTTACCTCGTGGTCATTTCCCCTCCCACTAGTGATCGTACAGGCCCCAGACCTCCTTTTCCCTTCATGATCACAAAGTCAGGTGGAAGCTACAGTAATGGCTTACATGAAAGTAGGGGAATCATTCGTGTATGTTTAGCTGCCTTTTAATGAAATTCAGCAGCTGGAAGCAGGTGGAGTGCCAGTACCATGTGACCAGACAGTTCTCCACTGGACACATTTTGGGAACTTCTGCTCTAACGTATCCAGTGCTCCTTTATGCAAGTTCATTGTTTAAAACTGAACTGTTCAATGGCTGGCTACTAATTAGCAGGGATGGAAGGGTGCGGGAAGGAATGCATTTGAAAAGCGGTTGTGCACCAGCCACCATATCCCAAATACCACAGAGATAAATCAGGTCCTATGCTACGCTACCGAGAATATTGGCATTTATCTTCGTGCAATAGGGTGACTGACCCTGATGCTCACCCGTGGCACCGCTACAAGTAGATGAGTGCCAGCTATAGAGAGCAGATATTTCTGTGGTTTATGTATGGTTATTGCATTCTTGATTTAAGCCCATCTCTAGTTTCCAAAGAAACATCAGGTGTTTTTTTAAAGGGTCCATTCAGCCAGTCAGTCAACTTCTGACTGAGACAAAAAGACAGTACCTCTTTAATATCTTGTAACTCCACTATATGGAGATTGTGTCATTGCATGGCGGGGGTGGGGGGCAGGGATAGCTGAAACTGATCTTTTCCACCTCTTACTCCTGTGATCCTAGATTTCTCAAAGCACATATGTCAGTTACTTATCCTTCTGCTGAAGTTATTCTCCTCAGAACTGGGTAGAAATGTACATTCTGCATGAATATAAATATATATGTCTGAGCGACGTACTTGTACAGTATATAGAGAGCACATACACACAGTGATATGTGCCTAGTACCAAAGACAACAGGAATGTAAATATGTTTTAAGCCTAATTATGGAAAGTACTTTGGCAGGAGGCAAACAGGGGCACAAAGAACTACTATTTAGATTCTTAAAGCTATGGCCTCCATTCAATACATAATCAACAATATTTAGACAGTACGGTGTACTTCCTTCCTTCACAAGGTAACTTCCTCAGTCTGGCAGGCCTCAAGCATGCAATAAAGTGACCTTATGTTTAAGGACAGTGTCAAATTAAATAAGCAGTTAAAGTGCGATCTCTCTCTGGTTCCATGTGTCTGCAAAAGTTGTTTTACTGGTTCCCTTCTGCTTTGTCTGCAGGGTAGAGGCAGCTTTCCTCTGTTTGAACTGAAAAGTTACTGAAGCAAATCCTACAGTGCTGCCTTGGCAAGGCACCAAGTAGGCAGCAGTTGGAGAGCGTTCCCCAATCCAGCCAGGCTAAGCAACACACACATAAAATGCTGCACAGAACAGGCTGACAAGAGGTGCGTGCACAACACACTGGAAATAAAGCTGTAAAATTGAAGACACTAATAAACTAGTGCATTTATATGTTTACACATAAATCAGGCAAGAGCACCTGAGTTTTTGTCCTCCCCTCCCCCATCATCCTCCCCCCCCCCCCCAAATCTTCCCCAGGAAAATGCTTTGCCATGAGATGACTCCATGTTTCCTGACATACTTGCATTTCAGCTGTTCCAGCTTAACTAGAGTGATTTTTTTTTTTTTGCCATTCAAAGTGTTCCCTGTTCCGATCTGTTACCCATAACATTTGGTTCCAGACCACATGGCACACTGGCTTAGAAAACTCTGGCTCTAAAGCCAAATAAAAAGCTTTTCATTCACACTCAAGTTTATACGCAGCAATTCAAAAGCTTTATTTTCATTTCTTACAGAGCCCCCACCTGAATAAAATCATTTTAAGTGCCACTTTTCCCTTTATGGATCATCAAATGTTGGGAGCTCTGACTGCCTCTGTTGCCTCAATAGAGGCTGCAGCCGGGTACCTAAAGGTAATATATTACACACAATGTGTATTTTTATACATAATAATAGTCATTATACAACACTGCAAAGCACTCAGCCAATCAGCCACTGACCCTCTAATTTTGAACGTGGGTGTTTTATACAGTGGAATCCTAGGCTTCATAACAATAGACCTTTCTGTTGTGGACAGGTGGAAGGCGAGGAAAAAGGAGACTGGTAATTGATTACAATATTGTGGAATTCTACTAAGGTGACTTTGCCCTATGGAAAACAAATTACTATTATAAAAAAAATTTCGTGTCCTCCCCTTTCTCTCCCTCCCTTCTTCCAGTTCCTGTTTGCATACCCCCCCCCCCAAAAAAAAAGCAGAACAACTCCATTATAAGCTGAGGTTTGCTCGTCCAAGAGCTGGAATTTGCACATTAAAATGCACTGCAATAGTGTGGGACTTCCACTCTACTTAACTTCATTATAAACAAGCAATGGGCCCAAGTCAAAAATCTGCAGTGAGATTTAATCCCTCCTCAATGCAAAGTTCAAGTTTCTGATTCAGGCCTTTCTCTGCTATAAAACAGAGTTCCGCTAGGGGACTGGACTAGATGACCTCTCAAGGTTCCTTCCAGTCCTATGATTCTGTATCCCAGTGTAATATATATTATGAGGATGGGTAAGGACACACTATGCATATTGTACAAATATGTACACCAAGTACACAGGTTTCAGAGTAGCAGCCGTGTTAGTCTGTATTCGCAAAAAGAAAAGGAGTACTTGTGGCACCTTAGAGACTAACCAATTTATTTGAGCATAAGCTTTCGTGAGCTACAGCTCACTTCATCGGATGCATTCAGTGGAAAATACAGTGAGGAGATTTATATACACACACAACATGAAAAAATGGGTGTTATCATACACATTGTCAGGAGAGTGATCACTTAAGATGCGCTATTACCAGAAGGAAAGCGGGGGGAGGAGGAGAGAAAACCTTTTGTAGTGATAATCAAGGTGGGCCATTGCCAGCAGTTGACAGGAATGTCTGAGGAGCAGTTGGGGGGGGGGGGGAAATAAACGTGGGGAAATAGTTTTACCTTGTGTAATGACACATCCACTCCCAGTCTCTATTCAAGCCTAAGTTAATTGTATCCAGTTTGCAAATTAATTCCAATTCAGCAGTCTCTCGTTGGAGTCTGTTTTTGAAGTCTTTTTGTTGTAATATTGCAACCTTTAGGTCTGTAATCGAGTGACCAGAGAAATCGAAGTGTTCTCCGACTGGTTTATGAATGTTATAATTCTTGACATCTGATTTGTGTCTATTTATTCTTTTACATAGAGACTGTCCAGTTTGACCAATGTACATGGCAGAGGGGCATTGCTGGCACATGATGGCATATATCACATTGGTAGATGTGCAGGTGAACGAGCCTCTGATAGTGTGGCTGATGTGATTAGGCCCTATGATGGTGTCCCCTGAACAGATATGTGGACACAGTTGGCAACGGGCTTTGTTGCAAGGATAGGTTCCTGGGTTAGTGGTTCTGTTGTGTGGTGTGTGGTTGCTGGTGAGTATTTGCTTCAGGTTGGGGGGCTGTCTGTAGGCAAGGACTGGCCTATCTACCAAGATTTGTGAGAGTGATGGGTCGTCCTTCAGGATAGGTTGTAGATCCTTGATGATGTGTTGGAGAGGTTTTAGTTGGGGGCTGAAGGTGATGGCTAGTGGTGTTCTGTTATTATCTTTGTTGGGCCTGTCCTGTAGTAGGTGACTTATGGGTACTCTTCTGGCTCTATCAATTTGTTTCTTCACTTCAGCAGGTGGGTATTGTAGTTGTAAGAATGCCTGATACAGGTCTTGTAGGTGTTTGTCTCTGTCTGAGGGGTTGGAGCAAATGCGGTTGTATCATAGAGCTTGGCTGTAGACGATGGATCGTATGCCGTGGTCTGGGTGAAAGCTGGAGGCATGTAGGTAAGAATAGTGGTCAGTAGGTTTCCGGTATAGGGTGGCGTTTATGTGACCATGACTTATTAGCACCGTAGTGTCCAGGAAGTGGATCTCTTGTGTGGACTGGTGCAGGCTGAGGTTGATGATGGGATGGAAGTTGTTGAAATCATGGTGGAATTCCTCAAGGGCTTCTTTTCCATGTGTCCCAGTGCACAGTAAATCCGTTAACTAATCAGAGGAGATTGCTAACAAAATTAGCACATGCTTCCACTGCTATTCGTCCAGCACTGAAAACACTCAAACTTCCTGGCTTGTAATTCAACCAACATATGTATATTACAACAACAACAAACTATGTTAGAATAATTAGTTCAGCACAGTAAAACTGAGTGTCAGTCACTGCTATAAAGAATTTATAAACTAATAGCGAAAAAAGGAGAAGACAGGGACTACTGGATAAACCCAGAGATAGGAGTAATTTGGAGAAATATGACTGAATAGTTAGTTTTAAAGGGTGGGTTTGGTTTACATCCTGTAGGCAATCACTGAATTTTTAGAGAGACCTTGACTGCAGGGCGGGTGATAGTTTGGCAAACTGGAGTGGTGGAGGGTATCCCAAATGTAGATTGGGTCATACAAAAAGGCACGGAAGGAGCGACTAATGATACTGTAGATGCAGCTAGAGTATTGTGTCCAATTCTGGACACTACACTTTAGCACAGACGTGGACAAATTGGAACATGTCCAAAGGAGAGCAACAAAAATATACAAGGTTAGAAAGCCTGACCTGGGAGGAAAGGTTAAAAAAAAACTGGGCTTGTTTAGTCCTGAGAAAAGAAGACTATGGGGAGACCTGATAGTCTTCAAACATGTTAAGGGCCGTTCTATAGAAGATGGAGATCAATTGTTTTCCATGTCCACTGAAGGTAGGACAAGAAGTAGTGGGTTCAATCTGCAGCAAAGGAGATTTAGATTAGATATTAGGAAAAAGCTTTCTAACTAGAAGGTTAGTTAAGGTCTGGAATAGGCTTCCAAGGTAGGTTGTGGGGGTTTTAAAGAACAGGTTGGACAAACACCTGTCAGGGATGGCCTACTTTTATTGGGTCCTGCCTCAGCGCGGGGGGCTGGACTAGATGACCTTTTGAGGTCCCTTCCAGCCCTACATTTCTATGATTCTATGATACACCAAGTGTGGCACTGATGTTTGAGGGGGTGGGGGAAGACAGCAAAGAACAAGATCAAAGATGCAGGCCACAGCAGAATTGTATACAAAATGAGATGAGGACAAACAGTTTAAACTTTATGGTTTTAGGGCTCTGATTCAGCCACCCACGTAAGCATGGGCTTAAGTTCTACTAGAGTCCTATGAAGTCAAAGGAACTTAAACATATGCTTATCTGAATCTGGGCCATAAGCCTAAGTCAGCGGGAGTTTAGAAAGTGGATCATCAATTATAGGATCAATTCATTTATCTGTGGCCATGTCAATACTGGGGAAATGTATTATGTTATCTAATACGATGTTAAACATGATTTAGCACCTAACATGAAAAGGGATAAGTCATGTTTAAAAATCTGTGAGCTACTCATGATTAACCTTTTGGGTCCAAAAAAGCAGAGGTGCTATTCAAACCAATTCCTTTTCATTCTACTTATTGAAGGGGTACATGAGTCCATAGCGTGTCTTCCTGATTAGAATGGAGAATGTCTAGGTTTAATCTGTTAAATTAAATTAAATTAAATGTGTGCATTGAGCAGAGATGGTTACTGAAAAAGAATTCCCACTCTTTCCATAGATCAGTGCTTTCACAGTAATGCAGGGACAGAGGCACTAGGTGGCAAAAAAGGCCAACAGGTCCCCATTAGTTACCCTCTGGAAATAGGTTTCAGAGTAACAGCCGTGTTCGTCTGTATTTGCAAAAAGAAAAGGAGGACTTGTGGCACCTTAGAGACTCACCAATTTATTTGAGCATAAGCTTTCGTGAGGTCCAGCTCACTTCATCTGGAAATAGGTTTCACAGTGGTAGCTGTGTTAGTCTGTATCAGCAAAAACAATGGCACCTTAGTCTCTGAGGTGCCACAAGGACTCCTCGTTGTTTTTCCTCTGGAAATAAGCACTCACATTTCTAAACGGTATTGAAGTCTCCGAACTGGAAAGGGAAGAAAAAGGCTTAAAATACCAGTAATTGAATAACTATAACTATACTACAAATTTTCAACTCAGCTGCTTGGATTCTTGTGCACTTTTTTTCTTGCTAGTAATTATTGTTTGTTTTCATTCTTTGTTATCCTCCAATCAAAACAGCAGACAAAATGGTCCATGTTCCAGATGAGAAACATCTGGAGGGCTAGAGCAACAGCTCTTTTCTTTATTCCTTTCCTAAGCAATTATTAGGCAACATCACACTTTAATTGGTAAAATAACTCTCTGAGACTCTCATATCACTGCATACATTAAGTCAATATTGAAAGGGGGTGGGAGGGGAAGGAAAATTGTTAGTTAACTACAAAAAAAACCCAACCCATCAGATTTTGTTATGATGCCTGCAGTTGTGAGTGATTTCTGTACAATCCTTCCTTTCTGGTTAAGCTTTCTCTAAACTGGATGCAAAAAACTGAAAACATTTTAGAATTTATAAAGACAGTTTTGGTTTTTCCAGTACTTAAATGGATATGAAAGAACAGGATGTAGGATTAGAATGGGTCTAGTCACCGTCTGATTTCATTACCAGATCTATCAGCAACAAAAAACAGGAAGTGGTCTCATTTGTTTTGGGAACTTTCACTGCCACAAAAGTATTATCAGTTTGCCATAAATATTGATTAGCCAAATGGTTTATTTGAACTAACAAAGCATTAAATGAACTGAAATTGTCATCTTTATTATTTTTAAGAAGACAAATAGAGCAAGCTACAAGAGTGCATCTGTTCCACGCTTCCTCATTCCTCACACAACATGTTGTGTCTGAAAAGCCAGAAACCATTCTTTGCTGTTTCAACATTTAAACAGCACTCCGCCTATGAAATATAGATTATTCGTTATATGGATTCATGTTAATTCTGCATGTAACTTATGTATTCCTATCCAAATTAAGTTAGACAGAGGGAATAGAAATAGATAATGCCCTAAAAATAAAGAGTTAACGAAATAAAGAGTTACGAATGTCTTCAAACAACCTTGTGATCACCACCCAGATATTGGTAAGTCTGGGTTCAGGTTTTGTTATCAATGCAAAATTGAGCTCATGTGCCTTTTTATGAAGCTTAGGTGAAATACAAGTGAGCCTGGACCAACTCTTGGGTTGAGGTAGAGATGGGTCTAAATTGCAATGCTGGCATCCAAATCTAAACTTTCCCACAGTTTTGGGGCATTTGGCTCTGCCCATAAGAAAACAGGGGTCAGTTGCAAAGTTTGCTTTCAGATCCAAACTCACCCAAGTTTTGGAGGTATTCAGATCTGGGGTTTAATTTCAGGCCAGTCTCTAGTAATGGCCATGTTAGATGTTAATCCACTGAAATACAATAGGCTTCCATCCAAAACCAGTTTGTTTAGCAAACAAAAATATTAAGGGTGCTTCATAGCAAATTCCCATTTACAGAGAAGTAATGATGTGAGGAGCTTATGGATCCTATAGGGAGCAGCTATAGCTGAGTCAAGAAGAAAAACATAAGGAAGAGTGGGAAAGAAGCTGCCCTATAACATCCAGACTATTGTTAAAGACAGATGAAGCCTTACACTGACACAGCACATCTGCATCCAGAGTCTGCAACGATATAACTCCATTGAGGTAGCCATTCCAGTGCAATTTCCTTGATGTAGACAAGGCCCCAGTCCCTTGACTCTGGTGAAACTGTAAAGTAGAAAGGAACTTGGTGACTTCAAGGTGACACAGAAATGTTGTGGGAGGGCCAGAAATAGAATCCAGAACTCCAGGCTCCTAGTACAGTACTTTTCTTTAGACACAAGGCCACGCTTACTAGCTTATTAATTTTAATAACTTTGTTTTTGTTGTTTTGCTTCAACTCTGGGACCTAGATCCTGCTAGGAGAAAAAGACCAAGTTACTGCTTATTTTGAGCGGAAAGTGTAAGAGAGATACAAACACAGAAAGTATCAAAATCCCTATTGCAGGGAGAGGGGAAAAAGGCAATGTGTGAATCACTGCAATAATTCTACTAGAGCAGCAGTTCCAGTCACAGACAAGAAACCATTTTCTTATTGCGTTTTTCTATCAAGCAAGTCTTAACTTTTTTTCGGTAGGTCATTATTGCAGTTAAATTAAAACAGCACTTCCTGGCAGGTGCTGAGCCCAATTTTCAGATCTACTAAGAGCCCCCAATTTCTGCTGATTTAAATTGCAGCTGTGGTGCTTAGTACCTGCACACAGCTCTCCTGGGTGAGAACTCAGCAAAAAGGAAACTAAAAAATGTCAACAGATAATCAACATTTTATTTTAGCCAGTGGTCATATGGTTTGTTGGGTTTAAAAAAAAAAAAATGCAGCCCTGGTAAAGTTTCTACATAAAGGAAACGCAAACAGCTGAAAAGTCCTCCTTGTCCTTTGATCCTCCCTGCCGAGAGTAAACCATGAAGCATTTGTTAAAATGCTAATCCGATTTAAAGCTGCTTTTGAATGGGTTAGAAGAGGAAGTGCCAGCTACTGATCTCCTGTCCAGCAGCGTTTTTAAAGCCATGTCACTCTGGTTTTCAAAGACAGGTATTCTATTCACGCATGGTCATTGCTTAGGCCAAAGAACAATCATCCCAGAGGGAAAGCTTGTTCAAAACAGACAGACAGTCAACACATTTTTTTCCAGGGTCCTTTTCCTGCTGAGGAAGGCATCCTTTTACCAAAGAGACAAGCTGAACACCCTCAACTCCTGCTCTGAGCAAATGGTTTGGCTTGACCCTGACAGCCTCCCTGATGATAAAGCTGTTGTGAACGGACTGACTCTTGGGTGCTGAGGCCCAACAACTTTGCTCATCTAACTGAACTCTCCACCTCATTGCATTTTATTTCTCTTAATTCAACAAAACTACTGACAAGGAAGTCATCCTAATCCCCCTATTGGGGGGAATGGCAGAAGTTTATCAAATGGCTCCTGGGTAACACGTCCCCCGTCCCTCCCACCATGCTCTTATTCTTTCCAGCACATTGCCAGGTGACGAAAGAAAGGTCAACAGCTCTTTAGATTGTAGAGCTGCCATATGTGGACATAAAATCAAGGCACATTCTCAGGAATCCCATTTCTTAATTCTTGCAGCCTTTTGCATTGCCAATATCTGGCCCATTAATATCATCACTGGTAAATTAGCTTGTAGATATCAGTTCCAGTCCCAAATACCAAATTCTCATCTGCAATAAGCTAGTAAGGAAAGATTTAACAACAGGCAAGAAACGTAAAGATTTTCAAAGTGAGGCAGCCAGCCAACAGACAGAAATGGACACTAATGTAAAACTGGCTAGGTGTATAAAATTCAGCTACTCCTTTACATCTGATGAAGTGAGCTGTAGCTCACGAAAGCTCATGCTCAAATAAATTGGTTAGTCTCTAAGGTGCCACAAGAACTCCTGTCCTTTACTACTGTCAACAAGTCTACCTTTATATGTGGATGCTTTGTGCATGAGCTTACATACACATGTGTACTGGGTGATAGGAATAATGGCATGGACAAGACTGAAATCTTTAAGGAATATATTTTACATATTAGCTATCGAAGATTTTATCTAAAAATAAACACAAATGTACCTTGCATAGAGAATATAACGCCTTATGTAAAAGAACTAAGAATATGCTCTAATTTTCTTTTTAAATTCAAGGTTATTTTTTTCCCCAAACACTTTGTGCTGTCTTCATTTAAGGAGCCCAGGTGTTAACAGAAGGGGGTGATGCTTCAAAGTAACACTTCATAGCAGGAAGGACTGAAATTAACCAATTCACACCTACTGTCCTAGAAGCTTTACTTCCCCAGGAGCCCACTGCTAGAAACAGCTGTGATCAAATTATAGTTTGTAGATCTTCTTTTCCTAGTTGGTGAAGGAAACAAATGTGATCTTAAGAAAACAAGATAGCACAGCCTATTCATTCACCCTAAATGGCAACTCTGAGTCTGCATTGTATCATTCCTAATGCATTCCTTAAAGGATGTTTGGAAACAGGACAACCCAGAATTCAACAGTTTCTACCCACTGTGCTCTTTTCAAATCAACAGGTGACTGCAGATTTTGAGGCATATGGAAAGGAAAACAAACAAAATTAATAACATCTATCACAGGAAAATAGCCCCAGTATGAATGTATCTTACCTAACAAGCAGAGTTCTCTGCAGGGTTGGTAGTTCACCGCTGAAGACATTAACTTTTGATTTTAGAACTTCTGACTCATGGGACTATTTCGCTTTTCAGAGACAGCATAGTTCACTGGTTAGGGAATGCGAAGAAAAATCAAACACGGTACCTTCTATCCCTGGCTCTGTCACAGACCTAGGCAAAGTTGCAGAACCTCCCCGGGCCTCACTTTCACCATCTGAAAACTGGTGCCCACAAAGTGACTGGATGGATTAGATCGGGCACGCTACAATTTTTCACTCTCAGAATGATGCAGCTGTGTTCAGTTAGCGTTTGTATTGCAAAGTAATGAGATTATTGAATGAAAAGCGTCCTAGAGGCACAAGGCTCTGTACTGCTTGACAGAAGCAAACTCCTGTAACATAGGATTGCCAATTTTGGTTGGATGTATTCCTGGAGGTTTCGTCACAGGACATAATCTTTAATTAAAGATTAATCTTTAATTCCCGGAGACTCCAGGACAATCCTGGAGGGCTGGCAAACAAAACCAAAGCACATGTGAAGCATGTGCTTCCTGCCAGAACACTTGTACCATAACACTAACTAGTTTATTGTTAAAATGACAAAGTTGTACATCTATGTACAGTGTATATAAAGTATAAATGATCAGTACATATAAGCATTACATTTAAAGAAGAAATGCAAGGTAAAGGCACCATTGTTAAAACAGGCCAAATTTGGGGCCAGAACAACTTTGTGTCCCTTTTAATTGTATATTTCATTTTGTTTCTTTTGAGAATTAAGTGAGAAGGAATGAGATCCCTGTGTACTTTAGATCATCCAACATGTGCGACACAATATATATTAGCATCTGAAATAGATTTGTTGCCGCAATGTATAATGTGTATACTGGAACTAAACTCATTATAAAGCTTTCTTTGATAGCCCTACCTAAAGCTTTTGGCATTTGGAACCCAAACCTCACATTAATCCCTCTCAATACAGCAGTTCTTTACAACCCTAACAATACTCTGCATCCTCAGGATGGGGGATGTTATATCAGAGCACCTAGGATAGGATACAATGTGCTAGTTCAATGAATAGAACCAGCAGCTGAACAATTCAGAATTTAGGAACGACCAGGAAGTTTTCCAGGCAGTCTCAAGGTGATCAAAGGCTAAAGACAATTTATCTAAATCGCCTGTCTTTTCTATATAATCCCCTGCTGTTTCTGTCAACTCAGTACTGCCATCTATATAATTCTGCCATGAGATTTAACAGTGTGGAGCTTTAGGATTAAATATGCACCACTTGAAAATGTCCACATTAATTTGTTACTGGAAGCTATTTTAAAAACACGATAAAACTGGGTGTTTTGTTCTATAAACACACACACAATACAAAAGTATCCAGATTACCAGAGTGTAATTTTAAAAAGAAACAGGAAACTTCAATGTCAAAGTGCATTACCTTATTTTTATACCATATATTGTCTAAGCCCCTCAGTAGGCAAGTTACCGGATTTCTATGTTACCCACTGCGTAATTTATTTCAGTACCTCATTATTCTCTTTGGTTCAGTATCCCTGTTTTAGGATCAACCAGGAGTGTCAGCTACATGCATTTGTACAACTGGCTCTCTTTTGTTTCTGAGCAATTGTTTACAAATGCAATTTAACTAGTTGGTGTAGAAATGGCCCTAATTCAAAATTTTGGATTAATAAAATAATAATAAAAATGTGTATTATGATAGCATCGAGAGGCCCAAATTAAGGCTCAGGCCTCCATTGTGCTAGGAGCTGTACACATATAAAGATGATCTTTGCCTCAAAGAGCTTACAAAGGAATCTGAACAACAAGAACTTACAGGTGTTCAGACCTGAACTTCACATCTGACTCCTACCTCTGTAACAGGCCAAACCAAAATTCTGATTCAGACCCCTATGCACATTGGGCTAGTTTGGATTAGGAGCTGAGCTCAGAGACACATCTGTAGTCTTCAGAGTAGCAGCCGTGTTATTCTGTATCAGCAAAAAGAACAGGAGTACTTGTGGCACTTTAGAGGCTAACCAATTTATAGAATTAACAAATCTTAAATCTTGTGTAATTATTTCTCAGATTTACACTTTATAAAAGGAGTCCTACAGGCACAGTTTTTCATAATGAAAACCAAAAGCCCTGTGCACTGTGGGATCAAAAACATGCTAAGATTCTAGAACAGTGTTTTTGGCTAGAACGGAGAAGCATTGCTTTTGTCTTAAATCTATGCTACAATCCTTGCTACCGTGTAGCTAAAGGTTTCAGAGTAGCAGCCATGTTAGTCTGTATTCGCAAAAAGAAAAGGAGGACTTGTGGCATCTTAGAGACTAACCAATTTATTTGAGCATAAGCTTTCGTGAGCTACAGCTCGCTTCATGATCTTGCAAACATAAAGTCAGCGTGACTACACGTGAATAAAGCTACCAAATGTTTACTGGACTTGGGGTGCTACTTTCTAGCACAGTTTTGTGGAGAAGATTTTTCCTGATAGCATGGTTCTTTGAAAAAAAAAAAAAGAAAGAAAAAAAAGTCCTTGTTCACAATGACCACAGAAGCCATGGTGTGTTTAATCATGTAACCATCATGTTACCGATCCTAGTGTGAACAAAGTCTAAAGGTCTGTCATAGCCTGACAGCTAGTCACTTGCATTTTAAAGTAATAAATTCGGGGGAGGAAGTCGTGGGGACGAAACACTCTTTTCTAAGCGCAATTTGCTTTTTTTAAACAACAAAATGACCTTTTCTTCACTAGACTGTGCACATGTAAGACTGTCTTTAAAAAAAAAACAAACAAAAAACAAAAAGCAATCCCTTTTCAAACAAAAATTACAACATACACGTGCACCTCTATGACAGGTTTCAGAGGAACAGCCGTGTTAGTCTGTATTCGCAAAAAGAAAAGGAGTACTTGTGGCACCTTAGAGACTAACCAATTTATTTGAGCATGAGCTTTCGTGAGCTACAGCTCACTTCATCACGAAAGCTCATGCTCAAATAAATTGGTTAGTCTCTAAGGTGCCACAAGTACTCCTTTTCTTTGTGCACCTCTATGCAAGTCAAAAAATATCTGCTTTGCATCACGTACGGTGGTTTTAAATTAGATCTCCTTTTTCCGAGATGGAAAAATCACAGTCAGCATTTGTATATAAATATTATTACACAGCTTGAATTTACAAGCCAGAAAACAGAGCATGCTGCATGATGTGCTAAAAATTCCTTGCTGCAAATTTTTCTAAATTAAAAAAATAAAAATCACTGTTTATACAGTAATTCCAGTGTCACACACACTGTTCTGCTTACAGCAATTTGTGGTTCAAGTGGCTACAGAATCAACATCTGATTCTAAAATTAAAGTGCAAAGGCACCGAAAGAAATCAGTTCTGTTGCAGCTGCTGGTTGCACTCTTCAATGTTACAAATGAACTTAAAGACAATTCTAATATTCGGTCCAGACCACTGGGGTGGAGTGATTGTTTTTTTTCTTGTTGGTAGAGAATGCTCTGTGACTACCTGCATATCTGTGAATGGTAATGTTTTAATCAGGACTGTCAATCATTTCAGTGTGTCTTTCAAAAAGAAACAGATGAATAGTCCATGTCTAGCTGCACTTGCTCTATACTAATCCATCTCAATAATAGAGGTACATCTTAATTAATCCACAACAAAGCCTAAGAAAACTGTGCAGATTCGATGCCCAGGACTACAGACCCGGTCTTAACCTTTTACTAAGATCAAGTGTAGTATCAGTTTAATGTAGGATAGTCTGATCCTCCAAATACATATTACTGAGTAGTTTCAGAGGAACAGCCGTGTTAGTCTGTATTCGCAAAAAGAAAAGGAGTACTTGTGGCACCTTAGAGACTAACCAATTTATTTGAGCATGAGCTTTCGTGAGCTACAGCTCGCTCATGCTCAAATAAATTGGTTAGTCTCTAAGGTGCCACAAGTACTCCTTTTCATATTACTGAGTAGAACTTACTACTAAAAGTACTCAGTGGCACACAGTTGTACGTGGTTGGGAGAATCAAATGCCAAGTTCTTTACTGGGAGACTTTAACCTGCTCTTGTACGAAGATGGAGTCGATATTTTAATACCATAAGTCTTTTCCTTCCCTAAACTACAATACAGCCTGAAGTTTCAAATTCCCATTCCCTACCCAAAAAGATAATAGAGCTAGAAAAGACTTCTTAATCCATCCAATTCTAACCCTCCTGTATCAGATAGTAAGATTTCTGCAGTCCTACGAGAAATTTACCAAATCCCCTTCCCCTGTCCTGATAGGCATCCATAGTTAATGGTTTGCTTTTAAAAGCTACATATTTTTACATGACCACAATTTGCTCTGTTTTATGTTAAAAACAAAACACTTTCTCTGGTAAAATTAATAATGTAACAGAAGATATATCAAGGATAGTCATCCATCCGAGTCTCAGAAGTCATGAAAGCTTTCAACCGGGTAAAAGCAATTACACAAAATGCTTATGGTAAATATGCTAAGTACAGAATAATAAGTACTTTTGAGTGGATCACAACATTTACACAAAATACGTTCCACGCAAAGTTTTAAGGCACAAAAATACAGAATTGTACAAAAACAGTTTTCTCTTGCCGTCTGTCGTACCTTTGTCAGCATAGTGCACAGGTGATTTGCTGCAGGAACCAATGCTTGAAAAAGGCTCAGGATACACAGCAAGCTCTAATATCACAGTGTTAAGGGATCATGGAGTGCTTAGGAAATTGTAAAACAAAGGGGTTTGGTGCTTTTAAAACTGGAATAGTTTACCTAAGTACCTAACTGGGAAGACAACATTCAAGGAGGATTGTGGTTATTTCACAGACAGAGCTGCGAAGTCCATTGGAATCCTGTATAACAAAGGCAAAGGAGACATTACCATCTTTGGTGTGTTACATCGGGTTTAATAAAAGGATCTGAAACTAATAAAGACATGCGACGTTCACCCAAATCCCAGCAACGTTCTTTTAATTAAAAAAATATATATATCCAGGGGACTAAGACCCTGCTCCTGCTCCCATTGAAATCAATGGCAAAAACTCCCATTGACTTCAGTGACAGGATTGGGGCTTGAATACCTTCTGTCTCTAGGTCACTAGCACAAATCAAGCCCCAGCTGGGAACTGACCAGACACTATTACACCTGACAGCAATAAAGAGACCTGTGCCAAATGTGTTTGGTTGGTTGGGGGTGGTAGCGAAATTGTCAGTCCAGTTCATTGTAAGCACATGTCCCATTCACAAAAGACATTCGGAATGGGTCCCTTGCTGACATTCTCAGCAGTGAAGCCAATGACTGCATGGGATATGAGGAATGAATATCCACCTCAGCCCAGATCAATTTTTCAGGGATGCTGATAAGGCAGCATGGGGGAATCTTATAGTATGGGCAGCCCCAGAGCATCTTCTCATTGGACAGGATGCTGTCTGCAAGGCCGTCAATACATTCACACTGTTTTTTTAAAAAATGTTTTTTCTTGAAGATTTTGAGGGTGGTTTACTGTATTGATACCAGTCTGACTTGGGCAGATTTAGAGAGCTCCGTACTGCGAAGAAACCTATTCTCCAAAGAAGTTTAAAACAAGGTCTACTTTCACTGCCCTCTTGTTAATTTCCGTAGTAAACAATGTTCCTTAAAGCTGGTGTAAAATGCATCCTGTACTCTCTCCTCCAAAAGGGTGATGTTGCCTCTACTGTGACTAGGTTATATATTTGCTTATTATATATCATTCTTCATAAGACTTAGGGAGAAGGGGTGGAGATGTACTGTTGCCACACAGCATTAGAAACCATCAGCTAAAGATAAAAGAGAGAGCAAGCTGCAGAAGTGACCTTTTCTGCAATAATAAATGTTACTAAAAGGTTAGAAAATGTCTGCGTGAAAGGATTTCATCATGACAGGTTCCTCTACTTTCCCTCCGCCTTCCTCAGAAATCATTCCAGGAAGAGCAATGCCAATGCCTTCTCACTGATCATTCAGATCCCTGATCACAAACTCCCTTTACATTAATGGGCGATAGTCGCAGTGCTTTGCAGCCAAACACATAACCCTCAGACACTGGAAGGACAAGATCACGGCCTCCAGCTTAGAGTCTATTTAATCAATGGCCTGTCTCTTCGTTTGAAGAGCCCATATTGTGATATTTAACCAGAGGCTCCAAACAGCAGCCGGGCTCCATTGCACGAGGCACTGTCCAACATACAGATGTTAGACAAATGAGATGCATTCTTAAACATCCGATGAAGTGAGCTGTAGCTCACGAAAGCTTATGCTCAAATAAATTGGTTAGTCTCTAGGGTGCCACAAGTACTCCTATTCTTAAACTATATAACTCAAAAGAATACAACACAACACAAGTCTAGAGAAGCCTTTCTCACAGAAATACAATGCCAGGAAACTACAAATCTATACAGCTATATTGAGATGCAAGGTTTGTCTGGCAAAAATTCAACAAGGTGTCACACGAGTACCACTATAAAAGCGTTGTCACAGGATGATGCATTCTGGAACACATTTAACAAACAAGAAAGCCCCTGCCCAATTCACAGAAGAGGAGAATGTGTTTCTGGGCTAACTGTCTGCCATAGCCAGGTTAGAGAATACTGCACCCAATTACAAATGTGGGGAAAGCGCTAAGCAAACAGAATTTCATTATCCACAATGGAATTTAACCTGGATACAGAAGTTAGCAACAGCACACCTACTTTTATGAAAAGAGCCATGAGATCTTTAACGAGCATGGACCACAGGTTTAAATTTCACCTGGAAAAATTGTTCCTCTAGCAGCACTGTAAGCCAGTGTCTCTTTCCCATGTTTGTGCTGCACCCCAGCATAATAGAGCTTCAATCCCAGCTGGGGCCATTGGATGCTACCATAATAGAAATATTTACTACTCTTACTATACACAACCAACAGATTGATGGCCGAGAGCAATCAAAGTCAATGAAAAGACATACTCCAATCAGACAAACTTGCACAGAAGCCCTTCTTATAAGCACAAATACCGATCAGCTTTCTTTCCGAGGAATGCTACTCTTAGTCCAGCAAGCTGGATATACTGCCTCCAAAACACACACACACACACCCCTCATAACAAACTGAGTCAGATTTGCAAAGCTACATGGTGGGACAATGGGGGATGCATTACTGACCTACAAAGTCAAGCATGAAGCTCGATTGTCCTTATCTGATCTATAAATACAGAACGTTACTACTGTGTTATAAAGACGTTCAGCCCTCACATTTGATTGCATAATCTCCTGCGGCCAGGAATTCCACAAATTAACTATACATAGGGCTCCATGTTTGTCACGGTGGTCGTGGAAGTCACGGATTCAATGACTTTCCGCAACCTCTGTGACTTCTGCAGCAGCCAGTGTGGCTGACCCCAGGGCTACCCACACAGCTGGTTCTGGGGCCAGCTGCTCAGGTGGCCCCGGAGACAGCCACACCAGCAGCTGCTCGAGTGGCCCCGGGCACCTGGCCCTGGGAACTGCCAAAGTAGCGGTCCCGGGGGTGGCCAAAGCAGCCACTGTTCGGCAGCTCCCAGCAGCGGTTCCCGACAGCAGTCCCTGGGTGGCCAGAGAAGCTGCTACTAAGTGGCCCCGCCCCCTCAGCCACCTGGGGCGACCCCCGCAGCAGCCCCCTCCTGGATCACCCACCCACCCCACCCAAGATTCAGTCAGAGATATATAGTATAAGTCATGGACAGGTCACGCGCCGTGAATTTTTGTTTATTGCCCATGACCTGTCCCTGACTTTTACTAAAAATACCTGTGACTAAATCGTAGCCTTAACTATAAGGCTTTTCCCTGTGCTCTAATTTTACCAGTCACTACTTTAATCAAGCAGCTCCTTCTTGTTGTATTGTTGACAGAACTACAAGGAAGGGTTGACTGATTATACCCTGCACAAATTCTGAATACCTCCATTATCTACCCTTTAGCCCTTCTTTCCAACACACAACCATAGTCTCTGTCATTACTTGTTATGTATAAATCCTTCCACACCTTAACCACCTTTATTGATCTTCTCTGTATCTTTTCCATTGCAGCAACTAATCTACTATAAGTAATCAATCTGGTTATTTGTTTTCATTGTTAACAAGTACTGATTGAAACAAACCACCCTAAGAAGCAAGGAAAGTAGTGATTTTCTATATAGAATGGGGTTACGGGAGAGCAGTGAGGGCTCACGGAACTAGGGAGCTGGGCTATTAGATCTGGGAAATTAGGATCTTCAGCATGACTGGGGAGCTACAGGCAGTGGGAGCCATAAACTTTCTCCAGTGCTGCTTCCTAGTCCCACTGCCAACCTCTGTGCTTCACCCTCATTAACTAATGCCGAGCTCTTTTCATTCCATTTCTCTTTGCAACGCTGTCCCTCCCCCCCAAAAAGCGCCGCACCCCACCCCAGCTGTCAAGCTCCGGTTGAGTAGCATTGGAGAATGGAAACATTTGGCCACACTTCTCATTTCCATCACTTTTCTACTCCAAAACTGGTTAAGAAAATCTCAGGCAGTAACTCCTACATTTTAATAGCTCGAGTTCTGATACTTAGCCTGTGTCCAAGAGACAGTAAAGATGAGTTACTGAGTGAAATTCGAAGCCTTTTGGAACATTTAAGTTTTTAAGCAAGAGGAAGCCAAAGAAACATGAGACAAACAGGCCGAACTTTTAAAAGGGAGCATTTCTAAATGTTTCCCCTTCTAAAATTTGCACATGCTTTTAGTTACATGAAAATTAAATCGTTCCAGGAAGAGTTACTGTGCCTGATGGAGAGACTGAATTCAACCTTTAAACTGGAAAAATGGGATTTTAGACCTGCTTTACCTAATCTCAGCATTACCTTTACTACAGAGTCTGCACGATACGCCATTACAGTATTCTCTGTACTGTTGTTTATTAATTACTTTTATTCAGGGGCTGAGGAGCACCATTTAAATGGGGACATAAATTCCCCCCCCCCCCCACACACACACACACAAACCTGATCTCTTCCCCTTTCAGGCACCCCCTCTGTCCACGAGCAGCCTGGCACTCCCCTACCCCCTGGCCCATAAGCCCCTACACCTGTTCCCTCCAGAAGTGAGATAGTGACATTGTTTTGTTTTTGTAGACATCATGGCCTATTCGTTCCTCTACTTTTTTTTAATTCACCAAAACATTCTCTTTTGTTTTTTTAACTGATTATGCAGTGTCAGCCCCTCTAACATGCAGCATGGACAGATACCTCCACTAAGGTGTACACAGTGACTTCAGAGTCTTTTCTTGGAGTAACCTGCTACCAGAGCCCACTAAATTTGAATTGTAGACTATTTTTGTCAATGTGCATTACTCTGTATTTGTCCACATTGCATTTCATCTGCCATTAGGATGGCTAATCTCCTTCCCTGCCCACCCCAAGAGCATTTAAGTTGATCAGGAGTTTCTTGCAATCCTAAAAAAAATTAACCAACGCAAATAATGTAAAGTGCAAATTTCACCAGCTCACTCTGCACTTCTTCTTGCAAAGCATTAATATAGTAAATAAATACTGGACCAACAGTGGGACACTTCATCCCATTCTGATGAGCAGCTGCTCATCAAACTCTGTTTCCGGACACTAAACAAAAGAGGGATACGAACCAAAACACTAGCCACCAAACCCCTGAATTTTAGAGGAGGGTGTGGAATTCTGGATCCTAACATAGGGGTGTCAGCCAGTCCTTCCCAAACAATGTGTAGTGCAAAAGAAAATATTGTTATCTATTTTTCTTCTGAATTCTTTATGTCCACAGTTCAGCATGACACTTAAACACATGCTAATTTTAAGCACATTAGTAGTGCATTGAAGTCAATGGGACAGCTCACATGATTAAAATTCCTAGCTGAATCAGAACTTCCATGAGGGAGTTTATCTAAAGCTTTGTTTGAAAATTAACTGGGTCACATTCATTGTCTACTATTTCATTAACTTTCCATTTAAAAAAAATCAATTTGGAGAGTCCCCACTTTCCTTATAGAAGCCTCAGTGGGTCTGCCCCAGCATATCTGGTTAATCCAGGGAGGGATTATTGTACCCTCAATTAGACTCTCAATCATTTTGAGAAAATAAGGCTTATGATGAGGAAAGTTTCAGGGAACTAGGCATATTCTGTCTAGAGAACAGGAAATTGAGGAGAAGCAGGGCCAGCTACAAAGGGATAGTATCAACAGGACAGGACTCAATTATTCTCATCAGCCAGTGAGGACAGTACAGATAGTAATGAGTTTAAGCTGCAGCAGGGAAAACAGACTTTGAAGAATCAGAAAAATCTTTATAAGCACAGATCTGCAATGAAACCACTGCCAAGGGAAGTTGTGGAATCACCCACTCGTGCTGAGGACATTCAAGGCAAGCCTAGAAACCCATCCAGTAACGCTGGTTTAGGAATAATTAAATCAGTCCTGCCACACAATGAGAGGGATGAGCTTGATGGCCTCTAGAAATACAATTTCAGGCTTAATTAGGTTGAATGTATGTATATTTCATTGCTTCCCTTGCTTCATTTACAGGGTGGTGGTTTCCCCTTATTCACATTTTCCTTTTAACCTTAATGTCAGTGTTGCAACCAATTATCCATCAGTTTTAATTGGAGATGAGATGTTGACCTACATGTTTCCTATCCTCCAAATGGTACAGATTTGCATAATGATTTAACACCCATCTTACTAACTGGAATTCAGGTTTCTTTAAATACAAAGGTAGGGATTGACCTGTATCAAATTGCCAATAGGGTCTTATTCTTTGTGGTGGTAACCGAGCTTCATATTTTTCTGATCATTATTATGAGACAGCCGCAGTAGCAGATAATTTACAGCACAGCCCCTAGATCAGCTTTCTCAAACTACTATAAGGTTTTGTTTGTCAGTAACCAATACTTCCCCTTTAAAAATTTCACCATACCACTCACTACTAGACTGTGCAAATGTGCCACCAAAACTTTAGATACCCAGACTATCTTCCTATAGACTGCAGGTCACTAACATCAGCAAATTCCCTGAGTCAGTAAAAAAGGAAAACTACAAAGAAAACTAGGTTTCAGAGTAACAGCCGTGTTAGTCTGTATTCGCAAAAAGAAAAGGAGTACTTGTGGCACCTTAGAGACTAACCAATTTATTTGAGCATAAGCTTTCGTGAGCTACAGCTCACTTCATCGGATGCATACTGTGGAAACTGCAGAAGACATTATATACACAGAGACCATGAAACAATACCTCCTCCCACCCCACTCTCCTGCTGGTAATAGCTTATCTAAAGTGAAAACTAGCAGGTTTGAGTAGAAGAGTGGTGCTTAGAAACCTCAACCAAGATCTTAGAGAGAGAAGATAGGTGAAGTAATAGCTTTGAAGCTTACACACTCTTCTTTGGGTTTTCTACAGTAACAGCAACTAAGATCTTGTGAATTCAAAATCAACTTTTTACCAAAAAAAAAAAAAAAAAAGTCTTTGGTTAAAGGCAAAATAATTAAGAATTTACTTTTCTTCCTTATCCTGTTGTAACTTTCCACACTACTCCCCCACTCCTGTGAGCCTTACTCCGGCAAAACTCCTACTTAAGTCAATAGGAATGTTTCCACAGTAAAGCCTGCTGGATTGGGCCCATGAATACTTGACTTAAATACTGATATACAGCTGGCTTTAAATAAAAAAAGACATAGATCCTGTTCACCTACGAGTTTCCTTTGAAATCATAAATGTTCCAACCTGTAAGATTTCTGTTTTTTCTATGTATATAGTCTGGGTATTTGGAGGAGGGGATGGGAAGGAAATTAGTCAGCAAAATATTAAGGTGTTGAGACTTGGTAATTATATCAAACTAGGCAGTGCTGTAATAGTCCAGCGCTACTTTTAAGGAGGAAGGGCTGAGTTAAACATTTATTCCACTGCAGCATCCTGAATAGTAAACGAATTAGGATAAGCAAATACAGATAATGCAACTCATTCTGTGAAGAGAGACAGACACACAATCCATCAACACCCCTCACTCCCTTCTCCCTCTCTGTGTGCTGAACTAGCTTTGCAGGCTAGGTGTCAACTAGAAACCAGTCTCTCCTCCCACACCCACCCACAAAAGGTGTCAGTAATGTGCTAACTAAAAACAGATTAATTAAAGGGGGGGGGCTGTAAAAGGAGGTGGGATCCATTTGCCCAGCAGAAATCCCCTTTGGAAATTGCAAGCAACAGCAGCTTCTCTACCGCGGGGCGGGGAGGCGGAAGGGAGGGAGGCAGGCAGGCAGACAGTGGGGATGTTTAGAGGAAATTTACAATCATTTCCTCTCTGTAGTTTGGTTACAAATCAACAACATCCTGTTCTTTTGTGAGGCTCAGGGGCGCCTGCCAGGCTGATCGCTGGAGTCCCTTAAAGCCACAGAGCAGCAGCAGCAGCTCCCCACTTCTCTGTGCGGTACCCCCCCCCCCCCCCCGGGGAAGGGGTGAAAAAGCGATCTGCAGGGACAGTAACGTTGCTCTCCTGTACGGTCACTTGTCGATGGAAATGCAACACTTTCCAAATGAAAAACCATCCCTAGCCTCGAATGTGTTCAATGCAAACTGCCTTCCACTGCCCAGCCCTTTAACCTCCAGCTGGGGGAGATCAGACTGCAGAGAGCCTTCTGAACAAAAAAAACCTTGACTTCAGAGGGCTTGAATCAGTAAATGACAGCATGCGGGAGGGAGGGAGAGGAGTTTTCACACAAGGTTACACACACAAACACACGCCTCTCCGGCTGTTTACTGGGGGGAGGGGGGGGCAGGGAAAGGAAGTAGGGCAATTGCCACCTCCGTGCGAGGAGGGGTTTGGGTTTATGGTGTTGTCCGACGCTTTCCATCACCAGGGTGTAATATTCCAACTCAAATTAAAATCACACAACCCTGGATAACCAGGCGGCGTGTAAACGCGCCTCGATCTGTTTGAATCTTCCCCCGTCGATGTTAATTCGGAACGTACTCCTTCCCCCGTTGTTCCCTCAAGGAAATGTACTGTCTCGAGACTATTTTAGCCTTTTCTTTATAACCTCGGAAATAAACGAATCCTTCATCAATACATGCGTCTTTTGCCATACATCTCTCTCTCTCACACACACACACTTTTACATATTCACTGAAGCAGTTAAACCCAGAAGAAAATACTTAAAGTCACAGCCCACAAAGGAGATTGGGTTTAAACATGCAGCTATTCACAGCCAGCCCTCTGAGAATATCAAAGATCTAGCTCATAAAATGAATTTACAATTGAAAAAAAAATCTGTAGTTTTACCTGAGTTCAGCCACTGGGCTAACTGCAAAGCATTAGTCCCACTAAAATGCTGGTATTTTAAACCTTAACCTCAGATATACAGTTAGCTGCCACCTAGCTGTTGTATAACTAAATCTATACCCTTCTGTTTCAATTTGTACATTGCTCCATTGCCATAGGTTAGGTCCTGAAATGCAACAGGAAAGGAATTCAAGGTGCTTTGGTAGTCAGCAAATGGTTGCGAGCTCAAATGATTTGTACATATGCATGAACAAAAAATTATTTAAAGCAACTGCCCTAACAGCCCCAAGCTGATTTTCCACAGCAAAGTCTTTCTAAAGCAGGGAAACACAATTTTTAATGGGAGGGATTTAAAAAGGAAGCTGCAGAAAATAAGGTTTTGGCGATCAAACCCGATTCTAAAGAAAAAAGTATCGGATAAAGGAATTGACATTGAGTCACTTATGTTTGAGTTTTATCTTGTGCTATTACATTCACTGTAGATGTTGATCTATTTCTAATAAGATCACCTATACTTCAGGAGCTTAATCATGCTGTAACAAACATGCATTGTCCTCTGCTCTGATATCAGCATCCAATGCATAGAAAACTTTTGAGTTTTCTTGTCAGCCATGTAGTACTAAAATGTAATCTGATTAGAAGGGGGTGGGTTCTACCTGACATTTTTTTAAGCGTCTGCTTTACTGTTAACTAATTAGATCACTGCCAAACCAGCTTTGCAGTGAAAAATTCTTTCACGTTTGGAAAAAATTAAGCCACTTCTGTTTAAAATTTAAAAGGATATTACTTTTAACAAGGGACGCACTATTTTTCCAGATTGCTATTGATAGTTTGTAGTTATCTTTATGAACTAATGCAGGGAGGGGTGAGAAAAGCAATCAGGATAGCACTTGTACTTTTCAGGAATACACAGGCCTGCAATTTATTTATTGCTGCAGTCATATGAACACCTAGAGGGTAGTAAAATGCTGTTTTATGCTTGCTCTGACATTTAATAATAATATTTTTACCCAAGGATGCTGCATTTGTCAGAGAAGAGGCTTTCTCCATCTGGAAATTCAGGGTGTATTCTTTCCTAAATCACAAATAGAATTATATACATTTAAGTAAGGGGTGATAGTGGGCACCAGTTTACAGTATCATATTCTGCTTTTGCATTTTCTCTTTTTCATTGCATTTTTTAAAAAGGAAAATATAACTATCATAACAACTTCTTGTGAACCCATAAAAAACAACCAATTTGTTCCAGATGTGACCAAGTTAAGCAGAAAATGAGCAATACAACCACACTATATATTTTGTTATGTAGAGTGTAAATTCTGGGATAGGAACTTATTTTTCCCCCATGTTTGTACAGCACCTAGCACAATGGGTCCGGGTCCATGACCAGGGATCCTATATGCTATGGTAACACAAAAACAAAACAAAACTATTTCCACCTCCCCATATCCATGTATTTGCATTTGTTCATTTAGTTGCTAGAAATGTCTAAGTCACATAGGGATGCCTGGGAATTCAGCCCACTAATTAAGTTTATAAGCAGAACTGTGTTTCTGGAGATTATTGTCTTGAGCAGCAAATAAATATTCAGAAAAAAATAAAATAAGGTAATTGAGATGATCTAATCAATTTGAGAAACAGAAATCTATTTCTCATAGGTCACTTGTTGTTCTATTGTGCAACAGCTGACATCTATAAATTGTGGAGTAATCAACATTCCCATCTATGGATGCTGAGTGGGTTCAATTTCCAGTTTGGGCTGAATGGCTACAATGTCCATATCAGAAGGGAGACTCTGTTTGGGGACGGGATGGGTTATTCTGCCAACTTGTGAGCCAAAAAGACGCACAGGTCTTCTGTATGTCCAGCAGCCTCAGAAAAGAATCCCCTTTAATCATTACAACTGAGCCATGACTCTTCTCTACTATGTGGGGCACAATACATGTACTTGTAACGGTATGTCTAAGGTCCTTATCTTGCTTGGTTCCAGTTGAAGAACTTCCATTCAACTCAATGGATTTTTGCCTTAAGTCAACGGCAAAGTATGTTGACAATATTTTTAGTCTAGCTCAGATTTTCATATTGAGACACAACCAGAACATAGCAGCTACATGTCAACTTGTTACCCTTGAAAAAAGGAGACAAATATTTCACAGGAGTGCTGAACCTCAGTTGTTATCCTCCTAATACTGGCAACATTTTGAAAAGCAAAAAATCAGGAAATGAGCTTGTGCAGCTAGAATTACTAGGCTTCCACACAAGTCAAATATTATATCTACTATTCATCTATAATTGTACAGCCCAATCTCATAAACACTTACACATGAGTAAAATTTTTATTAAGATGATGTTTAAAAAAAGTGAACAGTACAGAGTTTAAACGTAGAAGTTTCTGTTTATCAGGGAATAACGTACAGATGATCAACGGGCATGAAGTTCGGTTTAAGATTGGATGGCGTAAGGAATACATAATCTGCAATATCCCCGACTAGGGATGAAAGGTTAACGGGTCAAAGTACAGACATTGAGATATGAGGGTATGTTGTTCGTATAATGGCTATGTTTAGGTGTGGAGTATAATGAGTGGATACGATGATGAGGATGGATTGACCCTCATTTGGTGAGATTTAATGTTCAGTGAGTTTATGGTTCCAGTTCATATGGTCCAAAAGACAAAGTCTCTCGTCTATTATACACATGAAGAATCCTATTGGAGTCAATGGGACTCCTCACATATAGAAAATTACTCACATACTTAAGTGCCTGCAGAATCAGGTACACTGTGATTGCAAAAAGGAATAGCCCTGCCTTATACAGTTTATCCTCAAAGACTTCATTTTGGGGGATATTAGCATGCCTGTAATAGGAATCACAGGGAACTAAGCAACTATAGCACATGCTTTGGAAAACAGTATTTCCAATTGATATAAGCACCTCTCATCTCAAAGGAGCCAAGCTTATTCAGAGCATGTAAGTACACTACTCTGTAGAGTACCACTTTGTGCCTTGTAAAATGTAAGCCCTTTGAGGCAGGGAACATGTCACGTGCTTGGCACAGATTCCCAACTGCACAGCATTATGTACAACCGAGCTTGGTTTTGTTTAAAAAAAAAAATGAAGAAACTTGTGTAGTATCACACAACACAATAAGAAAAGGAGTACTTGTGGCACCTTAGAGACTAACCAATTTATTTGAGCATAAGCTTTCGTGAGCTACAGCTCACTTCATCGGATGCATACTGTGGAAACTGCAGAAGACATTATATACACAGAGACCATGAAACAATACCTCCTCCCACCCCACTCTCCTGCTGGTAATAGCTTATCTAAAGTGACCACTCTCCTTACAATGGGTATGATAATCAAGTTGGGCCATTTCCAGCACAAATCCAGGTTTTCTCACCCTCTCCCCCCCACACACACAAACTCACTCTCCTGCTGGTAATACCCCATCCAAAGTGACCACTGGATGGGCTATTACCAGCAGGAGAGTGAGTTTGTGGGGCGGGGGTGGGGGGGTGGGCGGAGGGTGAGAAAACCTGGATTTGTGCTGGAAATGGCCCAACTTGATTATCATACACATTGTAAGGAGAGTGATCACTTTAGATAAGCTATTACCAGCAGGAGAGTGGGGTGGGAGGAGGTATTGTTTCATGGTCTCTGTGTATATAATGTCTTCTGCAGTTTCCACAGTATGCATCCGATGAAGTGAGCTGTAGCTCACGAAAGCTCATGCTCAAATAAATTAGTTAGTCTCTAAGGTGCCACAAGTCCTCCTTTTCTTTTTGCGAATACAGACTAACACGGCTGCTACTCTGAAACACAACACAATAGCACCAATAGCCCGTTCTGTTCTAATGCATCATCCCATAGCCCTCCGTCTAGGGGCAGAAACGCCATGTTCTCCTTCTCCACCCCTGAAGTGATACCCAGGCAGCCAGACTCACATTCACTTTTTGATTAAGATTCAAGAATGAAACGGTGCATGTGCCTACAGTCAGGTAAGGCAACAGAACAAAACTGCAAGGGAAGGAAGGAAACAAAGGAGTTGGTGTTTATTCTGCAAAACAAGATGTGACTTATCGGATGTGAGTAATACCAGGATACAAGCAACAGGTGCCCGATGAGCAAGAGGAAAACCCAGAGCTTTCATCTTCACAGCAGAGGTGGACAAATGTCATTTCTCCATTTGTAAAATGGGGGTACATAGGGCTGCAAGGCTTCAATGCAGAAATGTTTGCCAAGTCATTTGAGAGTCTTAGTTGGGAGAAAGATGGGCTAGCACTATTTGGTATTACCCTGACAATAGGTGCCTCTTACATTGATCCCAGACTCCTTATCAATTCGGTGCTGCATGCTGGGACATTTCAGACCCCCTAAAGTGGTAAGAGAAGACTATTGGAGGCTTTTGGGTCCTACTGTTGCAGAATTGAGAGGGCCAGCAACCTACCACCTCTAGAACCATACCCATAGGATGGTGCTCCTACCTACATCTCCTCGCTAAAGCGAGAGCGGGTGGAGGCTTACCTCACAGAACAGAGAGCCTGAGGAGGTTCGGTTCTAGATCATCAAGCTCTCTGATCTAAAGAGGATGGCACAAGATGCAGTAGAAAAGGGAAGTGGTATCTATCGTGAACTGGGGAAGGCTAGATGAGGGGGGAGAGAGAGCCGTTAGCTGTCCCCGACCCTCTGGGACCCATGCAAAACTCATGAACTGTTTGTGTGAGCCTTTAAGAGTTTCATCCGGCTCTCATCTCTATGCAGCCAAGGCAGCAACATGTCTACCACGGCTGGCCTTCTGACTGACTTCCATATGTTAGCCTAGATCTGGCTGTGGCTGAAGATTGCAGATCTATACTTCTGCCAAACTGGGGGCCAGTGTTTCACCTGTATCTACTACATTGCCAATTCAAAACAGGATTCCTGCTAATATATTTCCCAGCCATAACAGACCAATATACTAAATATTGTTAGCAAAACATAAAAGATAGACTAATAGAGTAGAACAATTTCTCCAACATACATCTGACCAATACATTTGATATTATACGCTGCAGATTAGCACCCCCAATTTCGCCCACCCCGTTTATTATTGGAATCACAAGATGCGCCCAGCACAGAAACATTATGCTTGAGGAACACAGACTGCAATATTTTGCAGCAGGGTTAAAGCTATTTCCAAGCATGTGGCATGGTTTCTCACTGACAGAGATCGGACGTTGCAGGCTAAAAGCCAGGATATGAGATGCCTCTAGGAGACAAGCCATAAAACACTGCAACCTCCTTTCCTCACTCGCCGCGTTTTTAACAGGAGGTTTCCATTCTGCAGTTTCCCTTTAGGTATTGTGTTTGGAAATGGTTAGCAAATAATAAAAGAGAAGAATGTTCTCAGTATTATATCTGCCACAGATGGCAACACTGCCTATATGGGCATTCTTTGCTTTCTAAAATGAAGACCAAATTTTAAGAAGCTCCTCTCATGCACAGTTGTTTGAGTTCACACTCACTGTGATTATGCATGTAAATAAGGTACTGCATGTGCAATTTACTACTAACTGGCCATTCCTGCACACAAGTATCCCATATGCATGCTAAATCACCATAATGTCATAAACCTGCCGGGAGGCATCCCAAATCTTCATGGAGGACCCCAAAAGGCTAAATTCTGTATGTGTGTCTTGGAGTTAGCTTAAAGATGGTAAAACTCAAGTAGCCAAAGATTCCCCTGTTGGCTACACATCTGAAATGTCTCGACAGCATAAATTATGCTGGGGGTAGTCAATTATGTTTTCTCAGGGTATAGTCAAGGTCCAGACTCCAGAGAAAATAATAATTACAGAAATAATAATAAGTAAATAAAAAGATTTCAGGGTCCATTCCAAAGCTTCTGACAGGCTGGATTTGGCTCAGGGTCCATCTATTGACTACCTCTGAATTATGCATTCCCCAGGGAGTTGCAATTTCACTTACTAAATTGTCTTCACGTTTGCCTTTCCTCAGATGGTCAATTAGGAACCAGGTATTTCCTAGAACTGCCCACTATGGGTCTACATGCAAATACCCCTTTTTGGAGACCTGCCAGCCCACATTCTCAGAACATGCCCATCTGGAGACCCATGTCAGAAAATCAGCCACTCCAAGGTGAACTGGGAAG
Organism: Caretta caretta; assembly: GCF_965140235.1. Lineage (NCBI taxonomy): Eukaryota > Metazoa > Chordata > Testudines > Cheloniidae > Caretta > Caretta caretta. The sequence goes on along the minus strand of NC_134213.1, from coordinate 16,307,079 downwards.
GAGATTGCTGTCTGCTCGTTAAACACGTCACCTAATCCAAGTTCTTGTGGCCCAGCCAGATTCCAGCTACAGAAGGGAGTGGGGAGGAAAGGAAAGACATTTGTCTGACCTCTGAATATTAACAAGCCCACAGCTTTTCTTCCTTTTATCCGTATCCGATACAATTTTTAACATTAGTTTTGTTCTTGTGTAAAGTGCAGGCTCAAATGCTCTCTCTATCCGCACACCAGGCAATGGCAGGACAAGAGTCCTCCCCTGGTCCAGTTCTATAGCCTGTGTTACACAGAAGGTCAGACTAATTGACCACAGTGGTCTCTTCTGGCCTTTGAATATGTGTATCTGTGTAATTGTGAAGAAAGGCTACACTCTAATGATAGCTACTATAGGACACTGGGAAACCCAGTTCTCCAAAAATGCACTAGCTAGGGCCGCGCTTTTTTTGGAAATTTGTGCCTGTAACTTGGATTATTCTGCCTACGTCCATACAGCTTGGGGAGTGAATTCTGACCTTCCAATGGCTAAAGTGCTCAAATGTGCAACACAGAAAGGGTTTTGTCATGTGGGCATTTGAACTCGCACACGCTCCCTCACTCTGCTTGATGACATATACAGACTCAAATGTCAGTGTGCTGGCACTTTCCGCTTGATAAGTGGCCAGGCTGTCAGAAATACACTCCCTCGTTGTCCCTCTGCCATTTAGTCCCCGTAATACTTAGCACTCACCTGAGGATCTCAAAGTTTCCTTTACACACAATAACTAATCACGAATGGCCGAAAGTCTGTGCTGTCGCACGGGTGTAATTCGTAAAGTCATACACGTAAAAAAGCCAAAAGAGGCTGAGAATTTAAAAATTGGACAGTAAGAGACCGTGAATCCCAGTGATGGCTGAACCTGGGGATATTCTAAACAAAAAGAGCTTTCAGCCATTCTCGTCTCTGTTTCCATCACTTGACACTACAGCCAACAGACATTGTAGGCTTCAGAGTGATGTTTGAGGTTATTGCATATGCTGGGTGCGTTGTTGGTGACTGTGTTATGCTGGAAGACTTGTGTGGATTTGCATAAGTGGCAAATGAAGGGTTGTGTTGCAGTGAGAGGCTGTGTGTGTTTGGGGTTCGTGTGTGCGCTGGTTGTATTGTTGTGTGTGGGTTGTGTTGTGTTGGGAGAGTTGTGTGGGTGGCGAACAAGGGGTTTGAGTTGCAGTGAGAGGCTGAGGTGTGTTTGGGGTTAATGTATGCACTGGTAGTAATGTGAAAGTGGTTATGTTCATTTGTGCCTGGAGGAGTTGTGCTGGGAGAGTTGTGTGTATTTGCATGGGAGAGTTGTATGTGGGTTGTGTTCTACCGGGAGATTTGGTATGTGTGAGGAGCAGCTGGGCCAAGTAATGTACCATCTGTGCAGTCTCCCTCACATAACCAATTAAACTGTTGCATGCAAATTAGCTGTAGAGTAAAAGGATGGCGATTGGTTGAGTTACCTCAGCTATCACAATGGGCTAGGACTCTTGGCATGGCATAGATGCTTGCCTTACTGTAGCTGTACACTTCATGGATGTAATTCGGAAAGTCAAAATGGCTGAGAACTTAAAAACTGGATGGTAACAGACCATGAAACCCACTGATGATTCAACCTGGTGATATTCAAATGATCAAAAAGAGCCCTCAGCCAAGCGTATAGCTGTTTCCATCGTCTCACACTCACTCAACAGATATAATACACTACTGAGTGACATTCATGGAATATTATTAGATAGACCACTGGTAGCCGCATAAATAAAAGTGAATGGGAACTTAATGCAGAGCACAAAAGGTCCATTTAAAATGTCACTTGTAGTCTATTGCTAAATTAATCCTATGCACAATACTAAAACCTGAAACTGTATGGTCATTTGAAGCACAAGCAGGAACAATCTGAGTACAGAATAAAGACAGTAGAGGAGGAACAGGGTCATATGTCTGCCAGTCATCAGGATTTCCTCTTTTACATCCTGAGCAGCTCTAAGCATCTGCTGAAGTCAATGGGAGATGCATGTCACAGCATCTCTCAGGGTTTGGCCCCAAATGACTGAATACAAATTTCTACCCTCTGTTTTTTAACATAAGGCCAGTTGGTTATGAATTGAAATGCCCACAAAGACCAAACCCCTTTTATATCTTTATTGGGCCATGCACTTTCGACTGGGGAACAGCAGGCAGTGTATCTAACCATAAAAATGTCCAAACCCTGTGCAGTATTTTCTATCTTAATGGGACTGCATGGGTTGTGAGCACAGAGTTTTGCCCTGGATGTTTTGTAATTCTCTCTCTTTCTCTCTCACTTTAAGTATGATTTTGAAGTCACGTGCCCCAAATTCTAACCTTATTCACTCATTTTTATTCTCCAGGTGACAAGGTTTTCCAAGCTGAAAATAAGCAAGTTTATATCAAACTTCAAGTTCCATTCCTTCTACTACAGAGGAACCTTCTGAAACAAAGCTTCCTTCAGAAACATGTCCCACGCACCAAACCAGCACACGCAGCATGCAGAAGTACAAACATATCCAGAGCCAAACTTTCAATGCACCAAGAGGACAGAATGCAATAGAAGATGGATCAGATCAATATAGTGTTGTTAAAATACATGAGTGCCTCAGTTATAGGGCCTTCATTTGCAATTTGAGTCACGACTCAGAAGGTCTTCTTTGAGCTGTCATTTAATTAGAAGCTTCCTCCAGGACATATTCAGACTCAGGGAATGGTGAGCCTGTCAAACCAAAGACAGAAGTATTGGGGGTTTGGGGAATGAGCTGCATTAGCGGCACAAACATTCATTATAAATAAAATTCCAGTAAAGGAATTAACGACCTGGGGATTGGTAGGCTAAAAGCAGCACGATGCCTCACAATGATCTGGTCTCCCTCAGAGCAGCAGAGCTGGTCTTACAATATTTCCAAGAAGAAAAGGAGTACTTGTGGCACCTTAGAGACTAACCAATTTATTTGAGCATGAGCTTTCGTGAGCTACAGCTCACTTCATCAGATGCTGTAGCTCACGAAAGCTCATGCTCAAATAAATTGGTTAGTCTCTAAGGTGCCACAAGTACTCCTTTTCTTTTTGCGAATACAGACTAACACGGCTGTTCCTCTGAAACCTGTCAATATTTCCAAGGGTATGCCAGAATAGTCAAAGGGATGCTAAGTTGTATGCAATGCACATATGGCAAAATTCACCCCAGTGCAGGGGCTCGAATGAGAATCTGGGCCCATTTAAGACGGGTGTTTAAAGGGATTAAATGATGCACTGAGTTTTATGTAAGCAATTAATTTATGGCATAAGAAAAGCATGCAATGAGGAGCTTTTTGCCACTAGTATTTCCAGTTCTTGCACATTTATCATAAGCCTCATGATAGCTGGTGATTTTCTTAAAGCCCCAGCTCCTGCCGTCATGTGATTAGGCGAGAAACTCAACTTTCATTTGAATAAAAACAGAGTATTAAGCTTCAGTTACTCATGGTTGCAGAGAAAAGTTGAAAAACCTAAAGGGTCAAAAAAGAGAGGACAAATAAAAAGAACCCAAATGTATTATTTTAATATCATTATTATTAGGTCAATCTCATTATCTTTCAGGGCCTGACTCCTGATTTGGGTGCTTGGGGTTTGCAATGCCAGACCAGTATTGCTACCACAGAGGTTGATAGCATTGAGGAATCAGCATATTCAACCCTGGAGCGAATGGAGAACTTGATGTAGCTCTTGAGCAATCCCTTCTGGCCAAAGCTCAGAGCAAAGACAATGAGTTCCTAAGGAAGTCACCTTCCAGTCATTCACAGGCATGAGTGGGATTTGGGGGAGAGAAGGGGAAACAAAGCAGGAAATCTTCTCATTTTCCCAAAAATATACTTTAAAAAAATATATCTTATTCCTGATGCAAGTTGTATGGATTCCAACAATACTGTAAACCATTTCTACTGTCCTCTCCCTCGCACTTGGGGACTAATCTTTTGCTTCCTTTCTTAGGTGCAGTGGGTTATCCCTGCTGGGTTCCCCTCTTCTGTGTCCCATTGTTAGTGCCTATATCAAAGATTATAGGCTTTTGCTCTGCTGTGCCTATAGTTATACGGTTTAATTATGGCATCAGCCTTTTTTGATAAACATAGCAGTTTACCAGTTGCCACACAGGCAGTTAGGGATTCATGGAGCAAAATGTATTGTGTGGTAGCAAAGGACTTCTGTTATGTTTGCTGTACAGATGTGCTTGATCACATAACTCAGAACCTAGTTTTGAACACCTCTAATTTTGGGGAGGGGGTACATTTGGATCTCATGTTGATATAACGTTACAGAGAGACAAGGTGGGGGAGGTAACATCTTTTATTGTACCAACTTTGGTTGGTGAAAGAGACAGATCTGAAGGAGAGTGCTGCGTAGGCTCGACAGCTTGTCTCTTTCACCGGCAGAAGTTGTTCCAATAAAAGATATTACCTCACCCATCTTGTCTTTCTAATATCCTGGGACCAGCACAGCTACAACACCACAGCAAACAACAGTATTAAGTTACAGCACATTTGCAAAATTCAGATCAAGGTTCAGAATTTGTGCCTGAGAGTGATCAGATCCAGAGTTCTTTGCTTGGGCATTTGAACCTCTCAACTTCTAGCTGGTCTTCAGCCATAAAAATAACAATAGGGTAGCCCTGTGCATTTCCTTCTTCAGTTAAAGTTACCTTTACATTTTCTTCTTTTAGCCCAATATTTACTAATCTACTGAACAGGGAAATGCAGAGAAAATCCTTTGGTTTTTCTGCCTTTTTAATATAACATTATATGTAATTATATGCAAGCAATAACAGTAAATAAAACCCTTTTTGGCAACCATTTCCATTATTTTTAGGTAATTTTTAAAAAAGAAGATGTCAATCTTGCATGTTTAAGATCTAGTAATAATATTTTATGTAACATCATTCAAGCAAAAGATCTCACAGTATTTTACAAATGGCTGAACCACAACTGCAGCTACTTCTGGGGTGGAGGCCAACAGCCAGCTGGTGGTCATGGAACTGCATAACATTACACAAACAGAATGCAATATTGATTGTACCCTACATACATTATTTTTGTTGTAGGACTTTGTTTTAGAGAAACTACGTGTTGGGCCCAGGCTCAGGGGTATATTTGCTCCTCCATACACACATCACTGCTGTTAACATGAACACTGATAACACTGTTATGCAAGTGCAGGAATAATAGATCTTTCAATGCATACATTGGAAGGTAAAAGGATACCTCAGGTCAGTTTTCTCTTATATGCCCCTGATTTTCAAATGTGTTATTATTAAGCATTTTCATGAGAACATAAATGACTTGCTCATTTTGGTTTCTCTCTCCCCTCCCCCAACCCTTTTCATTTGCAGACAGTCCAATAACAACAACCGTACATAACTGGAAAGGTTCCCTGTCCTCAGAAACCTACAAACATGACTGAATACCAATTGCAATCTACCGGGTTTACCTTCTTTGAGAGGAAGAATTGTATTTATGTGGCATATTTAATCTAATGTACAACACTGCATTCATCCTTAGCAATAGATGAATAATAAATAATATTACATTTTCAAAGTGCTGTGCAAGGTCCTAATGATACCTTCCACTGACTGTAGTGGGAAATGTAAAAAAAAAATCTGCTCAGCACTTCGTAAGTGTCCACTTCAATGACTATAATGCATTAAACAACAAATTGTTATTTCTAATATTTTCTACTTTCCTAGCACTGTCTGTGCAAGGATTCTGAAGACTCTTGCAAACAGCAATCAGTTATATATTGGTAGCCCCTCGGCAAGGCAGGAAAATGTCTCTGGTTACAGATGGGAACTGGAAGCACGGAAGGAGTTTTTAATTTCCGAATGCTCAGCATCCACAGTTAGGACAAGATTTTCAAGGGAGCTCAGCACCCAGAAGCAGAACAATAGTAACTGCCTGGTGTTAAGCACTTCCTGAGCCTAAGGGCCTGTCTCCCATGGACTTCAATGGGCTTTGAATGATTGGATCAGAGCTTACATGACTTGCACAAAACCACACAGGAAGCCAACAACAGAGTTGAGAATAGAACCCAAATCTAAATTCTCACTCACTGTCCTAGTTTTAGCCACAAGACCATCCTTCTCCTCTGGATGGTTTCATTAAAATCTGGGGCAGGGAATAAATCAGTGAAGAAGGTGACCCTGGTGAATTACACTGAAGTTAATCAAAATCTAAATATGTTGCATATCAGCGATATTGTCCCCTACAGACTTTACTTGCAAACTAACAGTAAACATCAGCCCTGATGTATTATTGGGATGACACTGTTGTATAGCTATGCTATGCTGCACTAAAATGATTGAACTGAAAGTCTAACTACTGGTAAACGATTTACAATACAAAGCAAGCTATTTTTCGCCATGACTTATTTCACATTATATTTCACACTCTCTCGCCCACACAAAATGCTGGATTCTGGTCGCTAACAACAGCTACAGACTATTTCTCCTCTTTCTCCCATCTAGTCACTTTCATGTACCTATACACGGTATAAACAAGCAAGTACACCAGGCCTGCCTGCCAAATAAATTATCAGATTTCCTCGTAAATAAAGGCTTCCCTGAGAATGGTTTCCCCTGTACCCTGTTTCTCCTTCTCCCTCTCCACAGCATGATGCGAGTTCTCATTGTCCGTCAGTAAGACAGGGAGCTCCTTTTCTCTTGTCTGGGAAGTGCCATGCACTCCAATGGGGTTAAACCAATAATGAATAAATAAAGGCGTAATATAAAGATTCCCCATTATTTCGAAAATCCAGTCCTGGCTGAGATTCCCAGATGCTTAAAAGATCAAACTGCAGATTTTAATTGAAAAGGGCAAAACAGAATTAATGCTAGTACATCGTGTGAATTCCGTTTTCCTTATACAGATCCCTATTTTGCTTGGGAGGGGAGAAAGGGGATGGAGAATAAAATAATCACAGGAGAAATAACTGACTCATGGTGGCCCAACGCTTCCCTGCGCTTAGCGTGTTTTGCTCTGCAGACGGTCACAACAATTGCCCGCTGCAGATCAGCAGAACTCCCCTTGTCGCGCTGGAAATGCCAGAGACAGAAAGACAGCAGTGGCCCGGGGATTGTCCTGCCGGGAGAAAAGCTGCCTGGGGACGGAAGGGGAACTTGCATGCTGTCACCACAGCCCCTGGAGCTCGGGTGAGGAGAAACGGGGACCTCTGCAGTTTTACATCTGAGCAGCAGCAATCAGGAGCAACGGCCAGACCTGTAGCAAGAACAACGCTCCCAGCCTCTGCCATGCTCTACCACGCGCCTTGAACATTGGAGGGACCCACCAAGGCTCATCCCCTCTTCCAACCCCTCCACCCCCCCAATAAGCCCATCTTCCCCCGCCGCCCCTTATTTCTCCTCCTTGCACATGCACGCCGCCTTTGCTGCGGTTTGCTTTACCTTCAGCCTAAGACTGGGGGGTATAGTGCATGCGCAGCTGCTGCCTGCCCTCCATTCATAAAAAAAAAAAAACCCAACCCACATCTAGCCTTCGCAACTTGCAACAAGTTCCCTTCCGGCCCCCCATTCATAAAAGAGAGCAGAGCATGCGCCTGGGGGCTTCAGTGCCCACCCATTCATAGAGTTGGGAGGACAGGCATGCGCAGAGGGGGTCCCTTTCCTCCCATTCATAAAATAGCCATTTTCCCAGGCAGCAGTTGTTGCAACATCGAGGCGAAGCAGGGGGAAGCTACTGCTGCTGACAGCACAGCACTTGCAGGTCCTTCTCTGAGATCCATGGTGTTTCGTGCCAGGGATTTGCAGGTCCAGCTCCTTGATCTGTCTCGGATTTAGGATTAACTTGCCTGTTGAGAGATGGTCTTGTCTGAACTCTTTAAAGTAAGTGGGAGATTCATATTTGTGGAGATATATATATATATAAAATAGAAAAATAAATCCCATTCCCCCCCCTCCAAGAAAATGTTTGCTGTCCTTCTCGGTGCATTTATCTGTTCCCTTTGCATGACACTTGACACAAATAAATGTGTATGTTATGATTTTTCTAAAAGTAAAACATATTATATATATTTATATATACACCTATGCTTTATATATAGCTGTCTGGTGTCTCCTGACCTAAAGGGAAATTTTCATTCTTGCAAGAAAAGAAATATCCTGGTTCCTGGACAATTCGCATGTGTTCCCATGATTCGTATTGAAACTCCTTTTCCTGCTCTCCCATTAACATCTGCATTTGGTGTATGGACACGGCAGGCGTCTTTTACCAGATTTGGGTTGGGATTATTATTTATTATTATTATTTTGAGTCGCATTAGGCTTTTCTTCTGTTGATGGAGATTCCTTTCCTTCGTCCCCACCCCTTCCCCTAACGGGCATCCATGCAGGATCCCCTAGATTTACAAATAAAACCTGTACCTGGTCTTTCCGTGGAGTATGAAACCTGATTTTATGTCTTTCTTCTCTCCAAGCCCTCTATCTTGTTAGTACCAAGTGGCTCCGGAGCTGTCTCCATAATAGGACACTTTAGCGCTCAGCCACTGGAGTGTCAGATCTTTACTGGATGACCTTTGCTCTTTAGCATTTTATTTTATGCAACTGTCCTGCAATTCCGTTTTCCTTTATTTCTTACTCCATCTTTGCTCTATTCCCCACAATCTTCTCTGTATCGCTATGCGGTTTTGTTGCTACAGTTTTAACTTTGGATGGGGCTGCGTGGTTACATGTTTTAAATTGTAGTTAATTAACGAAGATTTATGCATATAGTCATTTATATTTGCACATATATTTTCTCCATCTATATATATATATTATGGAGAAAAATGTCTTGAGTGCCCTTCTCCACCAATTGCATTGCAGACAGAGACAAGGTAGGGTTTTATTTTCTGGTACCAGTCCTGGCATCACAGTGGAAAGACAAGACTAGAAACGATATAGTCTGAAAATCCATTATCAGAAAGGAAATGGAAAAAACAGAGAGGGACATATGCAAGGCACAGAAGTCCAAGAGGAGAGTGGGATTGGAAATGCAGACCTTGGAAATGAGAGTGCAAACAGGAATCAGCATTAATCACAAGGGGAATGGACTTCATTTTTTCTTTCTCCTCAAGTGATCAGAAGTAATTTATTACAGGGGATGACTTTTCTGCAATATAATCTTTCCAAAAGGGTCTGATTTCTCAATTTAAAAATATCATATTGCCACACTTTTCTTTTCTTTTTTAAGAAGCGTAGAGGGCGAAACACGATGGAATTATCCAGAGTAGAGAATAATCTGTCTTTTATTCTTTAAAACTTCTTGAACTCCTTTTCTTTGGGGGTTAAAAAATAAAGCTGTAATTTGTGCACTGAATCACAATTATCTTCATAACTCGCTCCCCCTTCTCAATATATAGAAATGAATGACAGAGGAAGGAGTGGTTGCTCTCAGTTATTGGAACCCTACTGGGAATGTCTCCTTGATAAATGTGCCATATTCCATAGGCTATTTTGTTCTGTTGATAGAAGGGACTCTATTGCTATTGCACAATTAAGGAAACATTTTGAAATCCCTGCAGTCCTTTTGAAATCACCTGTGAGATATGGAAAGATTTGTTCATCTCCTAAAAGAGCAAAATAAAACTTGTTTTATCCTTCCCAAACCATGGTGGGAAAATGGTCATCCGTTTTCAATAAAATGGCCCTAACAACCCTTTTCTAGCACTGCAGCAATGTATAGTTCATAATATCTACAGTTTTCCCCACCTTAACATAAAAAAGGCAGAAAACTAATCAAACATGTTGACTATACAACTTTGCAAGTTCATCTCTGGTGTCTTAAGTTGTCTTTCTTTTTAGGTAAATAACTGGTCAAATACTGTGGGGGGTGGAGGGGGTTATTTTTTGTTTTTTTCTTAAATTTAAGATCTAATGCAGTATAATTCCCTTCATTTACTAGAAAGCCCTCTGGTAGCATTCATCATTTAGTATTGTTAACTTATAAAACTCTAATTGTGTTCTTTAAATTCTGTGACTTTTGTACATCAAAATTTGTTTTATTTAAACAATAAAAATAAGAGAATCTATTGCAGATAAACTGTAATCCTCAGAGATCTGAAAATTCTCAGTCCAAATCCTCGCTCACACTGCAAGAAAGAGACTTGGAAAGTTTACAAGTCTATTTTCTTCAGTTTCTCTATTTCAGAGCCATTGGCAGGGATTTAATGCCTCATCTTAAAAAATCAGATTCCCTCACTAAGCTTTTTGATTTTCCCCCCATCCCTCCCTCCCCTTATTCTTCTCAATGGAAAAACTGTAACAATCTTCACACAGGTAAGGCCATTAGACCGTAAAGGGAATTCAACTCTTATTCATTTGTATATGTACTATAGAAAAAATAAGGCACAATTTTTCTTTGCTAAAGAGCTTAGAGTTTAAATTAAATCAAATTAGACTTAATGAAGTTTGAAGCTACAGACATTCTACTCAGACCCACATATCTTATCTCTCTCTCTCTCTCATGTACTTTCTATAACACTTTTTGGTAGGGAATGTCTCCTTTGACTTAGTGTCTAGCTTTCTATGACACTGAGCTTTATCCTTGTAAAGGATTTTCTACAGAAAGAAGCCAATTTTTCTCTTCCACCTATAACCCCCTCCATCATCTTTCCTTCCAACTAAATCTTCAGAAGACTTCATGGGATCTTTAGATTCCTGCTGGTAAAGCACATCAACTTTGGTGTCTCCGGTTAAGAGGTGCTAACCAAAGGCAAGGTGAGAATTTCTTCAGATATCATTCAGCTGTTTATCTCTGTGATTCAGAATGAGTTAGGTTTTTTATGGTCCTGTCTTGCCTATTACGTAGTCTTACTTTGGCGTCCTTGCAATTACACAGCAAGCCTGATTCACCATTCTGAATCTTTCCTGTGCTGTCAAATATGACTGAAAGTATCAATAAGGCTTTGCCATTCCTGTCTACCTTGGGCTGCTCTTTGCATGTCCTCCACGTTGTTAAGTCCATAAGTTTTCCTTCTCCGAGCACTGTGCTATGTCAGTTAGCCCCTTTGATGTGTTCCTCCAGCTGCCCAATGGCATGCCTGTCATGGCAGATGTCCTGGCTTCATTCTTAACACATGTCCCCAGCTATTGCTACCTTCTTTTCTGGGTAATTTTGGATATAAGGAAGTTACTTAGACTTGTCTTGAGTTCAGCGTTGCCCTGCCTAAATCAGAATTCACTTTGCATGGGTGGAAATTCTGCACGTATTTCTTACTGGGGTTCTTTCTAGCATGATCTAGTGGTTAGATAATAGGATTGTGAGTCAAAAGATCTGGATTCTATTCCAAGCTCTTTCAATGACCCACTGTATGATTTTAGCAAAATCACTTAAAGTGAAATCCTGGCCCCACTGAAGTCAATGGCAAAACTCCCATTAACTTCAATAGGTTCAGGATTTTGCCCTTCACCTCTGTGTGCCAGTTTCCACATACCTTCCTTACAGGGGGTTGTGATGCTTTATTAATACTTGTGAAACACTATGAAATCTTTGGATGGATGATACTATAGCAAATCAAAAATTAGTATTTGTTATGTTAGAAATATTTGTATAGGTTATGCTCCGAGGTTAAGGGAGGAACCTTGGGTTGCATTGTTTCCCACCCCATCCTGTTAACTTCATGCCGTGAAACCTCAGGGCCAAGTATCTGAACCAGAGCAAAGTTCAACAGGGTCTGATTTTTTTTTTTTTTTGTTAGTTCAAAAGGAACCCTCTGATGCAGTTCAAAGAAAAGGAGTACTTGTGGCAGTGTTGTGGAATTTAGTTCCAGGTATTTGATAGAAACAGCACACAGTACTTCAGCTGGCAGTGAGGGGTGGAGTAAACCATGAGAGCACCACATTCTAGTGCCACAGAACAGCCCTGGTTTTATGAGAAATAATCAGTTTGCCTGAGAGACACCACAGAGCTCTCCATGTGACCAGGTACAGAGCTCTCCATGTGACCAGGTGAGTACCAAGACTCGCTGAAAGGCATGAGGCTGAAGGCCAACCGCTGTCCCTGAAAAATTGCCTTTATGAAGCATAATCTTAATTAAAAGGGGTAATGTTACCCACGAATCAATACTTGATGTTAACAAGCGTAGAGCTTTAACTCTAGCTCTATATTGCATTACTCCTCTGATCCAGCTAGTGATATATTTATTACTGAATAAGCTCCGAGCAATGTTTTGGGGGCTTTTCTTTTGGCATTTATTTAAGCATAAGCTCTGATTGCGTTTTAATTGCACCTTGCAAAAGCTGCTTGGGCCAAACAAGGATATCTTGGACCTAGTCCTAGGTGGGTGAGGGGTGAGTACAGAGCATCTGCAAATTCTATTGACTTTAATGGGAATTGCATCTTTCAGAATCAAGACACGTATGTCTCTCAAATACATCGGATGCCACTTTAAGGCCTGATCTTGCAGCCCTTCCTCAGGTGATATCAGTGGAACTGCTCTCCCCCCATAAGTGGTGCAGAATCAGGCCCTTTGTTAATCCCTCATTTTCAGTATCCTGCTATTACTACATGGTTATAGGGCATTGAATAGATTGCAAAAATATAAATATTAAACAGTTAGGGATTTAACTAATTGTATGAAGATGCATACCTCTTTACTAAGTTAAATAAGTTATTCAAAGTCTGTTCTGTTTTTCAGTAACTAGAAGTTGTCCAGCCCTTATGAAAATCCAAAAGAATTTAATAGATAAACCAGTGGGATTCTAAAGAAATTATTTTAAAACCTACAAAATTTAATAGAGAATGAGCTTTTCAGTAGGTTTATATAAACCATTCCACAGAGTTCTATAGTAAGTGTATAATTTTCTATTAAATTCTGTAGGATTGTCCAAAAACTTTATAAAAAATACTTTTCCATTAAATTCTGTAAGATTTTTTTCCCCCATAAAGTGAATCCTACAAAACTTCCAAGTTTGAAATGGACAACCATTTGTACATTTTAAAAAATTATTTGCTAACCCTAAAGTTTTAGAAAATTATTATGCAGCAAAATAGTAGTTTAGGTATTGAAAAGAGGAAGTGGCAAAAAGGGATAACAGCAACTGCAGTCGATTGAGCGGAATTACCCACAGAGTTAATTCCTATAAAGGGTTGTATATTCTTTTTATATCAAATGTTGCAGACCTGTGATATGGTCACTCCTAGTTCTTGAATGGGGAAAAAAAGACATCTTCTCTAAATAACAGGTTTCAGAGGAACAGCCGTGTTAGTCTGTATTCGCAAAAAGAAAAGGAGTACTTGTGGCACCTTAGAGACTAACCAATTTATTTGAGCATGAGCTTTCGTGAGCTACAATAGATGTTTATTCTTGACTTCTCAGTTTCAAAAGAGTTTCAGTTGACTTACTGGAATTAACTTTAAAATTAAACATAAAACCAATTTCAGAACATCTGTGAGATTTCCCTTGTATTGTCTGGTTTCAGAAAACTGCCTGTATAGCCAAACCTAGTGAATTTGTGCCTGGTTTACCAATAGCAGGTCTGAATTTACTAATGATTTAAGTGTTACCCACAACTTGCACATACAATAGACAGTGGGGTGGGAGGAGGTATTGTTTCATATTCTCTGTGTATATATAAAGTCTGCTGCAGTTTCCACGGTATGCATCCGATGAAGTGAGCTGTAGCTCACGAAAGCTCATGCTCAAATAAATTGGTTAGTCTCTAAAGTGCCACAAGTCCTCCTTTTCTTTTTGCGAATACAGACTAACACGGCTGTTACTCTGAAACCATACAATAGTTATGTTATTCTTTAATCGAAATGAAAACAAAATTTGCATACAGAATTATATCAGTGCTTTAAGAGATGGTATTTGTTGCATGCACCCATATATCACATGTGGACTACAACAGGATTACTGATGTGCTTAAAGGTATGCATATGCTTAAATACCTTGCATGAATCAGGGATGAAAGGCAGGACAATTAACTTTAAAAAGAAAGTCAGTAGGACCTTTAAGGTACCATGCTGTCTGGAAGCTGACTATACAGTAGGTAGACTATATAGTGAGTTAAGTTTTACTTGGTACTGTAAAATTTTGATTAAATTATTTGACTGCTAGTTGATAAGTGGCTCGTCACCAAGCATCTTGATGTTTAATGAGCTTTACGTCACAGTTCTTAAATTGAAGTTTGCAACTTTTGGTGGATTTTATTTTCTGGTTTACTTATTTATTTAAAGAGTTGAAAGAAAACTGGTTTCTAAAATCTATGCCCTTTCTGGTTTTGTACTAATTCTTTTATGCAAACCAATAAACTTGATTATTCATTCTTGCCTGAATATTGGTTTGAATGTTATCTGCGAGGGACCTATGAAAGCTGCAAGTCGTTTCATCCTTCTAAACAACTAAAAGCAGAGGGAGATTCCTCCCTCTCCTTTTTATGACCTCATTAGTCCCTTCCTTGCGGATGAAATGCAGGGCATCTATTAAACTGCAGTGGCTCTTCAAACAACACATCATGTTAGAATGCATTTGTATGAACAGAATGAAGGAATTTAAGTGAATTCGGTATTTGGGAAATTTCTGAGTGATGCCCACATAACAACCCTGGAAACTGAAATCTCTGTTCAAAATCCAGTGGTAGCACAAACATCTGTCAGTTCCTTTCCACTCTGCTTCAACTGGTCAACCCTAACCAACAGAAGAGTTCCCTTTCTCCTCAAAACATCATTTTCCAGCTGATTCTAGCAACTCTTATTTCCCACCTTTCTTTAACCTGGATGGCTTTGGGAGCCAGAACCAGACACCTCAGTTCAGAAAAGCACATGCTGAGCTGTCCAACTCGGCCCCTTCCTCTGTCCAGAGCTGCTTTAAATTCAGTGACCAGTTTCATGCTGAGTAAAATCCTGTATCTGAGCTTGGGCTCACAACCCAATGCTGATTTGCTGTGCTAAGGCATTGCTGCTACCTTACAGGTACAGTAACTCCTCGCTTAACGTTGTAGTTCTGTTCCTCAAAAATGCGACTTTAAGTGAAACGATGTTAAGCAAATCCAATTTCCACACAAGAATTAATTTAAATGGGGGGGCAGGGGGGTTTAGGTTCCAGGGAAATTTTTTTCACCAGACAAAAAACAAACACACACTATAAGTTTTAAACTATAAGGGTTAACACACTGTTGTTAATGTAGCCTCACACTCTACAAGGCAGCTCGAATGGAGGGAGGGGAGACAGCATGGCAGACAGAGACACACACCCTGTGTGTGGAAGGGAGAGAGAGAGATGCGCATTCCCCCTTTAAGTACACTGACCCCACTCTAAGTACACTGCCTTTAAAAAGATCAGGAAGTTGAGGCAGCAGCTGTGGCCAGCAAGCTCCCTCTGTCCTGATCCCTGTCCTGTCCCCACCCTGCCCTATAAGAAGGGGTAAGCGGAGAGTAGGAGTAGGGGGGAGGGAGACACCCTGACATTAGCCATCCTCTTCCCCCCTCCCCTGCACAGCAAGCACGAGGCTCCCAGGAGCAGCTCCAAGGCAGAGGGCAAGAGCAACACAGGGCAGTGGGGGGAGGGACAGCTGAACTGCCAGCAATTGGTAGCCTGCTGGGTGGCTGCTGCACAGAGAACTTAAGGGAGCGGGGAGCTGATGTGGGGGCTGTCGGTCCACCCTGGTTCCAAGCCCCCACCAGCTCCCTGCAATGGGCTACTCTTCCTGCAAGCAGTGGACAAAGCAGGCGGCTGCCAAACAACGTAATGAGGGAGCATTGCGCAACTTTAAACGAGCATGCTCCCTAATTGATCAGCAACATAACAATGTTAACTGGAACGACTTTAAGTAAGGAGTTACAGTAGTTTGGATGAAATATTCATGTAAAATCCTTCTACCCCTCTCCTATGGCTGTCAGAATCCAGTCACTAAATATGTAATAGAACTTGAGTGTCCAGTACATCTACCCTTCTTCTAAACATTCAGCCTGCAAGAAGCTTGTCATCAGCAGTGCGCTTCAAATGACCATTCTGAGGTCTGTTTCTATCAATGGACCCAAATACTAAACATAAAAGAGGTGAAGCTCGTGGGAGAATGTCAGTTCCCAGCGCTCAGCCCAGTTGCTCAGGGTGTATCCTGGAGAAAGGCTGAGTGAGCAATCACAAAAAGACAAGTTGTTGCATCATACAATGTACTTATGCTTCAGGCTATTTTTGTAAGAGTAATAAAGTCTTAGCCAAACCGGGGTCTTGTATTGCTACTAAACCTTGGTGCAGAATAGGGAACGGAAATTTAATCCAAACAGCAAAAATGGTAGTATGTGGATGTATATAATTTTAAAGGATTCTCTAAAGAGAGCGTGTCTAAAGCACTGTATTAGGAGTTGGGAAATCTGGGCTTTTCACTTAACTTCTCCATGTCTCAGTTTCCCCATCTCTAAAATGGGAGTAATGATACTTCCCTACCTTTGGCCAAGTGATTGAGATCATTTAATGAAAAGTGCTAAATTTGATTTTCAACCTTGACTGTCTTAAAGTCCATTTGGGTGGGGATTTTGTTGGAGGTTGGGAGGGTTTAAGTCCAGGAAATAAAGCTGGTGTTCTGACCAGCATTAATTATCCCAATTAAAACCACCTGCTAATGTCTGTCTGCATATGAACTATCCCAGAGAGTATAACAGTTGCCGGACATGGCGACAGTCTCTGTATGATCTGTGTCTAACTCAGTGGGATAGGTTGAATATGCAAGGTATTCCTACTAGTTGCATGCAGCTAACTCCGTATTTGCATGGCCCTTCAGATAAATAAAAAGATGTAGTACAGTCTCAATTTCCCTTGCAAACATTGGTGTTTGCCTGACAGCTGCCTTTTACCACAGTGATGGCTGCTGTTCATTGATGCAGTATGCACACACATGCATTGAATACAGTGGTGCAGGAGCTGGCCTGTAATTTGTAAAGTTAAACTAAATGCTGTTAGCCTAGACAATTACATTAGACACTACCCTATAGAACAGAACACTTGACCATCATATATATTGGTACACAATTCGCCTTAAATGAGGATTTTTTCAACCTAGTTTAGACCTGTTCTGAATAAGCATAACTCCACTGATTTCATTAGACTACAGCTGGGATTCGATTAGACCCCAACTGATATTTGGAAGCTATGGGTGCATATGTTCTATTTTAATTTAAAAAAAAATCTGTAATGAAAAAGCCATTGGTACAGAGATAAAGGGCAAACGACAGGACTGGTTTAATATGGTGCAGTATTCCACCATTTTGTACAGCTCCAGCTACATCCATACCAAAATTAGTCATGTTGAGCGCGCACCTTGCCAGCTGAAATAGCTGCATCTCTATCCTCTAAGCTTTAAAAAACTAGGTTCTTGTGAAATACAACGGACTTCCTGTAAATGCAGAATCTTGGGCTGACAAATTCAGTGGTTTACACTTTGTATAATACGGAACTCTGAGCTTAAGCAAGTACTTTCTACACTATGACACTGAACTCTAGGTAGATGAAATATACATTCCCCCCACCCCCCTTATAAGCCCTGCTTATTGGAAATCATTGCCTAATTTTTTTTCAAAGACAATATTTCGTCAAAGCATCTCATGCTGTTAGGAAATAAGTGCTTCCAAAATCTTTCTGCTTGTAGTTCCAAAATATGATTGCTGAGAGCAGTGAATAGTTCTGCTTTTTAAGGAACAAATTCTCAATTGATTTCTAATCGTAGGGGGTTTGTTTTGGGGTTTTTGTTTTGTTTGGTTGGGTTTTTTTGGTGAATGACTGACTGAGGAGAAAGAATAACTAGAGAACTATTAAATGGCAGAGGACGCTAGCTTAAAGACTAAGCCACCATAAGTAGCTTCATTATTCCCTCTAGATAAAGCATTTGTCCCATTTCTTGTCTTGTGTGGCAGACTCTCTCAAGCACAGCAACCCGTACTATGCTAATGCAGCAGAAAAGGCATATACTGTACTGACCACAGATTGATATTCCAGAGTCCAGTTTCACTGCATGAGCCCTATCCTGCAAGACGCTGAGCACCTTTTGTGAGGTGCTGAGCTACTTCACCTCCTATTGATTTTACTACGAGTTGAGGGTGTTCAGCACCTCTCAGGATCAGATCCCAAGTGCTCAATCAAGCGAATAAGTTATTCTAATAATGGGCTCTAGTCATCATTTTAAAGCAGATATCCTCCCCCCCCCCCCAAAAAAAAAAAACAATAACAACACTTAGTTGATGCAGGAGGGTGGCATGGTTATTTTGGGTTTTTTGGTACAGTATTTTTCATCCAATTAATTAAACTAGTGGAAAATGATTTAACAGCCAAGCTATATAAGATAGTGTGTATGTTACATATATACACACACAAAAGTTCTAGGGCAGGAGTTTGGATGGCTCTTCCAGTTTAATGCACTCTTTCCAAACTTACAACTTTTATGGATAAATCAGTCCCCACTGGCGGACCTTTCATTGTAAAATCCAAATCTTTTCACACATTTCTAAAACTTAAAAAATAAAGATCTTGAACAGCTCACTACTTCCTTTTGGATTCCAAAAGGCCCCTTCTCCCTTAGCTTACTCTGAAGTTTTACTTGCTGCTGCTTTTAAACTGATCCCGAACATAATTCATAAATATAAAGGTCACTCAGCAAGGAAATGGCCCATCAACTAGAAAACAATGTGCATTTTCCAAATTTGAACCAAGTAGTTTCCGTTCTTTGATTTAAGTTTAGTTACTTCCTGTGGTTTCATGTCCTACACTGCAGTTGAATCTTTGGATTGGCTCCAGTATAAATTGCACTCTTTCAATGAAATTAGAAACTGTAGCAATAGCTGGTTGAGCTGATCTAGCTAGTAAACAGCATTTAGGCAAAATATTATTCTGCTTCGTGTTTGATGGAGATAACCTAATTAGTGGGGTGATGTGATCTCTGATCAGATTTTCAGTAGACTCATTGAAGTGAGCTTTACCTGTAATTTGCCCCATCCCTTTGTTGTTGGTATCTTAGATGGCTGTGCTGCTAGGGAAATGCTATATATCCTCCTTATGTATATTTCCCACAATGGGGATGAAAGTAGTAGAAAACCTGTTCTTTTTAGGCCAATATCTGCCTGATGGAGGGCAGTTTGTTGAGACAGAAATTGGGGACCTTTGCAAAGGATACCCAGGTTGCAGAACCTAAGTGTATGGGTCCCACCTTTTCCCACTCCCCTGCTCCAAACTCCTCCGCCATTTCTCAAGGGAGCAAGGGAGGAAGATAGATTATTATGTTCAGAACAGTTGCTGTGGGTGTTTGAGATGTCCTGGAGATGTCCTGTTAAACTGGAGAGTCGGTGAGGAATTGTAAGATGCCCCAACCAGGGCCAGGATAAAGGTGGGGGAGGGGGGATAATTTGAACCCTCTAGGGCAGTGCTACTCAAAGTGGTGGTCCCGGTCCGCAAGCCATCGACTGCCAGTCGGCGCGCACACTGGGGGGAAAAAATTGCCGGTCCCCCACATCAGACAGCTTGAGAAGCACTGATTTAGGGCATCTGCTTCTCTGGGAGGGCTTTCAACCAAGAAGCAGCAGCTCATACTCCAAGCCATGCAGCACAGGAACGTGAGCAATAAAGAGCACTCTGGCATTTCATCTTGCACTTTGTGGGGTCCCCAGGGCCTGCACCATATTCCAGTGTCTACCAGTTTAGCAGGCTTGTCGGAACTGGCTGTAGCATTATCCTTCAAGTCTGCGTAAGGCCTGCCAAGTCAACTCTGCACAGTTGGACTTCCTTGGGTTTGAGGTGCGGTGGGATAGGGGAGAGACGTTCAGTGGCATTATCCCCTAGAAACCCACAGCGACTCTCCGTGAGAAGATTGTCTGCCACTGTCACTGTTAACTTGAATGAACGTCTGCTCTGCATAGGGGAGGGAAGAGGGATTAGACCAGGCATAGGCAGGGGTGTACCAAGCAGGATCTGGGATGGTGTGTGGATGCCTCAGCCCTCCCAGGATGTCATGAGTGAGGAGAGATGGGGTAGATCTGTAGATTAGGATGACAGCCCCCGCCATAACAACTCCCCTAATGGTCAAATGCTACCCCTCTGAGCACGTGGGGAGACAAACTCTGAGCGCGTGGGGAGACAAACTCTACGCTATCTCACTTAAGCCATCCACACAGGGGCTTAATTCGGGCCTGAGACTTTGTGCTACTTGGAGTGAATATACTAAACCAGTACTTCCCAAACCTGTTGAACCAACATTTTGCTAGGCTGAGCTCCCAGCTGTCCCAGCCGTGGCTCATGGTCATGTCTGCTGGAGACCAGGGAGGTGACAAGGTAGCATTCCGAGCAGCCAAAGAATATTTTAACACGGGCTGATAACTCTAAGGCAGCAAGCTCAACTTCCTTCCTTCCTCCTGCATTGCCTCCCCAGCCGCCACTGAGAGAGAAGGGGCTACTAAAGCCTAAGATATTGTTACATGTAGCAATGACTGGGAGTGCTAGGCTAGCCTAGGTTAGTGAGAGCAAAACCGTGCCAATACAAATCCCGGCTTTACACGAGAGCAGATACTTTATCTCCGCTTGAGGTGCGCTTGGCTCATAATGACTTCAGTGCAATAGCTGCTAGAGCAATGAGCCCTCCTTGGACAGGGAATAGTGACAATGTGAGTTAATCTGGGAACCGTTCCCTTTTTCCCTTCTCATTTTCAGGACACTTAAAGCCGTTTTTACCCCCCAGTGGTGAAGGACACTCTGACCAATGGAACCCCGGATTCCCCACAACATAACTGTGGCCCCAAACTCTGTCATGGTACAGCCGTTACTGGACAGTCGGATCCCCTATGGGAGGCTGCAGCATCCGCTCCCCATCCTGCCTATTGACCAGATGAGGACTACTCACGTGGAGAATGACTACACCGGCAATCCCAGCCTGGCCACCCAGAAGCGCCCCAGAGGCCACCAGGAACCCGCGCTGACCAGCCAGCACCTGCAGCGATGTGAGCAGGACGTCACCCACCCCTGGATCTCCTTCAGCGGGCGGCCCAGCTCCATCAGTAGCAGCAGCAGCACGGCTTCCGACCAGCGGCTCCTGGACCACATGGCGCCGGCCCCCGTGGCGGAGCAGCCCTCCCCGAGAGCGGTTCGGATACAGCCCAAGGTGATGAATTGCAAACCCATGGATCTGAAGGGACCCATGTCTCAGGAGCTTGACAAGCACTTTTTACTGTGTGAAGCCTGTGGGAAATGCAAGTGCAAGGAGTGTGCCATGCCGCGGGCTTTGCCTTCTTGCTGGGTGTGCAACCAGGAGTGTCTCTGCTCTGCGCAGAACTTGGTCAATTACTCCACGTGCATGTGTCTGGTGAAGGGAGTCTTCTACCACTGCACTAACGAGGATGACGAGGGCTCCTGTGCAGACCACCCCTGCTCCTGCTCCCATTCGAACTGCTGTGCCCGCTGGTCTTTCATGGGTGCCCTCTCTCTGGTCCTGCCTTGCTTGCTGTGCTACCTGCCAGCCACCGGCTGCGTGAAACTATCCCAGAGATGCTATGACCAAGTGAGCCGGCCCGGATGTAGATGTAAAAACACAAACAGTGTCTTCTGCAAGGTGGCGCTGGATGGCAAAGCGAGCAGGCCAGAAAAGCCTTTCTGACCATTGCAGGGTGCGGGGGGATATGAGAAAGGTGGAAGAGACACCAAAGGGGAGGTTATAACCTGTGTTCTGAGGATAACATATGTTAGCCTTTTGCCATCAACAAAGAAAGCCGAAGTAACTATTTCCATAAACTGAAGCACTTTGGGTTATTCAGGGTTTTGGAATTGATTATCTAAAGTTAAACAGAGGGGGGCCAATGGAGGAGGATTCTTAATACTTTACAGATCCCAGGCCAAAAACCAACACAGATCACAGAGTACCGCTGCTTAAAAAGTCTTTTCACCATCTGGTTCATAGTGCTGGCTGCTCGCTGTGCCTACGTCCAGCAAGAATAATTAACTATTAGCTTGACAGGCACATCAGCAGAAGCAATATTCATTTTCATTCACAAAAGAATAGTGGATTCAGAGTAGGGTGGGTTTTCTTCCTTTTTCAACTCTGATATGTTACCAGCAGCCTGTTGAAAGTAAAGGGTTAAACTTTTTCTCTCCACTTGACTATTAAAAGGGCCAGTTGAGTACAAAGTAAATGTTTCCCCAAAGCTTTTTCCTTCACCCTTCCAGAATAGATTTTGAAGCAGAAATAACTTTTTTCAAATCACTTTCTACAACTGTCATTGCCATTTAGGTATATTTCTATTCCTACCCCACCCGTCACGTTCCCCTTTTGATGCCGATTTTGTTTTCTGACAGAGGTAGTGATATGGAATCTCTCTCCCCCCTCACCTTGCCCCAATAAGAGGACTATGGGCATAATGTGTTTTTCTCCTCCCCCCACCCATGTCAATTTCTTTTCAAATTTTACACTGTCATTTTGCTAGTGAGCTTAAGTGTGTAGCCTCAGATGTCACATTTAGTAGATTTTAAAAATATATTATGACATCAATAGTAAAACTTTTTCCAGGGGGCTTTGAATGAATTCGACTTCTGTCGTGTGATTTCGTGCTCAGCAAATGCTGATGCAGAAGTCCCACTAAGCTGAGAAATTTTTGTTCCCCCCCCCCCTTCTCAGACGGTAGTGGCAAGGTCAAGAAAAACTGAGCACAATACACATGTACATATTTTTTAAATAGATATCAATCCAATACCTGTTCTTCTGGAACAAGCTCTTCAGATCTACTTTGCTGATAATATTAAGGACACTTTTTTGGGGGTCAGAATGACATTTGCTTGAAGTATTTTTCCCCCCTTCATTTCTATTGCTGCTGCTCAACTTTTGCCTTTTCTGTAGAATAGTGTGTCTTTGTAAAGTGTAAATAGAGAAATTAACAAGTGTCTATTTTAGTGTTAATGAGTACTGGGGGACGTCAAGGGTGCGTATTTATGGAACCTTGCCCTTGGTTTTCAGTAGCTGACGATCATAGGCTTTGTCTATGCACTCGTACTGCACTCCCTTATGCTGCAGTAACCCCTTTCTTTTGATAACTGCAAGGTGCTAAACAAAAAAACTTTGTCCTAACATGCAACAAATCAAATAGCTAGGTACTTGTTGCATGCTGAAAGCTGATCTAATCCGTGTGTGTGTGTATTTTTTTTTTTTAATTAGAGGAAATGTACTCCGTAAATACACAGCAATGACAGAGAGATGTCATCTTTAATTAGATAAGCAATAGGCAAAGCTTATGTAGCATTTTCCAGAAATCACATTTGCTTGGTTGTGATACAATTGCTGTTTTGTTTTTTTCAAAATGTACTGATTGGAGCTTTTTTTTAAAATTATTTTATTTTTTACTTAAGAATTCATTTATGAGCGGGTGACTTTTTTTTGTTACATTTAATTGTAGATATTTATTAAGCGGGGAATTGTTTTTTAAAAAAACTTCCTTTTTATATTTATAGCATTAGCTGGCTTGTTTATGGTAAATCATAGAAAAAGGGATACTGCATCTATGTTACCAGATCTTGATTCCTGTAGCTTACCCTCACCAGGAAGATACTGTGTGTGCAGTGAAGGGGTTTGTATCACAGATCAGAGGGAACCTTGCAAAGAAAAAAGAAAAGAACCCCAAACTGGTTGAACTGCTGGTTGAATGTATAAGGCATTGCTATTTAATGGAATGATATATAATTTTCTTAAAGTACAAATGGGCTAAAAAAACGCAGCAACAAGCACAGAGATCTATATCAGCTATCTTCCACCTTGAACATATGCAACGTCCAAATGGCAGCCATCTATACATTTTCTGTTTACCGCAAGCCCTAGCTTAGTGCAGCAGGGTATCCTAGTGCAAATTTGCAATAGAAATTGTTGGCTGGCTGCATGTTACTGCAAGCAAACATAACATTTGAATGGTCTCCACTGTGCCAGTCCATAGTTGTGTTCACATGTAAACACACACAGAGCAAGTCCATATTCTTACATTCTCTAACGAAGAGGACCTCCAGCAACTTTTACTTTCATTGTACATAGTTGTAAACACCTATTTCTTTGTTGGTTTCTTTTAATATATAACTTCTGCTATAATGTAAGCTGATCCCTTGCTGGAAGACTGTAAAGCATTAGTGGATGTGTTAGTGCAGTGGTAAATGTAGCAGAATGAAGCTCCTTGTATTCTTCAAGTCCCTTTGGTGTAGCAATCAGTCGGCATGTTTCACCAGCTCTTTGCCTGAGGCATAGCAACAAAGTTGTTGAGCTTCTTGCATAGCATTCAAAAGATTCTGGGTTAGACGAGGCGAGAGGAGCCTTGACAATATGACACTATTCCTTTAGATGCCTTTGGCTGCTGTGCTGATGGAAGGTATTTTTCCAGCCAACAACTAAGTTTCCCCTTTTTTCCTCCAATTCCCCCACCTTCACTTTTAAGGGACATGCTCCCACTTTGACCTCCTGCTACTCCTGAGACATAAAGCATACAGGGACAGTGTAATATGCCATCTAAATTTGGTCTAGGCTCGAGCCACGCCTAGTTTGCATTAAATAAGCTGCCTTCCTCTCATGCAGAGACAACCGATCATGACATGCAACATGGTCTGTCATCCCTGCAAGCTACCCCTATCTCGTAGGCCATGTCTATACTACAGGGACTCCAGCAGCATAGCTATTGCACCACTGCTATGCCAGCATAACCCCCTAGTGTAGATGCCGCCTATAGTGATGGAAGGGATTTTTCCCATTGGTTTAGGAACATCAAGTGATGGTAGCTAGGTTGAGAGACACATTCTTCTATCCACCGTACCTGTGTCTACTTAGGGGGATAAGGTCAGCATAGTTACGGCACTCAGGCATGGCTGTTTTACACACCCTTGAGCACCATAGCTATATCAACCTAAGTATAGACCAGGAGAGTGACTGCTGGCTAGGCCATATAAGTATGAACTCTATTTAATAATCTCTCGGGCTACTCTCTAGTCATGTTGTCACAGTGCAGGGGGAGCTGGCTCCTATCCTCATGAACACAAGTGGAAGTAAGACACCTGCTGAGAGGACTTACCCATTTTGTGCATCCTAGAAGAGTTTTTAATTTGCATCTTCTATGTACCCACTGCCTGGGAAGCAAAAGTATTCCCTCAGAGGCATGCTATGGTGTTGAACAGAACAGTGCTGTAAAAGGAGGAAGGGGACAGGATTTGGCACCACACTTAAGTTTTACTGACTTTTGGAAGTGGTTTCTCATTGCTTTTAGTAAACTAAAATCTCTAGTTTATTTCCTCAGTTTGTCTCTTTTGCAGCACTGGGAATTTTTTTTCTTTCATGGTATGAAAAGCTGTTCAAAAATTTCATTCCCTACCAACCAATCACCTCCATACACACACACACACCCCCAAAGTTACAACAGAAGGTTTCCTTTGTATAGAATATTTATTTTGAAGCTCTATTTTAATAGTATTTATTTTAGAAAGTCTACTATTGTAAGAGTTCTTCTGTTTGTGAAGAAAAACAAGTTAAAACTGAATGTACTGATTTAGAAATATATATATAAAATATATATTGTTAAATATACAAGTGACTGTTTGTGGTTTCTTTAAAAAAGGGTTTTCTTTAGCATTTATTCTAGAAATATGAGCACGGATGGGCTAAGCCCAGCAGTTTGATACCATGTAGGACTGGAATGTGCAAGTACTTCTATAACCTGAATTGCATCAATCATAACAGCTTACATCTCCCTCATGGGCACCAGTTCATGGACTCGGCAAGGTCTGTAGGAGGTAAGCAGCAGATTGAACATTTAGATCAGAATCTACTACAGTTAATTATCTTGCTTTCTGGCTGGGAGCCTGAAACTGTGACAGTGCAAAGCTCAAGTAGAATCCTGATCTGACAGTATCCAGAGGCTAAAATAAAGTGAAAGCTGCCAAGTCTTCCCCCCCCCCCACAACCCCTCCCTGCAAAAAAAACAAACCCAGCCACATGAATGAACACACAACACACTCCTATATTTGATCATTCTGTCAACGCAAAGATCTCAGAAGAGAATTCTCAAAGCTTAAAACAGTTATGAGTGAGAGTGAGTGGACAATCCAAAATTTTTTCAATTTGACTTCCTCTGGTCTCCCATTTTGTTTATTTAGCTTAGCTGATGACTTGTTCAACCCTGGCTCATTTTTATACACAAATGAAGCTGAGGCAATGTTCTACAATGATAAGACAATCCTCTGTCAGACTACCGTTTAGTATTGAAATTGCTTTCTATGTCTAAGTTGAGCAGACAAGTGAGTAAGTTGTGTTCAATTTATGCCTCCTCATCCTTCTAGAGCTTTTAAAAAAAGTTTTAGGGAACATCGTAGTGCCCATTCCCTAATCTTCCTTTATTAAAGGAAGCATTTAGCTCACCTTCAAACAGTGAGGTGGCAAAATTTGCAGATGATACTAAACTACTCAAGATAATTAAATCCCAGGCAGACTGCAAAGAGCTACAAAAGGATCTCTCAAAAGTGGTGACTGGGCAACAAAACGACAAATGAAATTCAATGTTGATAAATGCAAAGTAATGCACATTGTAACACATAATCCCAACTAGACATCTAAAATGATGGGGTCTAAATTAGCTGTTACTACTCAAGAACGTTCTTGGCGTCACTGTGGATAGTTCTCTGAAAACATCCACTCAATGTGAAGCAGCAGTCAAAAACGTGAACAATGTTGGGAATCCTTAAGAAAGGGATAGATAATAAGAAAGAAAATATCATATTGCCTCTAGATAAATCCATGGTACGCCCACATCTTGAATACTGTGTGCAGATGTGGTTGCCCCATCTCAAAAAAGATATATTGGAATGGGAAAAGGTTGAGAAAAGGGCAACAAAAAATGATCAGGGGTGTGAACAGCTGCCATATGAGGAGAGATTAATAAGATTGGAACTTTTCAGTTTGGAAAAAAGATGACTAAGGGGGAATATGATAAGAGGTCTATAAAATCATGGCTGGTATGGAAAAAGTAAGTAAGGAAGTGTTTACTCCTTCACATAACACAAGGACAAGGAGTCACCCAATGAACTTAATAAGCAGCAGGTTTAAAACAAACGAAAGTATTTCTTCAAACAATGCACAGTCAACCTGTGGAACTCCTTGCCAGAGGATGTTGTGAAGGCCAAGACTATAACAGGGTTAAAAAAAGAACTAGATAAATTCATGGAGGATAGGTCCATCAATGGCTATTAGCCAGAATGGGCAGGAATGGTTTCTCTAGCCTCCAATGCAAGAAGGAGGGAATGGGTGATTGATAGGCACTTGATAATTACCTGTTCTGTTCATTCCCTCTGGGGCACCGGGCATTGGCCATTGCTGGAAGACAGGATACTGGGCTAGATGGACCTTTAGTTTGACCCAGTATGGCTGTTCTTATTAGAATGATACTTTACATGACCATCCAACATCTTGACAGAGTAAAGGAGACACGACAAGGTCAGTCCATCAGTGGTGCTTAGCAACAGTATGGGAAAAGAGCCTGATGCACGAGTGGCAAACCTTTCCTGTGGCTACAGGTCCATTTGCCAGATGGAAGTTGAAGCATACTCTTTTCTGGCTCGCCTGCAGGCCTCAGCCTGGGTTCTCTGGTGGCTAACACCTAAGCACCAATTCAAGGGCAAATAGGAATCCTACTCCATGTTTCCTCTGTTGCCCATGCACGTCATTAGATGCAAAACCATATCCCATCTTCAACACTACCCCACTGTGGCTTTGGCAGACCATATACCCTAACTCCTGTTAATGGAAAGGATTACATGGGGTACATGGAATGGGATGTCATGAGAAGAATAAAATACCACAGGGATTCGCCAGGATTAGACCCTGCTGTCCATCCCCAAGAGCTCTTCTCTCTGGGGACAGACAGCAAGAACAGTCCAGTTGCACAGCACTACCCCCATGAGACACAGGAAGCCTCAAAGGCTTAACCTCTGATGTTTATTTCAGTGAAGTTACAGATACGCTGAGCACATCAGAAGGGGCATTTGGGGGACACACATGGTGCAGCCAGCTGAGGTTATGGCCCTTTGGTTTAGTTAATTCCCGCTCAGGTGTACATTTAAAAATTTGGTTGATTTAGGATATTTACAGTGAGGAGACAGCAAATTCATAGGTGCTGGGGTGTGTCCTGCTCTGTCAGTAGGAAAAAGCTTTTGGACAGGAAGGATTCATTTTCTTCTTTAAAAAGGTTAGGGACAAATAAAAATCAAGCTTTTTTAACATGGCTACAGCTGGGTCTTTAGTATAATGAAGCTGAATGCAGGCTTTAATCACCTCAGCGGCAGAGAAACTTTGCTGAGACACAGGGGCTCCTCTTAACATCCAGCCCTCCTCCCCCATTCCAGTGCACTGTTTTCATTTCACAGAGTGTAGCTGTGCTTTTGCACCAAACAATTGCAATGTAAGTTGACTTTAAATGTACAGTCATGACTAACTGGATTAACATAAGCAGACAACTGTGTGACAGAAGGATGGAGGCCGGAGGAAAAGCCAGCAGGACTCCCCCCACCAGTTTTAAAGTTTATTCAGCCAAACTTTAATACAACAATATGTCCGTGGCCTGAGGCAGGTGTAATTTTCATAATTTATGGGTCTCTGAGACAGGAAGAAAGCTCCAGGTTTTATTGTGTTTTGCACGATAAATGGCATTCCAATTGTCTGCATGTTATTCTTTCAGGCTGCGCTGTCTGGCAGGAACACAAGTCCTTTCGGAACCCACCTGTGCCTGCCACCCTCAGGCACAGGATAATTATGAATACATCTGTATGTGTTAAGCAGGAGATGATTGAAAAACTCTCCTCATTTCCCCATGTTATTAGAAGACACTTCCTGTATTGACATGTATATTAACACTCAACAGCTACAGGCTTGAAATAAACTCCCTCTCCCCCCCTTTAAAACTCTTCCCTTTTTATACTTTCCCCTCCCTCTCTGCACAGATGCTTTTCATGTGAATACATGTATGCTTGTTGCAGCAAGGCACTGGCTGCAGAGACAGAAGAATGGCCGTCCCTTGCTATTTTAACACACATAGGCACACAACCCATGGGGCCAGGGACCTCTAGCATCCTAGTCTGAAAAACACCTGTAAGCAGCCTGGCATGTCTGGCATGTGGCCAGCCAGGCAAAAGTAGTGGTCAGTTGGCACTAGAGTGGCTTGGTGTCTGCAGATGAGCTCTGCAGAAGACGCACTGCACCCTGACCTATTTTGCAGCCAGCCTGTCCCTGTCTCTAGTAGGTTGCAGGTGTTTAGGCATTTGGCTTTTGAATCTAATTTGTCTAGCTTCCAAGCGTTAGGGGAGATCTCTGCACCATGAACAAAGGACAGTAAGAATCAGTTTTCTGGGGGAAAAGCTGAGCACAGGAGACTGTTGTGTTTTAATTTATTATTATTGCATTAGTGTCATAGCATCAGGTTAACCTGGCACAAATAGGGCAGATACTACACAAGTTTCCCACACATTGATAGGGCAATGGCATCAAGGCTAATGCTGTGACACTCATTTGGCCACACAAGTAAAGGTTTCCTCTCATGTTATGGATTTTGTGCTGTGGACAAAGGTCAGTTTGGACTAAGAACAATTCACCAAACTGTTACAGGATTCAAACCCAGATCTTCATAGGTGAAACGACTCAGTCAGTCAGTGTGTCCCTGAGCCCAAGAAGACCCTGCATGTTGAACCTTCCTGGGCACTTAGAAGCCCCCAGGGGGGACTATGCTACTCTTTCAAAAACAGTTGTAAAGACCTTACAGTGTAGGTCGGAATGCAGTAGCCTAAAAGGAACTTATAGTGCCAAACATAACATGCTGGTGATCACAGAAGCAGTGTTACTAGTTCATACCATTGTCTCCAAAAAGTGATGCATTGTTTCCTACGATTTTATTTATTAATTTTTTTCAAAGAAAAAATGTAAAGGAGCACAAATTCCTCTGCTAAGTGCAAACATAAGAACTGCTAGGTGAAACAACCAGGTTTTCACAACAGGGTTTCCTCTAATGACATTTTAGTGGTAGAAAATGACTAACCAGGTGCAATATAAAATCAGAGGAGGGAGTGTGGTCTCTAGAAGCTAGAGCATGGAGATGAGTGGGAGCAAGTGTAACCCACACACCTCCTGCTGTGGTGTTCTGTCCCATCTAGTGGCACCAAGACCACTTAGAGTTAAATGAGTCTGCTTGACAGCTTTAGTTAAAAGCCAGTTGACTTTTAGCTTGCGTACTAAGCTCCAGAGGCCCCAGGTTTGATCCCGCCTGCCAACAACCAGAGTCTGTCGGTGTTACACAAGGAATCCTAGATTCCAGTCTTGCCTCTATCACTGACTCTCTGTTTGTCTCTCTTTCCACCTGAGGATCCCCACATATAAAATAGGAACAAAAACTGATTTCCATTTCAGGGGTACCGTGTTTGTAATGCACTATGAAACCAGATGAGAAGTGCTAAGTGTTGCTATATTATTGTTTAACCACCCGAGAGACAACCAGGCTCACTGCAGCTGTTCTCTGTGTAATAAACCCCATCCAGATCTGCAACAGATTCAGCCCAGTCATACAGGTGATTATGGTCACATAGAGAAGGGGAATAAATCAGTGAAGAACCTCCTTCCATTGCTACTGATCTATCAGCTGCAGCTGCATCCCTGCCCCTATCAGTGCCTCATTTCTGGAAGCAGCATCTACCTCCCACTGACTTTGGAGCGCCAGTTAGCTCAGTAGTCAGGATAAGCTGCTCCTCAAAGGCAGGAAGCACCCAGGATGGCAAGACAGTCAATCCTGATCTACCTTCTGGCTTACTACTTAGTTGAATGGTGTGGGGAGTGTTCCACAGGCATTGGACAGTGAAACCTCAATCGGTCAAGAGTCCAATCACATGTAAGAATATAGACTAATGAGAACATAAGACACTGGCAGTAATGTATAATGGTGAAAGAGATTATGCCAAGAGTTGGGTCATGAGTTGTATAAGTTTACTTTCTTTAATTCAAGTTATCCCAGTGCTTGTAGAGGGGTGAAGGACTTGACCTTTAAATCATATGAAACTGTACCAAAACTAGAGGAGATTCTTTGGTCGAGGATATGAGAACACTTTACAAATACAAGTAATGCTGAGAAGAAAACACACTGAACTTTTCTTGAAAGTTATCAGCCTGGCCAGAACATATAAATCTGAACCCTGTTAGAGTTGGCGTGTTGATGTCTTGTTCACAGGGCTTTTTAAATGTTAATTGAACATTTACATTTCCCTGGCTGGAAGTTGGCCAAAGGAATCTTGCTGATTTTATGGGGGAGATGTTAGGGTGATAAAGTTTCAATCCAAATTAGTATCTGTTTTTACAACATTTTCAGTAACTGAGCAACCCCCTTGTACCCCCCCATCTCCAAAACCATCAGTACAGGGTGACTATAAAACAAGAGGACATATACACAACAATGCTATAACTTTCTAATATAAAGCTACTATGGCTTGAAAAAAACCTGTGGGATTTTTATTTAATAGGAAGTGATGGGAATATTTACAGTTGAAAATGAGAGGCAAGTGCCCAGAAAGACAGAATGGAAGAGTCAGGGTAAAGAACAAGAACCAGAATAAAGGTATAAACACGATTCATGATCAGATATGATCATCCAGGCTCGGTACAATAAGCCCAGCACAAAGTCACAAAGATATAATGCAGCAGGCCCATCAAAATCTAACGTCACATTTGGCCCAATTCTGCAAAATGCTGAGCACTCTCAATAGGTGTTGAGTATCTTATAGGCTCAGACTCAGCATACAAATGTTTCCAGATCTGGTCCTATAAACATGGATTTTATTTAGCATTGCCAACCCTCAGGATTGCCCTGGAGTCTCCAGGAATTAAAGATTAATCTTTAATAAAAGATTATGTCATCTGATGAAACCTCCAGGAATATGTCCAACCAAAGTTGGCAATCCTAATTTTATTGGATCTAGCAAAACCAGCCCTTTCAAATTTAGCTCATTCTAGGATACGGTCAATCTATTGCTCTTTGTAAACAGGATACAAATATTCTCTCCCCCATATATAGACACATACACATTACATTATACATATGTAATTAGGCACACACATTCATTTTGTGTAAGGAGGCATAACTTGCTGCTAGTCCACTAAGTGAACAGTTTCTACTCTGTTTATATTGAAACCTGATAAGAAATTCAAGGCCTGGTCCTCCTATGCCTTGGGAAAGTTATTTTTACAGGCTGCAAATTGACATTCATAATGTACTGCTGATACTGAGAACTTTCGCTCAAGTTGCCAGGTCCCAAATACTCGAAAGAGGGCCACGAGCCTAACTGCAGCACAGGAAACTTCAAATTAGTTTGGCTTTAGTTCCATAACAGACATACCAGTTTCTATAACTTTAGTTTCCTGAGTCAGCCTTTCCCTTGTAAATAATTCCTAACAGAGCCAGCAGATGCCAAAGTGGTGTGGGATGGAGGTAAATCTGGGATAAGGAGAGGGGGAAGTCCCATGTAATGATGAGAGTTTGGCTCCACTCAGATAATTCGAAGGCCAATATACATCACACATATAAACAGCCTGGCTTTTTGTGAGAGTCAGACAAATGGTTTAGATAAAGATAAATTGCCTTTGCATTTTGTTTTACTTCCTAATGATAACAACTCCTGTGTGACACAGTGAATCACTAGGCTCTTCCCTTGAGAGCCATAAAACTTTACAGATCTCCATCAAAGAGTTCAGAGCAACAGCTACCGTTCAGGGGGCACCTATGTCTGCATACAAAGCAAATGCTTCCTATTCAGAAAATAAATGAAAAGGTCAAGGCAAAGTATTTCAAAAGTGGAAACTCTGTTTTAAAGATTTGTTTTCTGTAGCTACGATTTCTGGGGAAAGTGATCCTGGGAAAGTTAAATACTCTGTGGTTTAGTGAATAGAAGAGCAAAATTCCCCCCTGAGGTAGTACCATGAACACTTCAAAATGGCATCAGAGCAGAAAGCAGGATTATTAAAAAAAAAAAAATCTATCTTTTTATTTTGCTAAAGAAAATATTCTGAATAGATTTTAGGGCCCAACTTTTTCAAAACTGGACACTGAGTTTTGATTGCCTCGCTTTCTGGAGGTGCAATTGAAAATAGCTTGGGTCTGATCTGTGACATGTGCTGAGCAGCTGCTGCTTTTACTAAATTCAACTGGAGGTGCGTGTGCTCCACACTTCCGAAAAAAATCAAGCCTTCGGGGTCTCCTGTGGGGCGCACTTGAGCTGAGGCACCCAAAACTGGAAGCCACTTTTGAAAGATTTTGGCTTTAATATCTTAGATTTAAGAAATCAGAAAATTGAAAAGTATTCAGTGTTCCAAAAAAGCGGGGAGGGAAGATGTTCACTACAATACTGACTGCTTTTTTTAAAAAGCATTTTCACGGGATTGGATGTGAATTTGGGCTGGTGAAAGGTGCTGGGTTGACTGAATCAGGGTGCTCTTGTGAAGTGAGCTCAATAATCCCACCAATGTCTAAATCAGATTGCCCCACCTGGGCTGTACACTCAAACGAAGTAAATCAAAAAGCTCCCTCAGTGACCTAAATACAAACTGTGGTCAGCAATAGGTCCTGCCCAGGCCTGGCTTCTTGGGGAGGAGTGACTAACTAGTCCTTCCACCTACTACCCACCCACATTCTGGTTTCACCCAAGAACTGCCATTTGAAAAGGGCTGGTTGCTTTTGTCATTTGGCCTGCTGGTCCCTGATTGGCTGCTCCCAACACTTCTAGCTCCAGGAGGACCAAGTCTTGCTCGTTCCATCAGCAGTTGACCCAGGGGGCCTTTCTAGGCAAACCAGAAGGTCCGAAACTCCTGCTCTTCTCCTCTTAAAGGGCCATTTCCTGGGGTGCAGTGCATCAAGGCAGCAGAATTTCTGGCAGAGGGCAACGAATGCCTGGTACCAGTGGCAGATTTAGAATTAATGGGGCCCTGTGCGCAGCTTCATTTTTGGGGGAGGCCCCCCTGGGGACCCAGCCAAGAAAAAGAACATTCTCTCTTATCTCTCCCCACCCCCCGTTTTTCATTCTTTTTTTCTTCATCCTCCTCCTATAAGTAATGGGAAGTACATGAAAACAAAGTGAGGTATCTTGATTGGGGCAGGGGGTTGGTTGGGGTCCAGGCTCTGGGAGGAAGTTTGGGTGCAGGCTCTGGGCTGGGGCAGAGGGTTGGGGTGTGGGAGGAGGGGTGAAGGCTCTGGGAGGAAGTTGGGGTGCGGGGTGAGGGCTCTGGACTGGGGCAGAGGGTTGGGGTGCGGGAGTGAGGCAGGGGGGCAGCACTTACCTCAGGTGGCATGGCTCCCAAAGCAACTGGCACACATACCCCTCCGGCAGCAGCTCCTAGGTTGGGGGGGAGGGAAGGGGTGGAGGGTCTCCACATGCCGCTGCCTGTAGGTGCCTCCCCGCAGCTCCCATGGGCCGCAGTTCCCAGCCAATAGGAGCTGCGGGGTCTGCGCTCAGGGCAGGGGCAGCACACAGAGCCACCCCCCAGGGGCGCGCAGAGACATGCCAGCAGCCAGCCGCTTCCGGGACCAGCGTGGGGCCACCGGCCGGGACTCAGGGGCAGGTTGTCAGATATTTCTCCTGCATTCTGGGGGCTCCCCTGTTGTTGAGGGCCCCATGCCACCGCATGGTTTGTTTCATGGTAAATCTGCTCCTGCCTGGTACACCCCATCACGCAGCCCTAAAGGCTGGAGTCCTTTTCTCACAGAGTTAGTACAGCACAGAACGGAACGCGGCACGTGTTCCCAACCCGGACATGCACGGATCCCCCCGCTATGTGCTCAGAGGGGAGTTCACTCTCCATAACCCATGTAGTCCCAGCTGAACCTGCTATCTAGAAAAACAAGGGTGATTTTTGTGATATAGATGTTCAGGGCCTAATCTATTGACTTCCATGGTCTTTGAATCAGGTCTTTGGTCTAGTTACCCCTTTAAATTCATTTCATACAGGCCACTGAACAGGTAGTAATAACTTTCAGTCTGACCTGGGCATCTACTCATGAAAGGCTCCGTAATCCTAACTCTTCCCCTGAGCCAGCCAGCCCCTATAGTAGGGGTCAGCAAACTACAGCCCGCGGGCCACAGCCAGCCCGTGGGACTGTCCTGCCCAGCCTCTGAGCTCCCGGCCAGGGAGGCTAGTCCCCATCCCCTCCCCCGCTGCCCCCACTCCCCCGCAGCTACGCCCGCCGACCTCCCAGGCTTTCCAATAAGCCTGTCCTGCCGCTCTGAGCAGCATGGTAAGGGTAAGGGGACGGGGGTGGGGGGTTGGATAAGGGGCAGGAGGTGCCAGGGGGCAGTCAGGGGACAGTTGAATGGGGCAGAGGTTCGGGGGGAGGTCCGGAGACAAGGAGCGGGGGGGGGGGTTGGATAGGGGGTGGGGTCGGTCAGGGGACAAGGAGTGGAGAAGGGATGAATGGATGGGTTGGGGGTTCTGAGGGGGGCAGTCAGGGGGTGGGAAGTGGGAGGGAGCAGATAGGGGGCAGGGGCCAGGCTGTTCGGGGAGGCACAGCCTTCCCTACCCGGTCCTATATACCATTTCACACCCTGATGTGGCCCTCGGGCCAAAAAGTTTGCCCACCCCTGCCCTATAGCATGTCCAGATTTTCACCAGCACGGGACAGACTAAAGCCTCGTCGGATTCTCTCCTTTAGAGGACCTTCTTAAGACACTGCCCAACCACCTGTCTGAAACTTCATTTTAAGTCAGTTTTTAAAGTCCCTTTTATTGACAGTGGTTGCATTACACCTCAGCTACCTTTGGGGTCATATAGGGACCCCTAGCTCCAGAGACCCCATACCTGGCTGCCAACCCCAGCTGTAGCATTACTGACTGCTCCCTCTGTTCCATCCCGGGGGTTTATCCATGGTCTGGTTTGGCACCAGAAGTTAGCAACTTACCATGACAACTCCCCTCTCTAATTTGCTTGTCAGACTCCTAGCATGGTGGCTGACCTGTGACTGGTTGATTGCTGTGGGGATATCTTGCATATGCAGAGGGGGTGGGGTCTTCGTGTCTTTCCACAGAAGGCTGGACAGGTGTGGGGAACAATACGAACGATGGCTGCTGCTATTTATTGATGTGGTGTTTCAGTGTAACATTTCACACATGGTTTGTGGAAGTTTCTCACATTTAGGAGGTCCTAGCTGGAGAAGAAGCCCTGAATACTTCTGCATACCAACAGCCAGAATACTTGCTGGGATTCAAAGGAATGCTGGGCTCGGCCTTGTCCACAAGCCAAAAAAATTCTGGCGACGCACATCATAGAATAGAATATCAGGGTTGGAAGGAACCTTAGGAGATCATCTAGTCCAACCCCCTGCTCAAAGCAGGGCCAATCCCCAATTTTTGACCCAGATCCCTAAATGGCCCCCCTCAAGGATTGAACTCACAACCCTGGGTTTAGCAGGCCAATGCTCAAACCACTGAACTATCCCTCCCCCCTGTCCATGCACCAAGTTCTTCTCCACCCCTGGAGAACACTCAGTTTAATTGTTAGCTGAGTCACCTCACTATCCCATGGAACAACTGTTCTCGCTCACTCACAGCTGATTCTTCACTCTGCCTCCCGCAGCACTTCCAGAGGTTCTTCCATTGGAAAGCACATAAGAAATATTCATAAGATCTGTCTCACAGCATTCCTCTTTATCCCAGTTTTACAGATGGGGACTCTGTAGACAGAAGCTCAAGCAACCTACCTGGGGTTGCACATGGATAGTGTAAAAAAACAAGTCGAGCATAAAAATTCTGATTCTCAGCCCCTGCTCTAACCACTGGACAACATTCTTCCATAAACACAATTACAATTACTAGAAGTATTGAGCCAGATCCTCGACTGGTATATCTCCATTGCCTTCATTTAAGCTATGCCAGTTTTCACCTGCTGAGGATATGGCCCATTTTCAGTAAGTACGAATTCTAGTTTGATGATCACCTAACTTAATACACTGGGTGAAATTTAAAAAAAAGCAACATTACCAGGGTTTGCAATATCCTGGTCTAAGAATAGGAAATGCAACAAATATTGCAGTACAAAAATCAAATTCTGTGGCATATTTAATATTGTGTTCCTGGTGCCCACGGCACATAGGTTTTTGTATGTAATAATCTTATGTTGAAAAAACAGTAAGATTGCAAAATCAGCCACTGCAGAGTTAGGAAATATTGGAATTTAGGTTGCCCAATGGATTAAGAATTAAGGATGCAATTTCATCCTGTAAAACCACATTGACCCCCCACCTTCCCAATTGGTCATCATTAGGGTTGTTATTTTAGAATCCTCAGAGCACGTGCAAACACATTTTTCAGAGCCTTATAACTTGGCCAAATTTTGGCAATTTTTTCCAGGGAATGGGAAAAGGCACATCCTTGACATCCATCTCCCCATCCTCCATTTTAGCTGAAAGTTTCCAAAAAAAATTCAGCCCCAGGCAAACATCCAGTGGAGAATATTTCAGCTCAAATGGTTTGAGTTTGACAAAGTTATAAGCAACTGAAAACTGGTTGAGAACACTAGCCTAGAATACTCAAAGGAGCTCACGCAGAGTATGAGCTGTTCTGAAAACACCCACCCATTATTCATATTGTATTAGAGAGATGGAAAAGTTAATATTTCTTTGGTTTTGCTTGTTCTTAAATATTGCAGTTTTCACTGACTTGTTTCTTTCTTACAGAGAATGAACAGAAATTTGTGTGAGACGAAATACCAAATAAACCATAAAACCAAGTTCCACTCAGCTCTAGGTATGTTTGTGACTATGTTACACTGTTATGTAATTGCTTTTTCTTAATCAGAAACATCTATTCTTCTCAGAGCATGAAACTCAGACGTTCTGCATCATGTCCCTCCGTTTTAGTCGTCCCACTTGAGTTGATGATTATGTTTAGAAAAACAATATTCTCAAGTGCTCTAGTCTAGTCCAAGGTACACTTGGACTTACTCAGTGCTATAAAGCAAATGGTTAATTTAATCTTTACAAGAGAGTCCTCTTCTTCAGATAGGTGCTTAAAAAGATCCACTATTTTTGTTATTGTATTTTATTATTTTTTCCTTAAAGAGGTTGCAATAATATTACCACTGATCTTACACTTCAGGTTATAGGAGCCTGATCCAAAGCCCACTGGAGTCAACAGAAGCCATTTCATTGACTTGGGTGAACTCTTGATCAGGCTTATGAGTGGGAATTTAAAAAGTGCCTAGTGTTGCCCTAACTCTGTTCCAATTAAAGTGAACGATAAAACTCCCCTTAACTCCAAAAGGTGCATAGTTAGGTCAACACTAATTGCTTTTGAAAATTCCACCCTACATTATATTGTCCCTGAGAAGGAGAAGCTGTACTAGAAGATGGAGAATTCACTGGATATGCTTTTATGAAATCTGATAGAGGTTCCCAGGTTTGAGTAAGAGCAACTATGGTTCTGTTTTACCTATTTTTTTGGTAGCTATGCACTATTCTAAAGTGACAATTTGTCATTAATATTTCCAATCTGTCCTGATGCTTCTCGGAAGAGTGTACGTATCATGGGCTGGGTGGCTGGCTGGCCCTTTGAGGCAAGCTGGGCTCAGGCTTGCCAATGACTTAGCAGTTCTCCCTCAACCTCAATGAGTAGCTGACAACGTTAGGGTAAATTCGTGATCCTAGTTGGGTGTAATGGGGCTTCCTTAGGAAGACTGACCCCAGCTGTGGTAGTGAAGCTGTGGTAGTGAAATGTGGGAGGGCACTACTTAAATATAGCTGGGAGCTGATTAGAGAATGAAGACCCTGGAGGGAGAAACAAGGTGCATTCCCCTCCAGGAAGAGTCCGAGGAAGTTAGGATGAGGCACCCACAGGGAGCTGGGTACGTTTGTGGAGGGAGTTCTGAGTTAGGGTCTGTAACAGGAGAAAGAGACCCAAAGAAAGCGGAGTAGGTTCCTGCGTGGGAGTCCTGAGCAAGGCCTAAGAGGATAAGGAAATAGAAGGGAAGCCCAGGAGGGGCAGATGATCAGTTTATGCGGTATGTGGACTCCCAGCAGGGAAAGCTCTGGGGAGTCAGCTCTCTAACAAGAATGATTAAAAACTGAGAGAAGCCCAGGAGGGGCAGAGGACCCCTTGTGTACGTCAGCTGAGACTCTGAGTACCCCAGAAGGGGAGAGAACTGTGTGATCTGACTGGAAGGCCAAGCCACAGAAAACCCAGAGAGGGAGTCAGGAGAAGACATCAGCTAGGACTGGTCATCATGGCCAAGGAAGTGGCCACTTGGGTGCAGGGCCCAATGGCATAAAATGTGAAGTCCCCTGTAGTGCTGTGTCCGGCTGTGGTAGCCCAGAGGTGAGGATGCACCCTTGTAGTCGGTTATAAAGAGGTCTACAGATGTCTTTACCTGTAGGTAAAACAATGGATTTTAGAATTACTAGATGATAGAGGAGCAGTGATAAAATCTTGGACGATTCCAAATCATGAAACGTGTAACAGACAAAATTTCCAAACTTTGTGCTCAATAGCCAGAGCTCCTGACTTCCCACAGCTCCCATTAATCAGGGTACTTTTATTTAGGTGCCTATTTTACCTAAATCCGGCCTGTACTTATAAAGAGTAGTTTGGTAAAGAATGGTATTTGACACCTATAACAAGGAGGCTTCCCCCAGTCAGTAGCCAATATGGAAACTCTTCAGTCAGACAAGCTCTTGTCCTGGCCTCTTCCATGTTACATTGATTATGCCTTAGTTCATAGAGCTGCCCTGTCAAAGGGTTGTAGGTTCAGCTGTTGCACCAGGAAGATGTTTAAATATATGGACTGTAGGGCTGGCTTGGCTTAAGGATATGGAACTAGCACTGAAGTCTTGTGTGTTTTGACACCCAAATGCCAGCAATACACTGTCTCCGCCCACAGCTGCTGTTTTGACAGGCTAGAGTTATTACCCCACAGTCATGCTCTCTTGATAAATTGAACTTCACCTTTTACTCGTATTTTACCCTCTGACCAATAGAAGAATGTCCCTAAAAAACGGTATCCAACCCACCCAAAGTTCAGGGGAAGGTTCATTGATATGTGACCTTTGAATGAAAGAGATGGGGGAGTAAAACAAAGATACAGAAGGATCTCCATTTCTTACTCCTTATCCCCCAAGGAATGGGGAAAGAAAGAAAGCCCTGGTCTACACTAGGACTTTAGATCGAATTTAGCAGCGTTAAATCGATTTAAACCTGCACCCGTCCACACAATGAAGCCCTTTATTTCGACTTAAAGGGCTCTTAAAATCGATTTCCTTACTCCACCCCTGACAAGTGGATTAGCGCTTAAATCGATGTTGCCGGCTCGAATTTGGGGTACTGTGGACACAATTCGATGGTATTGGCCTCCGGGAGCTATCCCAGAGTGCTCCATTCTGACCGCTCTGGACAGCGCTCTCAACTCAGATGCACTGGCCAGGTAGACAGGAAAAGAACCGCGAACTTTTGAATCTCATTTCCTGTTTGGCCAGCGTGGCAAGCTGCAGGTGACCATGCAGAGCTCATCAGCAGAGGTGACCATGATGGAGTCCCAGAATCGCAAAAGAGCTCCAGCATGGACTGAACGGGAGGTACGGGATCTGATCGCTGTTTGGGGAGAGGAATCCGTGCTATCAGAACTCCGTTCCAGTTTTCGAAATGCCAAAACCTTTCTGAAAATCTCCCAGGGCATGAAGGACAGAGGCCATAACAGGGACCCGAAGCAGTGCCGCGTGAAACTGAAGGAGCTGAGGCAAGCCTACCAGAAAACCAGAGAGGCGAACGGCCGCTCTGGGTCAGAGCCCCAAACATGCCGCTTCTATGATGAGCTGCATGCCATTTTAGGGGGTTCAGCCACCACTACCCCAGCCGTGTTGTTTGACTCCTTCAATGGAGATGGAGGCAATACAGAAGTAGGTTTTGGGGACGAAGAAGATGATGAGGAGGAGGTTGTAGATAGCTCACAGCAAGCAAGCGGAGAAACCGGTTTTCCCGACAGCCAGGAACTGTTTCTCACCCTAGACCTGGAGCCAGTACCCCCCGAACCCACCCAAGGCTGCCTCCTGGACTCAGCAGGCGGAGAAGGGACCTCTGGTGAGTGTACCTTTTAAAATGCTATACATGGTTTAAAAGCAAGCATGTGAAAGGATTACTTTGCCCTGGCATTTGCGGTTCTGCCTTTGCAAAAGGTTTCTGGGGAGGGCAGCCTTATTTCGTCCTTCATGGTAGGACACTTTACCACTCCAGGCCAGCAACACGTACTGGGGAATCACTGTAGAACAAAGCATTGCAGTGTATGTTTGCTGGCATTCAACCAAAATCCGTTCACGCGGTGGGAGGAGGCAAAATGCGACCTTGTAACGAAAGCACATGTGCTATGTATGTAATGTTAACTTTCAAGGTTTACCCTGAAAGAGTGTAGCCACTGTTTTATAAAATGTGTCTTTTTAAATACCGCTGTCCCTTTTTTTTTCTCCACCAGCTGCATGTGTTTCAATGATCACAGGATCTTCTCCTTCCCAGAGGCTAATGAAGCTTAGAAAGAAAAAAAAACGCACTCGCGATGAAATGTTCTCCGAGCTCATGCTGTCCTCCCACACTGACAGAGCACAGACGAATGCGTGGAGGCAAATAATGTCAGAGTGCAGGAAAGCACAAAATGACCGGGAGGAGAGGTGGAGGGCTGAAGAGAGTAAGTGGCGGGCTGAAGAGAGTAAGTGGCGGGCTGAAGACAGGGCTGAAGCTCAAAGGTGGCGGCAGCGTGATGAGAGGAGGCAGGATTCAATGCTGAGGCTGCTGCAGGACCAAACCAGTATGCTCCAGTGTATGGTTGAGCTGCAGCAAAGGCAGCTGGAGCACAGACTGCCACTGCAGCCCCTCTGTAACCAACCGCCCTCCTCCCCAAGTTCCATAGCCTCCACACCCAGACGCCCAAGAACACGGTGGGGAGGCCTCCGGCCAACCAGCCACTCCCCCACAGAGGATTGCCCAAAAAAAAGAAGGCTGTCATTCAATAAATTTTAAAGTTGTAAACTTTTAAAGTGCTGTGCTTAAAGTGCTGTGTGGCATTTTCCTTCCCTCCTCCACCACCCCTCCTGGGATACCTTGGTAGTCATCCCCCTATTTGTGTGATGAATGAATAACGAATGCATGACTGTGAAGCAGCAATGACTTTATTGGCTCTGCAAGCAATGATT
Organism: Caretta caretta; assembly: GCF_965140235.1. NCBI lineage: Eukaryota > Metazoa > Chordata > Testudines > Cheloniidae > Caretta > Caretta caretta. The sequence goes on along the minus strand of NC_134213.1, from coordinate 16,264,873 downwards.
AAAGGGAGGAGGGGAGGGTGGTTAGCTTACAGGGAAGTAGAGTGAACCAAGGGGCGGGGGGGTTCATCAAGGAGAAACAAACAGAACTTTTACACCGTAGCCTGGCCAGTCATGAAACTGTTTTTCAAAGCTTCTCTGATGCGTACCGCGCCCTCCTGTGCTCTTCTAACCGCCCTGGTGTCTGGCTGCGCGTAACCAGCAGCCAGGCAATTTGCCTCAACCTCCCACCCCGCCATAAACGTCTCCCCCTTACTCTCACAGATATTGTGGAGCACACAGCAAGCAGTAATAACAGTGGGAATATTGGTTTCGCTGAGGTCTAAGCGAGTCAATAAACTGCGCCAGCGCGCCTTTAAACGTCCAAATGCACATTCTACCACCATTCTGCACTTGCTCAGCCTGTAGTTGAACAGCTCCTGACTACTGTCCAGGCTGCCTGTGTACGGCTTCATGAGCCATGGCATTAAGGGGTAGGCTGGGTCCCCAAGGATAACTATAGGCATTTCAACATCCCCAACAGTTATTTTCTGGTCTGGGAATAAAGTCCCTTCCTGCAGCTTTTGAAACAGACCAGAGTTCCTGAAGATGCGAGCATCATGCACCTTTCCCGGCCATCCCACGTTGATGTTGGTGAAACGTCCCTTGTGATCCACCAGAGCTTGCAGCACTATTGAAAAGTACCCCTTGCGGTTTATGTACTCGGCGGCTTGGTGCTCCGGTGCCAAGATAGGGATATGGGTTCCATCTATAGCCCCACCACAGTTAGGGAATCCCATTGCAGCAAAGCCATCCACTATGACCTGCACATTTCCCAGGGTCACTACCCTTGATATCAGCAGATCTTTGATTGCGTGGGCTACTTGCATCACAGCAGCCCCCACAGTAGATTTGCCCACTCCAAATTGATTCCCAACTGACCGGTAGCTGTCTGGCGTTGCAAGCTTCCACAGGGCTATCGCCACTCGCTTCTCAACTGTGAGGGCTGCTCTCATCTTGGTATTCATGCGCTTCAGGACAGGGGAAAGCAAGTCACAAAGTTCCATGAAAGTGCCCTTACGCATGCGAAAGTTTCGTAGCCACTGGGAATCGTCCCAGACCTGCAACACTATGCGGTCCCACCAGTCTGTGCTTGTTTCCCGAGCCCAGAATCGGCGTTCCACAGCATGAACCTGCCCCATTAGCACCATGATGCATGCATTGGCAGGGCCCATGCTTTCAGAGAAATCTGTGTCCATGTCCTGATCACTCACGGGACCGCGCTGACGTCGCCTCCTCGCCCGGTATCGCGTTGCCATGTTCTGGTGCTGCATATACTGCTGAATAATGCGTGTGGTGGTTAATGTGCTCCTAATTGCCAAAGTGAGCTGAGCGGGCTCCATGCTTGCCGTGGTATGGCGTCCGCACAGAAAAAAGGCGCGGAACGATTGTCTGCCGTTGCTCTGACGGAGGGAGGGGCGACTGACGACACGGCTTACAGGGTTGGCTTCAGGGAGCTAAAATCAACAAAGGGGGTGCCTGTACATCAAGGAGTATTTCAGGCAGGACTGCACGGAGGGTTCCAATAAGAAATGGTGCACCTAAGTTATCGTTGTTATTGGAACAAGGAGGTTAGCCTGGCCTCTGATTGATACATGGCTAGATTTACCTCGCTGCACCTTCTCTGTGAGTGACTGCAGTGTGACCTAGAGGAATGAGTCCCCTAGACAGGGGAGGAGGCAAATGAGTACAAAACAAATCTGGTCTATTTCTTGTTTTGACCCACTCCATCTATCTTTTACATCTTTGGCTGGCAGCAGACGGTGCAGAAGGACTGCATGCCATCCACATCTCATGGCTGCTTGGCAGAAGATGGTACAGTACGCCTGCTAGCCATCCCCATCTCTTGCCTGCCTGGCAGAAGATGGTGCAATACGACTGCTAGCAATCCTCATCTCTTGCCTGCCTGGCAGAAGATGGTACAGTACGACTGCTAGCAGTCCGTATCGCCTGCCTGCTCACCATAAGACGGTTCAATAGGACTGACTGCAGGACTAAAGAGAATGACCTGGTCAAGTCACTCCAAATTTAGTCCCTGCGCCCATGTCTGCCCAGGCGCTCCCAGCCGACGCGGCCAGGAGCACCTCGGACACGATGAGGACGACTACCAGTCGTATTGCACCGTCTGCTGCCAGAAGGCAAGGGGTTGCTGCTACTGTGCAGCAAAGCCGTACCGCGTCTGCCAGCACCCAGGAGACATAGGGTGACGGTTACCTGAGCGGGCTCCATGCTTGCTGTGGTATGGCGTCTGCACAGGTAACTCAGGAAAAAAGGCGCGAAATGATTGTCTGCCCTTGCTTTCACGGAGGGAGGGAGGGAACGGGGGCCTGACGACACGTACCCAGAACCACCCGCGACAATGTTTTAGCCCCATCAGAGCGCTCCATTGTGACTGCTCTGGACAGCACTCTCAGATGCCCGATTGTTTGCCATTGCTCTGACGCTGGGAGGGGCGCTTACAGGGTTGGCTTCAGGGAGCTAAAATCAACAAAGGGGGTGGCTTTACATCAAGGAGTATTTCAGGCAGGACTTCACAGAGGGTTCCAATAAGAAATGGTGCACCTAAGTTATTGTCCTTATTGGAGCAAGAAGGTTAGCCTGGCCTCTGATTGATACATGGCTAGATTTACCTCGCTGCACCTTGACTGCAGTGTGATCTAGAAGAATGAGTCCCCTAGACAGGGGAGGGGGGGGAAGCAAATGAGTACAAAACAAATCTGGTCTATTTCTTGTTTTGACCCACTCCATCTATCTTTTACATCTTTGGCTGGCAGCAGACGGACTGCATGCCATCCACATCTCATGACTGCTCGGCAGAAGATGGTACAGCACGACTGCTAGCAGTCCGTATCGCCTGCCCGCTCACCATAAGACGGTTCAATAGGACTGACTGCAGGACTAAAGAGAATGACCTGGTCCTGGTCAAGTCACTCCAAATTTAGTCCCTGTGCCCATGTCTGCCCAGGCGCTCCTGATCGACCTCACAGAGGCGACCAGGAGCACCTCAGACATGACGATGACGGCTACCAGTCGTACTGTACCGTCTGCTGCCACAAGGCAAGGGGTTGCTGCTACTGTGTAGCAATGCCGTACCGCGTCTGCCAGCACCCAGGAGACATAGGGTGACGGTTACCTGAGCGGGCTCCATGCTTGCCATGGTATGGCGTCTGCACAGGTAACTCAGGAAAAAAGGCGCGAAATGATTGTCTGCCCTTGCTTTCACGGGGGGAGGGAGGGAACGGGAGGCTGACGATATGTACCCAGAACCACCCGCGACAATGTTTTAGCCCCATCAGGCATTGGGATCTCAACCCAGAATTCCAATGGGCAGCGGAGACTGCGGGAACTGTGGGATAGCTACCCACAGTGCAACGCTCCGGAAGTCGACGCTTGCCTCGGTACTGTGGAAGCGCTCCGCCGAGTTAATGCACTTAATGCACTTAGAGCATTTACTGTGGGGACACACACACTCGAATTTATAAAACCGATTTCTAAAAAACCGACTTCTATAAATTCGACCTTATTCCGTAGTGTAGACATACCCAAAGAAAGAAAGAAAGAAAGAAAGAAAGAAAGAAAGAAAGAAACGAAACGAAACGAAACGAAACGAAACGAAACACCCCATGCAGCTGGGAAATGATGGAACTTTACTTCATGTCCCAATGAAGTGAGCACAAAATGCTGGTTAAGATTCCAGCAAGGCAGGAATGTACTTTAACAATCCCCTGGCCACCTCCTTTTCAGAATTAGCTTGGCTGGATGTTATAAACTGCAAAAGGAAGCCCAGAGTCACAAACAATTGCAGGAACCTGACAACACCAAGTTCCTGTGGATTCCATGGGAAGTTCAGTTTTAACCACTCCAACCTGTCTGTCTGAAGGGAAGTGGGCAATAAATAGCAGCCTAGTTGTTATCAAGAGGATGTGAGCTATTTATAAAAATTCTTGGGGTTTTTGAACTCTGTTTAAAGAGGTAATATCCTTCTTAGGTAATTGGGGACTAAAATTCTAAAGCAAACAGAATTGCTCAACAACCTTTGGGAAAGTTTTAAGATTCATGTGGTTACAGTGAGAGACAGACAAATACTAATGCGTCTTGTTTGAAACAGCTGCTATATGTTGTCCTTATGTCTACAGACAGGGAACAAAAGGTCTTTCAATATGTAATTCTGTATAGCAAGTATGTTCTTGGACAACTGACAACTCGTAACATGCAAGTATTTGCCAGCTGCAGGTCGACAGTCCACATGGTTGGCATGGGGTTATTTAGTGAAACAATGTTTTACCTGTATAATGTACTTTACATCCTGTAAGTGCTTTCTATACACTATACTTCCAGCACAATTAAATTGTAGCCATCTTTGGGGTAGAGGGTGGGCATCAGCTGGTGCACAGTTCTTTAGTGGAGGAGAATTTTTGGCTGGAGGTACAACTGAAGAGTTCATAGGCTTACAGAAAGTGTCATCGTGTCTCTGATGTCCATACAGAAACAACAGGATCTCCTTGCTTACAGTCTCTCTTATCCCATCTACCCAGAAGTGGCATAAAAGATATATAATTCCATCTTTTAAAGGAACACTCTCCTCCATTCTCATGGGGAGAATAGTTAATAGAGAAGACTTCGGCATCAGGTAGAAACACCATCCAAGTCTTGGTCTACACTGAAAAGTTATGTAGCTCTGCTGATATCAGTCAGGTTTGTGAAAAAAAAACACACCTCTGACTGATGTAGTTATGCCAACAAAACCTCTAGTGTAGATGCAGCTATGTCAGCTGAAGAGGGCTTCTGTCAACATAGCTAACTTTGTTTGGGGAGGTGGTATTCCTACACCAATAGAAAAGCTCCATATTGTACATATATCCCAAGTCTTTCGCAGCTTGGGCACTGGGAAACAACTGGGATATAGAAGAGCATTCAGGAGGAAGAATGGACCTGTGGAAAAGCATGGAGCAAGAAATAGGAAATCTAAATACTTTGACATCCTGTGTGACTGTGGTTAGGTCACAATCTTTCAGTCCCTTGGTTACCCCATCTCTAAAATGGGGATAACTAACTCATAGGGGTCCCAAAGATAAATTCACTGATACTTGTGAATCACTCTGAAATCCTTGGATGGAAAGGACTATGGGCTAGATGTGGACATAAATCAGAATAATACCACTGATTTCAATGGAGCTACTCGATTGACACCAGCCGCAGAGCCAGTCCTATAGGTGCAAGTAATAGAACGACTGTCCCGTATCCTGAAAGCGTTTCTCTTGCTCCTGCTCATTATCCCGTAATCAGTGTGTCCCGAATGTGGTGCAATTCGGAAACCTACATCAGCTGCTTTTTTTGTATTTCTGAGTGCACAAGGAACAGCCATAAGGCAGTCAACAACATTTCTCTTCTGTGGGAACCACACACAAAGTTGTCCTCACAAAATGATGGCATGGTCTAAAATACACAAACATGCTCAAAAGAAGGAAAACCATGAAAATAAGGACAACAAACAACAAAGAGGAACACATTCACAGAATCTGTTAGTGTTTATGAGTCACCAAGACCTTCCTGCCTTGTCTTATAAATTGTGGGAATCTGCAGTGGTATGTCCTCCCCTTAAAGAACTGTGGCACTATTTTCCTCACATACCAAGCGACTGGGTTGAGGGGTGGGGGACAGAGCCCTTTGCAAAAATGAAAGATTTTTTTTTTTTTGGTCAAACCAAATCGGAAGAGCAAATGCTTCAAAGCGTGTAAACAAAGGCAACTGCACAAGCCATCTTAATAGAATCATTAACTGTTCTGGCCCAGTGCTCTTTTCCAGCAACAAAGGACTTAACATCAGAATGGATATGAAATGCCAGGACAACTTAGAGCTTGGGACATTAATTCCTTATTATAAACAAATGATTCCTCCTCTTCCTCCCCCCCTCCCCCACCATTGATAAATATTTTGTTTCATTATTGGATATTTTACTCCAAAACCCCAAACTAGAATTCTTAACAGATCACAATAAAATTGTTCTGTTCTATTCAGGTTCTTATGTCATGCCTATCACCAGAATGTTGGGAAGCTGACCCCTGGATCCGGACACCCAGGGTGAAATCCTGGCCCCACTGAAGTCAATTGATCAATATGAAAATTGAAAGGTGGATAAGGAATTGGTTAACAGGGAGACTACAGCGGGTCATACTGAAAGGTGAGCTGTCAGGCTGAAGGGAGGTTACCAGTGGAGTTCCTCAGGGATCAGTTTTGGGACCAATCTTATTTAACCTTTTTATTACTGACCTCGGCACAAAAAGTGGGAGTGTGCTAATTAAGTTTGCGGATGATACAAAGCTGGGAGGTATTGCCAATTTAGAGAAAGATCGGGATATCATACAGGAAGATCTGGATGACCTTGTAAACTGGAGTAATAGTAATAGGATTAAATTTAATAGTGAGAAGTGTAAGGTCATGCATTTAGGGATTAATAACAAGAATTTTAGTTATAAACTGGGGACGCATCAATTAGAAGTAACAGAGGAGGAGAAGGACCTTGGAGTATTGGTTGATCACAGGATGACTATGAGCTGCCAATGTGATATGGCCATGAAAAAAGCTAATGCGGTCTTGGGATGCATCAGGCGAGGTATTTCCAGTAGAGATAAGGAGGTTTTAGTACCGTTTATACAAGGCACTGCTGAGACCTCACCTGGAATACTGTGTGCAGTTCTGGTCTCCCATGTTTAAGAAGGATGAATTCAAACGGAAACAGGTACAGAGAAGGGCAACTAGGATGATCCGAGGAATGGAAAACCTGTCTTATGAAAGGAGACTCAAGGAGCTTGGCTTGTTTAGTCTAACCAAAAGAAGGTTGAGGGGAGATATGATTGCTCTCTATAAATATATCAGAGGGATAAATACCGGAGAGGAAGAGGAATTATTTAAGCTCAGTACCAATGTGGACACAAGAACAAATGGATATAAACTGGTTTTTACTTGTTTAGACTTGAAAGTTTAGACTTGAAATTAGACGAAGTTTTCTAACCATCAGAGGAGTGAAGTTTTGGAATAGCCTTCCAAGGGAAGCAGTGGGGGCAAAACACCTATCTGGCTTTAAGATTAAACTCGATAAGTTTATGGAGGAGATGGTATGATGGGATAACATGATTTTGGCAATTAATTGATCTTTAAATATTCATGGTAAATAGGCCCAATGGCTTGTGATGGGATGTTAGATGGGGTGGAATCTGAGTTACTACAAAGAATTCTTTCCTGGGTATCTGACTGGTGAATCTTGCCCATATGCTCAGGGTTTAGCCCTGGAGGAAAATTCCTTCCTGACCCCAAATATTTTCCTCCAGGGCAGATTGGAAGAGGCCCTGGAGGTTTTTCACCTTCCTCTGTAGCATGGGGCACGGGTCACTTGCTGGAGGATTCTCTGCACCTTGAAGTCTTTAAACCACGATTTGAGGACTTCAATAGCTCAGACATAGGTGAGAGGTTTATCGCAGGAGTGGGTGGGTGAGATTCTGTGGCCTGCATTGTGCAGGAGGTCAGACTAGATGATCATAATGGTCCCTTCTGACCTTAATATCTATGAATCGGATTTTACCCACCGACTTCTAGTACCAGGATTTTGCCCCCAGGCTTTTGGCGAGGTGTTCAGAACCTCTACAATACTATCACAATGGGTACTGTCTGAGCACCCATGTGTGATTGTAGAGCTCCGAGAGTACTGAATGGTTTGTTTCTAGGAGTCTTGTGCAAATAATTTCTTTAGTTTTTGATCCATGTGGATTCCCAACCCCTTCCTTCCCAGATACATTTTGCGGGGAGTTTTCAGTTTGTGTCTGAACAAATTCAAAAACACAAAGTGGAACTAGATAAAAACCAGTAACATTCACCCACTTCAATGGCAAAGCTTCATAAGACAGAATTTCAGGTGGTTTCAAGGGAAACATCGTACATCACCCTGGTTAGCTCAAAGCCAGGCCCAGTTTTGAGAGGAGTTTTCAAAAGTCTAATCTGTGCTGTATTCTTCCCTTTTTAATCCTACACCTCAATATTTCCACATTTTTCAAGGGAGTTGGCAAGAAAGATGCCACAGGACTTAATGGCAGGTAAGACACAAAAGATTTGTAGTTTGGGTAAGCATCCAAATCTGAGCATTACTCCTGGATGAATTCTGCAAAACTATGCATGTGCAGAATTTATGTCCCCTGCAGATTTCTTTGCTTCCCCACATAAAAATGACTTTTTGAATGGGAAGCAAAGGGAAGCCACAAGAGCAGTCATGTGACCTTCCACAGCAGTATGTTTCAGGTGCCCAGGGTAGCTGTCAGAGAGGTAAATCATGGGGCAAGGGGCAGGACCAGGGAAGACCTGGATGTTGACTTCTACCTTATGCTGGGATCAGCTGCTAGTCTCAGCTCAGATGGGGAGGACGGGACTTCCTCTTCCCCTGCATGGCATCCGGGGCTGGGTCAGACCCACCCCCAGATTTCTCCCCCAGATGCAGGAAGTTCTGAAAACTCCCCCCCACACATTCGCTTCCTGCACCCATCACTCCTCAGCTGCAGGGGGCGGGATCCCTATACATGGAGCTGCTCCCCCATCCATACAACCCCCGTGCATCCAGATCCCCTCATACCTCACCAAGCCTCACCTATCCTGAGGAGCCCCACTCCTCCTGCACTGGACCACCCTAATAAGCCACCTGCACTCAGATCCCCACCCCACTGAGCCCCAACCAGTTGCACCAGGTTCCCCACCCCACTGATCCCCACTCCCTCAGCATCTGGACCCCAACTGACCCCCACACATCCAGACCCCACTGCCAAGCTCTATCCCCCCCAAACCCAGACCTCCCCCGCCCCGCTGAGCCCCAACCACCTTCACCTGGACCTCCCTGCAGAGTCCCATTACCATTGCACCCAGAACCTTCCAACAAGCCCCTGTGAAGCCAGTTCTCCCCCGCACCCGGATCCCCCACTAAACTGCCTGCACTCAGACTGCCCCACACAGAACCCTCTCAACCCACACCTGGATCCCCTCACACTGAGCCCCTCCCTGAACACTTGGGTCCTGTCTTGCTGAGCCTGCCTGCCCATACCTGGTGCACCTGGCATGGAAGGCCAGGGCCATGGGGTGTTTTTGGGGCAGACATGGTCCTTGTACTGCATCAGGGTTGGGTGCAGCATCACTGCTGAGTCTGTGTCCCAGGGGAGTGGGGTGGGGGACTGCACAGTGATCTCCTACCTCTGTGCAGCCAGTGGCCTATGCTCCCCAATGCCATACTGGGGCCTCCATATTTAACAAATAACATTTGCAGAATTTTAAAATATTGTGCGCTGAATTTTAATTTTTTGGCACAGAATTCTTAATTTTTTGGCACAGAATTCCCTCAGGAGTAGGGCATTTTCTGCAGGTAGCCTAAATGAGAATGCAAAAGGCAGCAGGACACAAGCACCTACTTAAGCACACTGATTCATTCTGTGTAACTATCAGTCTGTTCAGGGACTTACATGGCTCCCATCGCTGTACGTAGTATCTGAGCACAATTATCAAAACTGGCAGTATAAACTGAGTCCTTATACTGAAGCAACATATTTGCATGCTACTGCCAAAGTACCTCATCTTCTATTTCCACTGTCAGATTCCCCAGCTGAATTTTTCTGGGAAAATGCCAACATCCATGGGCCAGTTAGGTAACTTCTATGGATTGCCTGTCTTTCCATTAAAACCCCACAGGATGTGCTGCTTTTTCAATCTGAAGGAGATAGTGTGATTCAGGGGCAATCAATACTGGCTCTGTTCAACAACGCACCTCTGTTTTACATTCCTATTCATCTAGCATGACTCATTCTGTCAGTTCAGAAAATAGTTTTCCTGCTTCCTCCAGGTTTCTTGGTTTTCATGCCACAAGTGCTGGAAACAAAAAATGCTATAATAATGACAATACCAAAAAATGGCTACCCCAAAAATTACATATTTTGGTGGAAACAAGGGAGTTGAAAAACCTGAAATGTCAACCAGAAGTGAGATAATTTTATGTTTGCACTAACGAAAGGACACGCGTCAGCAGCAACTTTCAACACCAATAACATCTCACTCACTTTCCATGTGTGGAACAGTTATCAATGCAGGAAGCTCAGCCCAGAGCTCTGAGGTGGATGGCTAAATGAGAGATGACAGGTTGTAATAATTGCAGGGACCTTTTTACTGACTGGGATTCACCCAGCAGCTAAAAATACCGAGAAGAAAAAGACTTTTGAGTTTTAGTGCAGGATTTTTTTTCCAGGTTACTTAACAAGTGAATGAAGATTAATGAGCCTCTAAATATGAGGGGTATTGCCCAGCTGCAGGGAGGGTGGTTGTGCTTTTTTCTTTTGCTCTTCATCCCACTAGTTGCTAGGGCAAAGCAAATTCCTGGTCCCTACTGGGCCGAGCAGCGCTTCCAGCCATTCCTTAGATGTGGTGTTGTCAGAAACAGCAATTCACTGATAGATCAGCAGGTAAGCCTAGGTTTAGGGGTAGCAGGAAAACTGGGGTCCCACTCTCCAGTGCCTGTTGCTATCATTTAAGCCTGGACAGAGTGTGAAAAAACTATAATCCTGTGCTGATAAAGTTCTGCAAGTGGAATGGCAATACCAGGTGCAAGGCAATGGAGAATCAGGCCATGGGCATTTTTCTCTCTCCTCTCCCTCGTCCCAATCAGTGCTGGATAATTCCAGCTCTGCAACTGACTCCCTGTATGATCTTTGGCAAGTCACTTGACCTCTCTGTTTCCAATTCCTTTTGTATCTACCACCCTACAGCAGGTGTTTGGAGTAGTTCAATTTGTAAACCTCTTTGGAAGTACAGTTCTATATGAGAGCTAAGTATTAATACTTTTTCATTTCATTAATGTCTTTCAATAACTACCATTAGTCTTAAAAGCTGATTAAAAATAAATCTGGGTAGACTTTAATATCCATGACATGTTAAAGGCCAATTGTGTGTGTGTGTGCCGTGTGCACAGTGCTACACAAAACCCATAGAACTAAAGGCAGATCTCATAGAGGGATCCTTAGGGGTCGACTCCATACTTGGGGCCTCCCTGATTTCAAGTGGGACTCTGCAGCCAGAAGGAGCCACACATGCAGATCCAAATGCAAGAGTGGGGCATAAGAAACTTGGTACCCAATGTAGTGCTTACTACCATGAGTAATCTCACTGAATTCAATCAGTAGTAAGCCATGCTCAGTAGCGTTTGCAGGACTAGACCCAAAGAGATCAGAAGTCCTGTCTAGAACCTGGTATGAGCTAGACTGCCTGTCCCAATCAAAATACTACACAAAACATGCTAATAGATACTAGGACTAAACTGCGTTCTTTATTGTTTAATTTAAGGCCAGGTGCACACCAGGCATGCTTTGCCATCATAGCGATAGCAGTGTCCTATCCTGGCCGCCTGCTTCTAGTGTAAATGCAGCTTACACAAGCAAAATTGTACTTTTGCCATTATAGCTTGATCCAATTCCCCCACGCAAAATAAACTATAGCTGCAAAAGCCCAGCTTTTCTGGTCTAACTGGCTACACTAGGGCCTTTTGTTGGCATATCTGTGTTGCTCTGAGATTGCACTTCAGCGCACCACTGACCAACATAGCTATGCCGGCAGAAGATTGTAGCGTAGCAAATTGTAACACATTTTCCTCCTTTCTCACTTTGCCTGGGCTCCCATGAGCACCGTGAGGCTCGTACTTCACACCCTCCCTCCTGCTCAATTCATAGTCCTTACAATACTACGCAAGCTTCCCTCATACAGATCTGTCCGTATGTAGATAACTGCACCATGACAATTGCAAAACCCAGGCCTTTCCTGAAAGGAGCTAGCCAGCTTGGTAGTGTCCCATGACGTGGAGGACAAATGCTCACTGGGCATATTTGAACTCAAGCCTCCACACAACACACTCATTCAAGTGTCTCTTTTGGAATGAGACACATTAACCATGTTATTCAAGCATGGTCTTCAGCAGACAGACTCCAAATGCTCTGTGGAAAGAGAGCCTCGCTTATGTGCAGCTCTGGTGACTGTTGAGTTTATGCTTTTCCTTATACACTTATGGATGAGCGAGCAAACCTGTCTCTTTTGTGGGTTTTGTTGTTTCAATGAAGCACATTGAAGACTGTTTGAATAGCGCTGTTAAGTGCAGTTTACAAGGTCAACAATATTTTGTAATTGACAATTTCTGGGCACGAACAGAGTTAGGACATTGTGTCCCATTAAAGCTAATATGTGCAATAGTATTTGACAGAAGCAAATAGAGGCATCTTTAAAGTGTAAGGAGAAAGACCAGTGGGCGTTGATATCCCAAATAACTTGTCATCCCTGTTTGTACCTACTACCCATCATAGTCTAGATTTTCATTCTCACCCTTCGTTTCCGCTTATCAGTATAAACTTTTACTCTGTATTAATGCAGGGGCTTAGTACAAAATGTGTTAATCTTAGTCACTAATGTCTTAGTGTTCCAATCAAAATACAGGGCCAGTTTCTCAGCTAGTCCAAACTGTTATGGCTCCATTTAACTGAATGGAGCTAGTTGTGAATCTGGCCCACATTTTCATATACTACTACTTCATCTGTACATGAGTCTTTCTGATTTTCAATCTTTTTATTCTTGTCTCACATGATACTCTTCCTTCCTCCATCTTTGAAATAGTTGTTTTAAATATTTTTAAACTTTCAGTTTTCTCACAGCCTGTCAGACAGCTGGAATTGCTCACACTTTCCCTCTTCCCTTCTTCTTTGAGTGCAATGCAGAACAAGAATCAACCGGTCAAGGATATATCCCTAAGCAAGACATTCCATATACTATTTCAGTTCACATTTCATTCTCCATGTGCTGCAGGACAAAATAATTTTTCCACAAGCAAAAAAAAAAATCATGGGAAGAAACATCAAATGTGAAGTTCTATATGGTCAGATTAAGATGAACTAAACTGATAAGTTTGAGAAAGTGTGGTCAACTAAAGATCTGCCTTCCCCTACTTCAAAACTACTTATACAATTCCATGTAATTCTGCAGAATCTTCAGCATTGACCGACTTTCTTCACATCGAGGAAAGCACAGCCGTTGCCACAACGGATCAGATCATTAGCCCATCAACTCTATTCTCCTTCCTATGCAAGTGGCCAATATTTGACGCTTCAAAGCGAGGTCACATCCCTCCCACAAAATATATCAGGCCAATCAAGCAATGCTATGGCATAAAAGTGAACTGGGGATACAATCTCTGAAGGAAGGCTGAACAACAAGGCTGATTTTCCTCCTCTCATTTGCATTTGGGTCAGCCAATTCTGCTGTCTCGTCATTTTTAAAGCTGAGAAAAAGAGTTATCTGCCTACAAATGTTTCCGACACACTTAGCACATCCCTATCAAACCATGACAATTCTCTCTTTAAACAGCAGAGAAAAGCAGGCTTCTGGACATGCAGCATATACATGACATGGTTAATTTTCCTATGCATTGTCCAACCTCCTTACAACCATGCTAAACAATGTAGTTTTTAAACAGTTTTGTCCCATTCACACCAGACTGCCAAACCTTGGTAGAAACCATTTGAGCTGGAATCAAATTTAAACATGTTCCCCTCAATGTAGGTGTAGCAATGACTTACCTTCTCTTCATAAGACAGCTGCTGCTTCAGTTTCACCTTAATAACTGGACAAGTTGGGTTCCAGGCAAACCCAAAAACTTCTCCCTTTCTTCCATGGCTCTTTGCTGAAAACCTAAAAGCAGCTCCTTCTCTCTCCAAGTTGCATGTATAGTCCAAAACGCCATTGCTTCCTCAAAATGCGTGTCGCCATCCCTACCTCCCTCTAGACTTTCCCAGGCTCTTCGAAAATCCATTGCAGGTGTTTTGGATAGAAAGATCCAACAGTAGGGTCTGTTCCCTTCAGTGATAGGGGTACACAATAAGTGTTCTCTCTTCCCTAGTCTCCCAATTACTAGGGAAAAGGAAGTACTATTATATCCCTGTCCGCTTTCCCAGCATACATTGCTGCCCAGCCTTCAGATCCCATGATTCCTCTTGACTACAAGCCCCAGAATGCTTTCGTTCTGGGATGAACTAGGAACAGGGCCAGAGCCGGATCCTGAACCCCTCTTAAAAGGCCAGTTTATCCTTGCACACTAGGTAAAAGTGTGTTGATAGAACTTATGGTATATTCTGCCTTGTAAAGAGTAGAGTCCCAGCAGAAGGCTCTCAGAACACTTTCATCATTGGAGAAATAAAGGGAAATCCTGTTTGACCATCATGAAATCCTAATTCAAACAGACCCAATCAGTCAAATCTCATCCAGATGGCAACATGCGGACATAGCCTATATTTTAGGACTCTTTACTGTTGCAAAGAACCATTTCACATGGGTCCAGATAATGAAGCATAATGTGGTTTGATATATCCTATGAATAACTGACATCTTGTGTCTACTTCATCCTCATTGTCACATCTTCCAAGTCTCCAGCAAGAGACACCATGGAATCACTAGCCAGCCCCAGCCTGGGCCAAACACGAGTAGGCTCTGCCAAGCTTCCACTTCATCTCATCACCCTGTTTGGGGATGGTTTTAGCTGTGCATATCATCCATCCCTGTTCCATTATTTTTATTTACTCATATTTATAAGAGTGTCCATCCAGTGTTAGAGAGACAGAATAATTGTATGTCCAGCCAAAACTGCTAAATGCCTTGGAATGTCTTCTACCTGTTCCTTTACAACATGGCTCTTTGCTGAAAACCCTGTTCCTTTACAACATGGCTCCCTGGTTAACCCCTGCTCATTGTCATTTCTTCACAGTCTTCAGGGAGGTTTTTACTTATGTTTATGCCATAAGCTTATCTCCTTGATCTCCATGTGATACGAGGCACACATCCACACTCCATCTAGCTTTTAGCTTCATCTTCTTGCTTTTGTTCAACAGAATGTTCAGTCCCACTCTTTGAAGATAGGCTGCACTTACTCCTGTAGCTTAGTTACCAATGGACATAACTTTTCTCTGGTGTTACATTATTGTACATAATTTATGGCATTGAACTATAACAAATATTTCTTTTCCTTTTCTCTAAAGTGAAATTATCACTCATGGAAAACCGTAGTATTGGAAACATAAGTCTTCTGTTGCTCTTCATTAGAGCTACAGAGCAGACAGCAGCTTCCAGTGTGCCTCAGTCCCTCCAGGGCATAGTTATCTCTAGAGCTGAAAGCGTAATAAAGTCTCCATGGCCCATTCAATGTTTACTGGAGACTACCGACAGCGATGCCAACGGCATTGGAGGTGAGGATGTGGAGACTTGTTCTCGAGGAAGTAAACTGAGAGTATGTCTAAACTGCAACGAGACACCCACCGCTGGCCTGGGCACAGTGCTAGCTAATTTGGGCTCATGCTGCAGGCCTGGGTGGTGGGTGAAGCTATTATGGAGGAGGCTAGCTCCCTATCCCACCTCTTCTGCCTGTAGCCCTGCCCACACTCCACCCCTGCTCCACACCAGGTCCCACCCCTGCTCCCGCAAGACCCCCACTGTCTGCCACATCCCTCCTCAACTCCAGTCCCCCTCCCCCGCCCACTGCATCCCTCCTCTCCTCCAGCCACCCTCTCCGTGAGCCCCTCCCCTTCCCATATCCCTCTGCGAGGCCCCCACTACCTGCAGGGATGTGGCAAGCAGGGGGGCCTCCTGGGGGTGGGAGTGGACAAGAGGAGGGACATGGCATGCGGGGAGGCCTCACAGGGGCGGAAAAGAGGAGGGATGCAGCAAGCAGCATGGATCTCCGGAGAGGGTGGGTGGAGTTGAGGAGAGGAGGGACTCAGCCAGGTAGCAGCAGGCAGTGGGGACCTCGGGGGAGGGGTGGAGCAGGGATGGAAAGAGGCAGTGCCCAGGTGGGGCCATCAAGGCCCAGGCATCTGGCGACAGGTCAGCGGCAACTGCACCAGCCTCCCCTGGCCTATTATACCCGTGGGGCTGTTTCTTTGCTGTGTAGACATAGCCTTTGATGCTAATTGCATGCAGGCCACCAAACAGCTATCAGGTGGTAATAATTACAGATGATCCCACATTGCAAAATTTGGATCCTGATGTCAAACATCCTGAAGTTTCATGGGTATTCGGGTCTGGTATGTCTCTAGTAACAAATTTCAGTCAATGCCAACCTCGGCTGGATATGAAGCAGTGACTACTGTATAAGGTGACATGCTCCATATCCCAACTCACTGCCAGGCTCCTGAGCCATCTAACATTCCCTTCTAACAAGAGTCTTTAGGGGGGAAAAGTTTCATTCTCATCTGAGAGAAATTGGAAGTGAGTGGCTGAGAATCTGTTTTAAAATAGGGGAGAGAAAGCTAAGAAAAGCGAAAAGACACTCTCTGGGCTATATTTAAAAACAAAGATTCCTATTGTAGGAACACTAGATATTTATGTATTGTGTGACTGTGGTTCTTCCTTTACCAAGGAAGGCTAAGATGGTTGGGGCATGTCAGTAGGAGGACTCCCAATGCTGCCACTGTAATTATTACTAAACAGGATGCCAGCTGGAACAGAAGGGCAGATGGACCCAGAAAGGAGTGGCCTGACAAACATGAACAAGAATGTAACCAAAGCCAGCCTGACCACCAAGAGAACACAGTGCTGCCGGGGGCAGGAAGCTATATCAGCTGCTGTTTGAGAGCCACATCCTCCCAGGCACATCCATCATCTCTGTCTGAATGCAGGAAACGCTCCTTAAAAATGATTTCAAAAATAAAGATTTGCCACTCTCTTATAAAGAGCTTCTGTTAGACCAGGTGCTTCACTGACATGAGTTTAGAAATCGTCTGCAAAGCTGATTATTTGTATTGCATCATGAATCAGGGCCCCACTGTGCAAGGCTCTGTACAAACACAGACCAAAAAAAAGGGACCTCTCCCAAAGCGGGTTGTTTGTACAATGACTTCACCGCACATTAAGCGGTGGGGCCCGTTGTCTGGCTTGTTAAACAAGGTGTGCGTGTCCCTTTAAGGGCTAGAGAGCCAGAAGTGACTTTCTGCTGCAGCTGCAGACCAGGTCACCATGGGAATGTTGATCCATCCCCCCACCTGTGGAAAGGTGGTGGGGAGGGGACGGACGACTATATAGGTCTATGCCAGTGCAGAAAAAGCCCTCTTTTACCTGGACCAGGAGGAGCAGCACCCACTCTCCCACCCACGGGGGTGGTGAAATACCAGGTTTTTGTCAGGATCCACTGTGGGCATTGCACCAGTTTGTTCCTTTCTTGGGGGCTGGGAAGGAATTTCTCCCTCACTGCCAGATTGGCTAAGGCAAAGTGGGGGGTTTTTTGCCTTCCCCACAATGGATTTGTGGGGGCTTAGCTAGGGGAAACATGGAACAGGAATTAGGTTACGATGTCACAACCCAATATGTAAACATGCAGGTACCCGATAGGGAAGAGATACAGTGAGCAGATCAAATGGATTGGTAAAGGATTTAAAGGTGGTATTCTTTAAAGGAGTGGAAATGGGTTGGTGGTAGTTTGGGGCTCCTATGACTGGTATGGCAGGGAGCCAACACCTCCTCCATTAGGGTTCCCCTTAACCCTCATGTGGGGGGGCGGGGAGAGGGAGATGATGAGGTCCCAACAGTGGGTTGGCTGGGGACCAGGATGGGTAAGGGCCAGGGCTGACAGAAGCCCCCCAGCTATATATATTGGAATGACTATGGAATTACCTGCACTGGACACTTATCTGCCTTGTACTCCCAGATGTGTACGCATAGGTGCCGATTCCATGGGTGCTCCGGGGCTGAAGCACCCCTGGGTAAAAAGTTTTGGTTGCTGAGCACCCACCGGCAGCCCCCCATCAGCTCCTCCCCCACCCCCCAGCGACCCTCCTGCCCACCAGAGGGCCCTGCGGATCAGTGCTGCCCCCCGCCCCTCCCGTACCCCCACAATCAGCTGTTTCGCAGCATGCAGGAGGCTGTGGAGTGAAGGAGGAAGAGGGTGGAATGGGGTGGGAAGAGGCAGGGGTGGGGCCTTGGGGGAAGGCATGGAGTGGGGGCAGGGCCGGGGGCAGAGCCGGGGGTCGAGCATTCCCTGGCACAATGGAAAGTTGGCGCCCATGTGTATAAAAATAAAGTTGCAGCCTAATTAAGCCACATCCAGTGTCTCCTGTCCTTCTTCCAGCACAGCAGGACAATAAACCTAGCACTCTTCATTGTTTGTTTTCAGATGCCTTTGAAATTCTTTATGTTCCTTGTTCCCTCCTCCCAACACCAAGCCAATGCACTCTTATTCATCCCTGAACATACAGACAATGAGCATGTGAATCTGGGGCACGGGTTAGGGAAATGGGGATACCAGATACCACCATCATAGACACAGAATAAGAACCTGAAAGAACCAAAAAGAGTTTTACACGCACTTGGCACCAATGTCAAATGAGTGCACAAGATGCAGGGCACCAGTGAGTCAATCCCATTGTATTTAAATGGAGATGTGTCAATGGGACCATTTATGAAAGCTGTAATTTTCACTTCATGCATCTGAAGAAGTGGGTTTTTTACCCACGAAAGCTTATGCCCAAATAAATCTGTTAGTCTTTAAGGTACCCCCGGACTCCTTGTTGTTTTTGTGGATACAGACTAACACGGCTACCCCCGATACTAAACTCCAAATAGGTATTTAAAAAATTCCTTTAAATCTTGAACAATCTGAACTCTAACAGTCTCATAGGGCAGCTTGCTTAACATTAGGCCACTTAAACACAATATTGTGTTGCACTGCCTTCAGAGTAAGCTAACATCCCAGAGTATTTTGGGGTGGGGGGGTTGTTGTACTATATCTATTATTCGTAGTGCTTAGGAGCCCCTATCATGGACGAGGAGCCCCCTGTGCTAGGCACTGTACAAACATCTGCCCAGGTTCTTATATCAATAGCCATCATCAGAGTATCCATGTGACAGGCTCATCACAGAGAGTCACTGTGCAATACAAGGAAGAGGTAACTCCATCCAGGGAAGAATGTTAGGTACATCATCTCCTTCATGCATGATCAGGGAATAAGAATGATTCACCACATGATGACATGAATCCATAATGCCAAGACACAAGTGAACCGAAAATATGACTGTGTAAATAAAGAGAGGACACAACCGAGTGCCTGACAAGTGCAGCAATAACCAATTCCATTGCTCTAAAACAGAGGATTTTTATTGCTGAGGAATGTGAATTTGTAACCTCAGACAGCACTCCTGTTCTGTTTCTGCCCTCCCAAGAGGAAACAGTGGGAAACTGAGTAGTGACGAAGGCAGGGGCTGGCACTAATAAGTGTAGAAAACAGAGGTCACTCCCCTTTTATATACAGCCAACAAAGAGCCGCGATTGCAAAGGAAAGAGTAGGATGGCTGCCCCACAGGCCCCGTATCCAGCTCAGCAAACTTCACACATTAGAGCAGTTTACCCTCGCAGGGCATCACTTTCTCCCTCTCACTTGACCACGTTGAACTCTTTCTCCTTGCAGACACACTGCAACCCTCCTCTAGAAAAAGACAGTTTCTTCCCAGCGCCATTTCACTCTCAGCAGAGCTTCTTCAGCACTGGCATTGCACTTAAAGGGGATGGGACGTCCACTCTATTTCACACACCGTGGGGAGGCACAAATCCCTTTAGTCTAGTTTTAAACTTATGCAGTCACAGAGACTGTGACTTGAACTGTGTGTCATTGGGTTCTTGTTGGGCTTAAGAGCGTGTGTGGAAAAAAGGAGCTAACAGAAGACAATACCATGAAGAAATCAGAGCAGAGTGAAACAAGCACTGTGTCCAGCAGGAGGTGCTTGGGTGATAGCTGCCATTGTGGCCAATACACCAGAGTTGAACCAAAGGACCTCCAGGGCTAAAAGCATGAATGGTTACAGAATAAGCCACAGCTCTGTGCTTGGGGACCTTGGACATACACTCACCAGTGGGTTACCCTTGCATGGGGTGTTTAACGCACACACTTTGGCTGGCAGGTGTGGGCCTGAGCCTTTGGGCGGGGTCTGAACAAGGAGAGCCCTGCTGATGGGCATACGCACCCAACGTCCTCAGCACGAAAAATAGCAAGCACACATTTGCATAAACTTAAATTTATGGGAATTACATAAATGTGTGCAAACCTGCTTAGAGCTGGGAAGACAGAAACACACAAAAAAATACACCAAAGACTAAGGGAGGGAAAAGAGAAGAGAGCGAAACGGGGCTGGAGCAAGACCCCAGTATTCAGTGCTCTTTTCCCACGGGCATTTCAGTTTAAACCTCACCAGGCGGACTGTAAAAATGGGGGGGAAGGGGGCAGGCAGAGGGGGAAGCAACTTAAATGGACCAAGTTTGAGTGAGCAGCGTTGCAACCTAGCACATGCAGTCACACCACCACTCAAATTTGCCCTGACTGCCCCTCTGTCATGCCAGCAGGGAATAGACTCTGCTGTTACGCCTGCCCCTCTCCCCTCCTCAACCCACCCCCCAGTTCCACCCCTGCCAAGTTCAGGTTCTCACAGATGGGGGGCATGACCCAGTTTAAAAAGTGGAGGCCAATGGCCCTTCATGCTCCCCCTTCTCCTGCCTCCAGCACCTATGGCCCCATCACATTTGCTGTTAAGCCCCATCCCCACCATGATATCGCATTTTAAAAGTGCTCCACGGGGTGCCGCCCCTCACTTCAGACACCAGAAAGAGTAGCAGCTGAAGCCTCCTCTTCCCCCACCCCACAGGGGCCAGAGGAATGCCTGAGAGAGGGGTCTCTGCTGGAGCAGCAGCTGCCGCAGGTGCTGCTTCCAGGCTGTCCCTCAATGCTTGCCCCAGCACTGATTGGCTGGCCTTTTCCAGGAGGTGGGGAAAAAGAGGATAGCTAGCCAATCAGGCAGGGATTTCTCCACAGGCAAATGGATCGCCCCCAGACCTGGCAGGGCTGGGTGAGGCAGCTGGGAAAGGCTCAGGAGGGGCCAGCTCAGGAGTGCCTGGCATGAGGGAGCCTCCGGCCCCAAGTGACACGAGGGATGTAGATAGAGGAGCCTTGGCCTGGAGTCCTCCTGCTGGCTGTGGGCCCAGAGAGAAGGGCTAGGACCAAACAGCAAAACACCCGCTTCTGCTGGAGTCACACATTGTGGAGGGGGAGCTGCACCTTCTGGATCCCAGAGACCCTAGCCACCCCCTGGGAGAAATCCTGCCTCCCTCTACCTGCATGGCTGGGGGACGAGGGCTACTGGGGCCTTATGCTCCCAGGGAGCACTTCCCACTCTGGCGGCGTCTGGGGAAAGGGGGTCGCCCTGGCTGGGCTGTTGGCCCCAGCTGGGCTGTTGGCCCCAAGTCCTGCTGCTTCTGTGCCAGCTGCAGGTGCTGTATCTCGGAAGATCAGACCTAGACTGTAGACTGCAACTTTCCTAGCTGCCGCTGAGCTAATTTAATTATTTGCGAGTACTTTTGAAAATGCCCCCCATGGCCTCCCCTGCGCCAGCCCTTTCTGCTGCAAATGTCCTTTGCATGTGCAGTACAGTCTGGGGTATTTGTGCAGCTGCCCTGGCTTGACTCTTTCTGGAAGATGAGCACGCTACCCTGTTACGTTAACCGCTGTGAGGAGAGTGCAGAACTGGGATGAAGGGTTTTCTTTCCTCTTTCTGAGCAGGTCAGCTCTGGTGCCCCAGGGACAGGACCATCAGGAAAAGGACCTCACTTTGCAATGAAATAGCTGCTGCAAGCATTCAGTTCAGACACAGGTACTGGGGGCCTGATCTTGCTGTGTGCTGAGAGCCCTTCACTCCCCCTGGGAGCGGAGGATGTTCAGCAGCATCTTGCAAGATTAGGATGTAAAGTAGGAAATTTCAGTCTGTAATTTCCCTCTAGCTGACTCAGCTGAAAACTGCATCTCTTGATGGATTAACCCAAGGAAATGACTAGCCCATGGGGCAGACCCGGCACTGCCATGGTCAGCGAGTGCTTTTTGCTTGGGACAGGCCAGTGAATCCCAGACTAAAGTTTCTTGCTTTAACAGATTCCTATTAGATCAGAAGTGTACATTTTAATTTTAAAATGTAATCCAAAATACATCTCAGCTATGTGTCTGGTCACAGCAATATTCAGGTTTATGTGCTCAGCCAGGGGGTGCAGCTTTCTATTAAGAGGCACAGAGCAAAGAAGCACTGAGAATTATATGGCCATGTCTCCATCACTCACACTTAGTTCCCCACGGAAGTTCTTGGCTCACTGAATGATGCTTAACACGGGTCTCTTTTATTGTGGTTTTGACTGTTGGGATCAGGCTACCTGCTACTGCATTATTTTTCTCATTGTTTATGAAGTGCCCAAGAGTGTTTCACGGTCATGCGGGAAGGCAGGTCCTTGTCCCTAGGATGTGACAGCCTAGAGGTCTGCTCCCATAAATGCTTACTACAGAGCATAGTGCCAATATGAGTGGCTCCGTAGGTGTCTGGAGGTCACTGAGAAACAAAACAGTGATGTTCTCATTGGGCCAATCAGGTCCTTCCATTCCTTCCCTCACAATAGTTAATACATTTTCATAACCAATCGTTCTGTCTTAACTAGAGGCGGATCCAAACATCTATGGTGAAGTTCAAGACAGGCTCAGAAGTCTCACATTCTGCAGTGTCACGTGAAGAAATTATATGTCATCTCCTGATCCAACACAGTAACATTCTTGAGTTGTCTGTATACAGAAAGCACTGCCCACAAAATTGCAGTGGAGGCCACCGCGGAGCTGTGCTCACCCGGTTTCTTTAGCATCCTTAAAAAAAAAAAAAAGGTTTTCTGTTCATTTGATTTCCTCCTGTCACCCACCTGACTCCACTGAAGATAATCCTATAAGCAGGTGGGTTGGAGGGATGCAAGTTCTGCAGCAGATCTCTATCCTTTCTCTGGTTGGGAATGGTAGACACTTGAATTACATGCAGAGGAGCTTTTCGCTGTCCATTACTAAGTATTGGCCTCACCAGAAACTAGTGGGATCATCACTGAAGTTCCAGAACACCTACTTCTAAATTATTGAAACACGATGCTTCTCTTCTTCCCTCAGTCGCAGCAGGAGGCAGAGCTGTTTGACTGATACAGTACAAGATAATCTCCTTTTATATATTTGCTTTTGCTATATTTTATACAACCCTGGTCATGTAATAGGTCCCACAGCAGAACTGAATGGGAGACACCACAGAAAACACAAACACACTATGCCTGTCACTTGCGCTTCAAAAATGGAGATAGTAACTGTGTTTCTTGAGCAACACAATTCAAGGGCACCACAGCTAAAGGCTCCAGTTCAGAAGTTGCGTTCCCAGTAACTGAGAGTTTCTTAAAGCAAAGCATTCCTTAACAGTGAATTACACAGCTATGGGATTTATTGGTCACATCTGCACTGCTTGAGTAGCCTGACTATACTGACTAAAATTCTAAAGTCCCATCCCAGCATTCACTGCACTAAGTGAAAAAACCTGGCTTATATTGTCTAGGATCTAGGCTCCCGTTTGGTTACTCTAAAGTCCTGATTAGTAACTGGGAGTTGATGTATCCAGAGCATTACATCTAGAAGTCACCAAATGGGCTAGATAATTTCAGAGCTTTCAACAAGAATATAAAGGAGCCTGGAGATCAGTGGGAAACACAAAACTAATGTCTTGATAAAGAGCTATAATAAATTAGTTTCAGTTATCACACTAAAGTCTTCCTTGACCAGGGGATTCAGTTTCCCTTGAAAACAAAGAACAATCCCCTATGTGAGGTATTCATGAATCTTGTTTTCACCGCCCAGTATGAACATGTAGACAATTTTTTTCCCTTTTCACATTTTTGTCTGATGACTCACATGACAAGCCTAATAGAAGCTTAAACAAATAACCCAAAACACACAAAATGTAAGACTGTTTTACATTAACTCTCAGAGCACTTCACTGTCAATAGCAAGACATTATAATAAAATGTTAGAACAAAAATAAGGCATGTATGGAAGATATAAAAAACACCCTCTTAAAAATGGCTCAGTACTATCGAGCCCCCAAATACTGTATCATTGGGCATGGAGCTTTCCTGCTCCCAGAGTCTATTTGGACAATGAGGCTTTCGATTTGTGTGCCTATTTTACACATCTGCACAGGTCATTGACTTGATGTGCAAAAGTTACTGACTTGCAAAAAACCCCTCACCCTTTAAGAGAATTTTTCTGGCACCTGGAAGCTCATATTTGGGGACAGCCCATATTTACGCTCTAGGGAAGCTTTTACCCTGGTCATAGAATATTGGAGTCAAAATCAGCTCTTGAGAGCAGGATAAAAGGTTTTGCTATGAAAGACTTAGCAAGTCTAGATAGCAAGACTCTTGTGCCTGCTAACATCCCA
This sequence comes from Caretta caretta, assembly GCF_965140235.1. NCBI lineage: Eukaryota > Metazoa > Chordata > Testudines > Cheloniidae > Caretta > Caretta caretta. Next base: position 16,240,483 of record NC_134213.1, on the reverse strand, counting down.
TCCTTCAGTTGGGGCTAATCACTTGAAAGGTGCTTAGAGGTTATTTTGGAGCCTATAAGGAAGACAGAAAGCCCTATAGGTTTTGGCACGTTGAATCCTTCTTGCTTATCCTCAGAGATTAAATGGAAAGCATTTTTGATCCTTATGCATGTTATGGTATTAAAAATGCATGTGAGATATTGCAGAGAAAGGGCTGGGGGGTTTATAGCTCTGTGAATTTCATCTGGGTGAAAGTGGACCGACTGCCCTGGACAGCAGCAGTAAATGCTGCTGAATGACTTTGTGCTTAAGGCTCTAGACTGGGATTCAGGATCTCTCAGTTCTGCTTTTGCCTCCTCCAAGGTAGACTTGCTCTATGACTTTGGGCAAGTCAGTCTCGCCGTGCCTCAGTTCCTCATCTGTAGGATGGGTTTAATAGTACTGCCCTACTTCACAGGGGTGTTTGTGAGGTGCTCAGAACCTATGGCAATGGAGGCCATTTGGGTACGCTAGACAGCATTACAACAATGAAAGGTAAGGCGACTTGGCTTGCCCCACACCACACCAGGCCCCTCCTCACCTGGTAGGGCCAACTTTAGTTGAGGCTCATCAATGTTTATATTACAGTAGCAGCTAAAGGCCCCATTCAGTATCAGGGCCCAGACTGCTAAATAAGGTACACATGCAGACAGACAATCCCTGTCCTCTATACCTTACAAGAATCCATAAATAATACCAGTTAGTGTGATACTCCCGAATTAGCTGGGCTGGAACAATCCTCTTTAAAAAGAATTTGGGAAAGAGGAAGGGAAGAAAGAGAGAGAGGGGGAACGAGAACACATTCCACCAGGACTCAAAGCCCAAGAGGATTTTCTGGAGAAAGATTTTTCTTGGCAAGACTTGATCAATATTTTACTTCCTGGCTCATCTAGGGAAAGCCTCCCCTGAGGGACACTTCAGGCTTCCGGGATTGTGCATCCTATTTCATTTCCTGCCTTCAAGCTTTGCAGGACTCCAGTCTTGTCAGCACAGCGTTTATCCACAGAGACACCCTTAAAAAAACAACAACAACAAACTATATTGTAACAAGGAAAGCAAATAATTTGAACTGTTTTAAATCAGGATTTCCCCCCCGCTGTTCTAATTATAGCCTTCCTGAGGGGGGTCATGGGCTCTTGGTTGACTCGCAGCTCCAATGGAGTTTGGAAATAAGTGATGAAAATTAAACACAATAATCGTTATTACAGAAATATATAGACGGATCCTTAACAGGGAAAAGTTCTGCAAGACACAGAGTGTATTGCAAATATAACCTTTACAATTCCGATTCTTTCTGGCAGCTGCCAGAAAGAAACACTAGCAGGAATGGAAAAATGTTTCCATTTATTTTACTAGGTCTTGTGCCACTAAACCTGGAATTGGGATTGGGGGAGATCATCATGGAAATAATAGGTGTTTTGACAATTCACTTGATCAACTAACTAACTTTGTAGCTGCTTTTATGAGACACTATAAATGCCATTTACACCCAAACCAGTAAAGCGCTGGGTTAATTCAAATCAGTTTAAAGAGTGGAAATTGGCCCCTGCTCTGCAATGCAGAAACTAAAAACTGAACTTTAGACCATTTCCTCTACCTAGTAACAAGGCATGGAGGAATTTCCACAAATCCCAAGGCTGTCATGACTTCCACTTCTAGACTTGGAAAAAGAAATACCAGGACATTCCTTTGTTGTTCCAGCGCACTCACTGTTTGATCTGGTTTTCTTCAGCTGAGCCAATTAAAGGATCCTGTTTTGCCCAGGAAAAAGCCTAAATCAGTAACAAACAGCAAGCTTTCTTCTCCCATTTAATGAATTGTTCTTTGAGCTGAATCCAAACCTGATGCCTTGCTTTGGTCAGTGTGGTTTAATGATTAAACTGTACTGGGGCCAGAAAAAGAAAGTGTTTTCAGGCATTTCTACTACTTGCTCACGCTATCAAAAAAAAAAACATTATATTGCTGTATTTATTAAATTGTCTCTTTTAGATTGCAAAAGTTGATTGCAAGTTATCCTTCCAGCTGCACTGAATCTTGATCCATAGGCTGCATACACCAATCCCCTACCATGCTGCATCCTTGCACGGCTCATACTCCTTGATCCCTTATTTCTGCAAGGGTTCAGCATTGCTAGGGGGTTTAGTGCAGTGGTTCTTGCATAGACCACCTCTTACCAGCAGAGATTGTCTCCTGGGTCACTTATCCGCCTGCTTTTGTTCATGTAGCAATGGGACTACAGCAATTGCTAACATGGAGAAGCAATATTAGGAAAGTATTTACATGTCCTTAACTGTCTTCACTGTGGTAAGTGTTTTGTCCATTTTGAAAGTATCAATCTCTCCTTCCCATCTGTGGTTCCCCTCTCTTCTCTGCAAATGCTACTCTGTTGTCTGGTACTTCTCTCCCATTGTATCTCTCTTCCTGGTGTTTGGTTCCCTCTTCCCTTTGCATCTCTGGGCATATTGCCTGGATCCTTTACTTCTTCCTCCCCTATATATTCCTGTCCCATTGGCAGCTAACAGCCCCATTCCCACCAGTGGCTGTGGTCCCAGAGTACAGTTCCCGTTTCCTTCCATGTTGTGGTGAGCCCTAAGCTCCTCCTCTCCAGCTACTTTTACAGGCTTCTGGGCTATACTTTGCCATTAAGAACCTGCAGGAGCCTGAAGAAACCGATGGAAACAAGGAGGCGTGCCAGCATTATGTGACCAGCCAGCAGACCACCTGCATCTTCTCTGCAGGCTAGTTTTGAAGTCTAGTGTATAGAATCTGCTACAAGGCCTGTTAATTCTGACAGGGTCAAGCATGCTAGCATTCTTGATCAGCCAGCTAAGTACATCAGATCTCTAGCACAGTGTATCCATGCAATGCTAGTTTCCATGAGGGTTCATCTTTTTCATTTCTTCCCTTAATTCTGATTGAACTCTGGAAGGAAAAACTCCCCTTCCTTGGGCTCACAAAAAAATCCCATTGATATTAAATTACAAGATTTAAATAAATAATATTCACTTATAAAGCCTCAAATAGCCACCAATGTGTTGCAGTATTTTTATATCCATCAGGAAAACCCCAGCAGAGAGATTAAGGGACTGCCCCACCTCACACAGCCAGTGAGTTACAAGTAATTAGAAATCATAATAAACAAAAATAATTCAATCAGAAGCATAATCACAAACAATACAATAGGGTATAAATGACTTCAAGTCTAAGAAAACATCTATACTTCAGTCAGAAAGAAGAGAGACATGAACCTTGAACTTGATGAAGGACTGAGTTCTTCTTGTTCAACTGAAGTAATTAATTTCCTACATGTAGGGAGAACACAAAAGGGGAAGTGGGTGTTGTTTGTGTCATCAGCACTGACTCAGTGCCCCATTTGGTATTAGGGAGTGCTGTTCTGTGGAATCTACCGCCTTTTAGATGAGATATATCCAAATTATTTAAAAAAAAAAGTGTACTACATGAGAAATCCTAACCACTTAAGGTCATTAAAGATCTCACTGACTACACATAAGCAGAGCTGTGTTAACTTCAGTGTCCTGACCAGAATTCTAGTTCATATCTGCCCACCTAATATCCTATTATGTTTTAAGTCACATAAGTGTCTAAACTGTTGTGTGGTCTTGCTGTGCGCTGTCTACAGCTGCTGTGTGCCACGGTAGAGGTAATTTTATTTCAGCAGTTAAGTGATCCAACTGTAACCCATACTGATGTAATAAGGATGTTTTGAGCCTTAATTAGCTCATGTTTATAGAGTGCTTTTAGATTCCTGGAAGATACATACTGCAGACAGGGGAAAGTATAATCATTATTATTAATAAACATCCTCCAGCTCATGCAAGTTGAAACCTGACTGCTGCATCCATCTAATTCCAGCTGTGCTTTACAAATCTGCTGGTACTGATGAGTAGGGTTCAATGAGTAGGGTTCAACCCTGGGAACTGACACCCAGAGCTTCTGTGATGGGGTTCACTCACCACTAGGGCAGCTCCTCCTGACTGCTCTGGAGATTAGCTCCTTCCAGGTCTGCCATCCCCTTCTGTCAGTCATCCATGTGCCCTGCCATCTTTCTCTGTGATTCAGGATACTCTCTTCATGGCTTGGACCTCCAGCAAGACCAGTGTGTTTTTGACCCTTCCCAGGGTTTATCAAAGTCTCTCCATCCAAAATGGCAGTCTTCTCCCTCACTGCCCTGACTGGGCCACTTCCCCAGTGGCTGGTAGAAGAACCCAGGCCTGCCCTCTCCTCTGGGTTCCTGCTCAGGGGCTCTCTAATTAGCAGCCACGGTCCACAGTGTCCCACCTTGTTGCCATTTCACTGAGCCTTTGCCATCTCTCCCTCTCTCAGGCTTTCACTCCACCACTGTTCTGGAGAAATCCTTCCTTCCTTCCTTCCTTCCTTCAGGGCCTGGATCCCAGAATTTCTACTCTGCCCCTGGGTTTCCTTCCTCTCCTCACTAACATCCAGAGAGTGACTATAGGCTCCCTCACTACTGCCCACTTCCTGGCTCTTTAATAGCCCTACCTGTTCCTTCTCAGCTGGGCTTCATCATCATTCAGGGGTTACTTAGGCCACCTAATTCCCCCTCAGCTGTGGCCTATCTTGTTAATTGGCCCCTTCTCAGCCTCATGAACACCTTCAAGGCTAGTGTAAGATGAACATCCCGTCTATGGGGTGGCAGGGAGGAGGCTGATCTCTTGGACCTCTGGGTCCTGGACTACCCAGGTCCCTAAGGATCATCACCATGGCTTGAACCTAGAAGGAAACAGGAAGCCAGTACTAAGTCTGGAGTGCAGGTGTAATGTGTTTACAGGTGCTTGTCCCATTCAGTTGTTGGGCAGCTGTTCTCAACTAGCTGGAGTCTCCAGGTGGGCAACAATGTGACAGGATCCCTGGGGTGCAGTCTGGGACTGCTGTGCCCCCTTAACTCTCCAGCCTGGGCTGTCTCACACAATGCTTTGCTAGTGACCAGCAGCAAACCCCTCCAGGCGCTGCGATCACTCAGCACAACTGCACGTGGAGCCCCACACCCAGCTAGTTTGCATGAATGCTCCCAGAGCCGCTCGTCAATCGCACAGAGAAAGGCACCAGCCAAATCCCCCCCCAGCTCCCAGCACTGTACCCCAGGAATACATCATCTTGCACTGCTCAAGACAAGCAGTGCAAATTTATTAATTGGTTCACCACTTCAACAATGGAACGTGGATATACACCAGCCTTTGTAAACCGGAGCAAACTCCCTTGCCAAACACTTCAGGCAAACTCACTGGTAAAGATAAACAGTTAAACAAATTTATGGACTATAAAAGATAGATTTTAAGTGATAAGCAAAAAGTCAGAGTGGTTACCAAAATAAAATAAAATATAAGGATGCAATCTAAACTCTCAACCCTATTAGGCTGGGTAACATCTCGATTAAGCAGTTTCTCACCCCACTGGATATTGCAGTTCATAGAACACAGGTTTCACCCTTAAAACTTGGGCCAGTCCCCTCTGTTGGAATCTTCAATCTTCCGAGTGTCCTTGTTATTTGCATCATAGGTGGGGGCGGGAGAAAGGCAAAGCATGGGACCCGTGTGTTCTGTTTTACACCCTTAGTTCATGTTCTTGGAGAACACAAGTCCAGGCATGTCTGGTGGGCATTGCTGAGTCCCCAGGCAGGGTTGAGCAATTACCCTGGTGTGGCCTTATGCAGGTGAGTCACTGAATTGTAATTCCCTTGCTGGACAATGGCTGTTGATGGTTATTTGACACCCAGCCAGGTGTTGGTTACTTTCCTTGCTGTTGTCTCTGGGGAGCTAATATTTGGCTGATTTCCCAACTCACAGCATGTTTTACTGACAACCATACAACACAATCTCATAACTTCATATGCACTAATGATACACATATTTAGATAGAACAGTGACTTCCCCAGATACCTTACATGGCATGCTTTACAGGCAAGATCACAATTATATAAAAATCAGAAATATGGGGGTTACAGGGCACTCCAAGGTATAGAATGTCCAATTACAGTGCACTAGCCTGCAGGGGACAAAGATGTGGATAACTGTTATAAGACCCAGATCAGAGAGGAATGGCTGCAACCTTCTGGCTAGTTGCGGAGCGTGAAAGCTAATACATGCCACTGCTGCTACCTGACATCCCAGGAGCAGCAATGAACCCAACTGGATGGGACAATAGGGCCATGAACCATTTTGGAGAAAGGCAGGTGTACACTCTCCACAGCTGAGGCAGAAAAACTCTCTACCCGCTTCTATGTACCTAGACAAATTGGAGGATTGGGCCAAAAGAAATCTGATGAGGTTCAATAAGGATAAGTGCAGGGTCCTGCACTTAGACGGAAGAACCCAATGCACAGCTACAGACTAGGGACCGAATGGCTAGGCAGCAGTTCTGCGGAAAAGGACCTAGGGGTGACAGTGGACGAGAAGCTGGATATGAGTCAGCAGTGTGCCCTTGTTGCCAAGAAGGCCAATGGCATTTTGGGATGTATAAGTAGGGGCATAGCGAGCAGATCGAGGGACGTGATCGTTCCCCTCTATTCGACATTGGTGAGGCCTCATCTGGAGTACTGTGTCCAGTTTTGGGCCCCACACTTCAAGAAGGATGTGGATAAATTGGAGAGAGTCCAGCGAAGGGCAACAAAAATGATTAGGGGTCTGGAACACATGAGTTATGAGGAGAGGCTGAGGGAGCTGGGATTGTTTAGCCTGCAGAAGAGAAGAATGAGGGGGGATTTGATAGCTGTTTTCAACTACCTGAAAGGGGGTTCCAAAGAGGATGGCTCTAGACTGTTCTCAATGGTATCAGATGACAGAACGAGGAGTAATGGTCTCAAGCTGCAGTGGGGGAGGTTTAGATTGGATATTAGGAAAAACTTTTTCACTATGAGGGTGGTGAAACACTGGAATGCGTTACCTAGGGAGGTGGTAGAATCTCCTTCCTTAGAGGTTTTTAAGGTCAGGCTTGACAAAGCCCTGGCTGGGATAATTTAACTGGGAATTGGTCCTGCTTTGAGCAGGGGGGTGGACTAGATGACCTTCTGGGGTCCCTTCCAACCCTTATATTCTATGATTCTATGATTCTATGTCTCCCTCTCCAACAGTTCTTGTTTCCATCTTACCCTGGTTTATCTGCAACCAGCTATTTTTCATGCCGATCCTCGTCTCAGTCATGAGTAGAAGAATAGTGGAATGGAAGTCCAAAGAAAAGGAGACAGAGTTGAATACCATCTCCCTACAGATAACACTACAGCCCAAGCAGCTCACAATCTCTCTTATTGGCTTCACCTACATATTGAACCAGAGGAGTCACAAGATAGAACTACATGGAATCCCGCATGTGAAGACCCTCAAAGATGAAACATTTCCCAATACAGCTCTCTGACAGAAAGGAGTGTAGCCAATGGAGTGTCTTCCATTCAGCCACGCCAGATCCTGCAGAAAGAGGTCAACAATACCCCACATCCCAGGCTATTAATGGCTGCAGATAAGAATAAAATGTCCATGCTGATTTTATTTTTCACTAGAAGGAAATCAACCACCATTGATATCAACACAATCTCCATCTTCTACCAGAACAACTAGGATTAAAGAAATCTATGGAATCCTGGTGTCAGAGGATTTTGTTAATGGATTTTTCTGCTTCATAATTTAGTTGAAGCAATTCCTATCTGGAAAAAATAAAGATTAATTTGATTCTTTGTAAATTTTTTCAGAACTGTACCATTGTATTAGATCTGTCTTTTTTGTAAGATCTTATCATACAGGGACTCATTAACCAGAGATTCCATGTGCTGTTTATTTTCCATTTGTCCATATGTTCCCCACAAATCCAGCCTTGCCTTCATTTTAAGTTTATACTTAGAAACTGTAATTGCAGCAGATGAATAAAGGCATGACAGAAGACGGAAGCAACACAAGTGAAAACAAACATACCATATGTTTCAGATTCCTTCATGCCCCAAGAAGTGAGATTCTGAGAAATGCTCTAATGTTTTGATCATGTTAGACTGAGAGACATAAAAACCGTTCCAGGAAAATGCATCCTAAGTCACTAAAGTGTGACTAGAAAACAAGTATCAAAGCAAGGGGTAGCTGGCTCCTCTTTTGACTGTCATTCAGAAATTTCAGGTCACAAAGTAGGACTGGAGTCTCTTTCAACAGGTCGGAATATGAACAAGAGGCTGCTCGGCCGCTCTCCAACACCACTTTCTACAAGCCATTACCCTCTGACCCCACTGAGGGTTACCAAAAGAAACTACAGCATTTGCTCAAGAAACTCCCTGAAAAAGCACAAGAACAAATCCGCACAGACACACCCCTGGAACCCCGACCTGGGGTATTCTATCTGCTACCCAAGATCCATAAACCTGGAAATCCTGGGCGCCACATCATCTCAGGCATTGGCACCCTGACAGCAGGATTGTCTGGCTATGTAGACTCCCTCCTCAGGCCCTACGCTACCAGCACTCCCAGCTATTTTCGAGACACCACTGACTTCCTGAGGAAACTACAATCCATCAGTGATCTTCCTGAAAACACAATCCTGGCCACTATGGATGTAGAAGCCCTCTACACCAACATTCCACACAAAGATGGACTACAAGCCATCAGGAACACTATCCCCGATAATGTCACGGCAAACCTGGTGGCTGAACTTTGTGACTTTGTCCTCACCCATAACTATTTCACATTTGGGGACAATGTATACCTTCAAATCAGAGGCACTGCTGTGGGTACCAGCATGGCTCCACAGTATGCCAACATTTTTATGGCTGACTTAGAACAACGCTTCCTCAGCTCTCGTCTCCTAATGCCGCTACTCTACTTGTGCTATATTGATGACATCTTCATCATCTGGACCCATGGAAAAGAAGCCCTTGAGGAATTCCACCATGATTTCAACAATTTCCATCCCGCCATCAACCTCAGCCTGCACCAGTCCACACAAGAGATCCACTTCCTGGACACTACAGTGCTAATAAGCGATGGTCACAAACACACCACCCTATACCGGAAACCAACTGACCGCTATTCCTACCTACATGCCTCCACTTTCACCCACACAACACCACACAATCCATTGTCTACAGCCAAGCTCTACGATACAACCACATTTGCTCCAACCCCTCAGACAGAGACAAACACCTACAAGATCTCTATCAAGCATTCTTACAACTACAATACCCACCTGCTGAAGTGAAGAAACAGATTGATAGAGCCAGAAGAGTACCCAGAAGTCACCTACTACAGGACAGGCCCAACAAGGAAAATAACAGAACGCCACTAGCCGTCACCTTCAGCCCCCAACTAAAACCTCTCCAACGCATCATCAAGGATCTACAACCTACCTGAAGGAGAACCCATCACTCTCACAAATCTTGGGAGACAGGCCAGTCCTTGCCTACAGACAGCCCCCCAACCTGAAGCAAATACTCACCAGCAACCACATACCACACAAAAGAATCACTAACCCAGGAACCTATCCTTGCAACAAAGCCCATTGCCAACTGTGCCCACATATCTATTCAGGGGACACCATCATAGGGCCTAATCACATCAGCCACACTATCAGAGACTCGTTCACCTGCACATCTACCAATGTGATATATGCCATCATGTGCCAGCAATGCCCCTCTGCCATGTACATTGGGCAAACTGGACAGTCTCTACGTAAAAGAATAAATGAACACATATCAGATGTCAAGAATTATAACATTCATAAACCAGTTGGAGAACACTTCAATCTCTCTGGTCACTCAATTTCTGATCTCAAAGTGACTATCCTTCAACAAAAAAACTTCAAAAACAGACTCCAAGGAGAGACTGTTGAATTGGAATTAATTAGCAAATTGGATACAATTAACTTAGGCTTGAATAGAGACTGGGAGTGGTTGAGTCATTATACTAAGTGAAACTATTTCCCCTTGTTTATTCCTGGTATATGGAGCACTGACGTTCCTCAGGGCAAGTCTACACTGCAAAATTTTGTCAGCATAACTATGTTCGTCAGGAGGGAGGGAAAAAAACAACAACCCCACACATGCCCTAGCTGCCATAGGTATTGTCAACAAAAACCACAGTGTAGATGCAACTGTGCGAATAAAAGAGTGCTTCTGTTGCTGTAGCTAGTGTCATCTGGGGAGGGGGTGTTACTATGTGGCCAGCAGAACTCCTTCTTTCAGCATATGCTGTGTCCACACTTACGGGGCTCTGCTGGCATAGCTATACTGCTGTCGCTATACTGGCAAAGCATTTATAGGGTAGACAAGGCCTAACTCTCCTACTTGGACAGAAGGGGGCAATGACAGAGTACAGGATGGGATAGCACTCCCTTTGCTGGAGCTGTATCTCGTCCTAGTGAGACAGCCTGGCTCCATCAATCTAGGTTAAGGAATGGGAGTCTCTCTTGATCCTGTACCTCCCGTGCGGGAGTACTCAACATGCCCCCACAAGCTTTCAAACTGGCCCAGATTCCTATGCCCGGTGGTGGTATCTAGGAAGAGTACAGTGTTTGCAGAGAGTTCAGTTTAGTATTTCATGGATCAGAGAATTCCTATTCGTGGCAGCCATTTGACATCTAAGGAGGATGCTGCTCCAAAGCTGTGCTGATGAGTGTGAAATCCCAAAGCCAGCCGTGAATAGCTCCCTGCTGCAGGTGACTGGCCATGTAAATTGCTTTTGTCCTTTCTTATGAGCCTTTTAGTCATGAGCAAAGATTAATACAATATCATTTTCCCCTCTCTTGACAGGCTTCCATTCTTTGTTTCCTAGGAAGGATTCTCTATGCACTCAGAAAAAGAAAAGGAGTACTTGTGGCACCTTAGAGACTAACCAATTTATTTGAGCATGAGCTTTCGTGAGCTACAGCTCACTTCATCAGATGAATGATGAAGTGAGCTGTAGCTCACGAAAGCTCATGCTCAAATAAATTGATTAGTCTCTAAGGTGCCACAAGTACTCCTTTTCTTTTTGCGAATACAGACTAACACGGCTGTTCCTCTGAAATCTATGCACTCAGTGATCCCTCATTCCCATTCCTTTTAGCTGAAGACTTTCTAGGACTCATGTTCAAGCCCATCAACCCTACTCCTTAGACAGTTGGATGCCAGAAGTCACCTACTACAGGACAGGCCCAACAAATAAAGTAACAGAACGCCACTAGCCGTCACCTACAGCCCCCAACTAAAACCTCTCCAGTGCATCATCAGGAATCTACAACCTATCCTGAAGGATGATCCCTCACTCACAGCCCTTGGGAGACAGGCCAGTCCTCACTCACAGACAGCCCCCCAACCTGAAGCAAATACTCACAGGCAACTACACACCACACAACAAAAACACCAACCCAGAAACCAAACTTTGTAACAAACCCCAGTGCCAAGTCTGTCCACATATCTATTCAAGGGACACCACATAGCCACACCATCAGGGGCTTGTTCACCTGCACATCTATCAATGTGATAAATGCCATCATGTGCCAGCAATGCCCCTCTGCCATGTACATTGGCCAAAATGGACAGTTTCTATGCAAAAGAATAAATGGACAAATCTGACATCAGGATTGATAACATTCAAAAACCATTAGGAGAACACATCATTTTCCCTGGTCACTCAATAACAGACCTAAAAATGGCAATTCTTCAACAAAAAAACTTCAAAAACAGACTCCAACGTGAAACTGCAGAATTGGAATTAATTTGCAAACTGGACACCATCACATTAGGCCTGAACAAAGACTGGGAGTGGTTGGGTCATTACAAAACCTAAACCTAATTTCTCCCTATTGTTACTCACACCTTCTTGTCAACTGTTTGAAATGGGCCACTCTCATTACCACTACAAAAGTTATTTTTCCTGCCTTGGTATCCTACTGTTAATTGAATTGTCTCATTAGACTGACCTCACATTTGATAAGGCAACTCCCATCTTTTCATGCATTTATACCTGCTCCTGTATTTTCCACTCCATGCATCTGATGAAGTAGGTTCTAGCCCACGAAAGCTTATGCCCAAATAAATTTGTCAGTCTCTAAGGTGCCACAAAGACTCCTCGTTGTTTTTGCGGATACAGACTAACAGGGCTACCGCTCTGAAACCAATTAAGCAAGACAGTTCATTCCCACAGGGTCAAAGGTGCTGCCTCTGCCATACTTCCAGCCCCTCCTGACCTGCAGAACCAGAGACCTGGAATCAAACCGGAATCTTGGAACTTTTGAACGTAGTGTAGGAGTGGAGTTTGACATTAGGCATAATGTAGTCACCCAAATCTAGTGTATGTCCCTGTCGAGGACATAAATATAATGATCATTAGCATGGTTGTGAAGCACAACTGTGGCTGCACCATGTTTTAATGCACTTTATTCATGCTTGTAAGAACAGGAAAAAAAACGGATATAACCACACTAAGGAATGATGCATGCTCTAGCCTTCTGTGACAGGGGTCACTCACCACTGGTGGCACCTCCTCCTGGCTGTCCTGTGGATTTACACTGGCCAGGTATTGCACCCTCCTCTGGCAGTCTCTCTCTCAGTATTCTCTCACCGTCTGCCACTCAGGGGGCTCCCTCTTCGTGACTCAGGTCAGGTCACTATCCATTTTCCCCTCTTCTGAGGTACCAAAGTCTTTCTTGACAAATGGGCTCAGGCAGTCTTTCCGCTCACTGCCCAGCCATGCCACTCAGTGGCTGGTAGGGGGACCTTGGCCTGCCTTCTACTCCGAGTTCCAGCTCAGAGGCCGTCCACTCAGCAGCCAAGGCCTGCACTGTCCTACCTTGCTGCTTTCCCCCTGAGCCTTTTCGTACCTTCCTGGCTTTCCCCCTCTCTGGGTTTGCCAGCCTCCCTACTCCCTCTTCTCAGGGAGTAACTATGGACTACCTCTGTTCTCTCTAGGAGTGACTGCAGCCTGCTTCTCTTCAGCCCCTTCTACTGCCAGCTACCTGGCTTTATACAGGCCACACCTCTTCTAATTAGCTCCTTGTCTCCTTCTCCAGATGCAGCCAGGGCAGTTATTGGCCCACTTAGCCACCTTAACCCCACCAGGTGTTGTGTGGGGTGGATATGCTATCACACCTTCCTATTGCCCAGGACGGTGTAGTGCAGACAGGGCTTATCTGACACTTACACAAGGAAATGCGGTCTCATTCTGATTTCAGACAGGCCTGAAGGTTATGTCACCAACTTCAATCCATTTTTTATCCTAGGGCTTGCATATATAGAGAATGGCACTGGGTTTAACTAAAGGTGTGAATTTAAACCAGTTTAGTTAAATGGGCAAACTCCTGTGTGGATGCTCTTATTTCAGTTCAAGGGCAGCTTATTTCATTTTAGTGAAACTCCATTTGGAACGGGTTTAAACTAAGCCCAACATAAATCAGTGTTACTTTGAAACAGTGCTTTCCACCAGTTAAATGAAATCAGTGCAAGCTTGTGTGTAGACAAGGCCTAAGTTTCATCTTTCCAGCAACATGAATAGTACAAAACACCCTATATTCTCTAGGCCAGCAATGGGTCACTATATGCAAAAAAATTCAAATGCTAACAATGATGCATGGCTCAAGTGGCAGAGGTGCTTCCCTTGGTATAGAGAAGATGGCATTTACATTATAGTTAGCATTTTTCTCTACGGTTCAGTTTGTAACAGAGGAGATCGACCATAAGATTAATGAGAGGAAAAACTGCAGCCATGGCAAATAAGAGTGACTCATGTCTGACTGATGTTCTTAATTTCTAATCTGGAATAGTAATTTTATACTGGACCAGATTGCAAGTATTTGTTCATACAGTTCAGACCATAGTTCATAGCTATACACCAGCCCAGAGTCAGGGCACTAGAGACCATCTATGTTTGATAGCTGAATGTGCCCAGTTCATCCACATTCTGCCTCAGCAGTACCTCAGAAAACAAGCTGGAGCGAAGAAAAACCCCTAATGGGTAATTTCAAAAGCAACGGTATCATCCAAACCACCCAACAAATACATGTTTCTAGAAACCAACTGAATGTATGAAATTAATTAAAGGGAAAAGACTAAAAGCAGACTAAATACTGGAAATCAGGAACTGGAGCCCAACTCACATCATGATCGGAAAGGGAACTTCACAATTTGATTGCAGAAAGCAATTTACTTCAATTAGCACGGATATAAACAGAGTGATTGCTTAATAGAAGTACTGCATCTCCAAAAAAACAAGCTGTCTTAATTGCATCTCTTCACTTGGTGTTTCCAGAACTTTAAAATGTACACTGGTGAGAGACAGGTTGGATTAACACTTTGTCACTCAGCAACTGTGCCTACTGCAGCTTGATACCAGCCCAGCCATTTGGGATGTGCTTCCTGTTTCAAAATGAGGCATGCACGTGTCAGTCAGAAACAAGGCGTGGACGAGGGATCATAGAATATCAGGGTTGGAAAAGACCTCAGAAGGTCATGTAGTCTAACCCCCACGACTAATCCCCAATTTTTGCGCCAGATGCCTAAATGGCCCCCTCAAACGTAGAGCTCACAACCTTGGGTTTAGCAGGCCAATGCTCAAACCACTGAGCTATCCCTCCCCTCATATAGTGGGAAGAGTTTTTCCTCCCCTTAAACTGCATAACACAATCAGTCAGATGTTTTTGTCTCCATATGGTCATTGTTTAAAATATACATGAGGTCATTCATAAGTAAATTCAAGAAGTTTGGGCCTAGAGTATGCTCCTTCCTCTAGATTTGCAGCTGGAGGGGTTTGGGTAACGAATCCTATTCAGCTGATAAAAGCCATTCTGCAAAACAGGTAGTGATGTCATAGCTAAAAGAAAATAGGTTCATGGTGTCTGATACATCCTTACCCCCATTATGCTTTCCTTAGCCAAATTCCATCTTTGAGTTTCTACCACAGGTTTTTTTGGGACTCACTATAACTTCTCAGATCTACAGACTCCAAAAGCAATGAAATTTCATCAATGCCTTAGGAGCTTCATCCCAAGAAAATTGTAATGAGGAAAGGCAAATGACAGGGAAATAAACACACGTGCAAGAAATCAGGCATGAAATTGAAGAAAACACAAACAACTTATAAAAAATGGGGTACAAGAGGTCGTGTGGTCAAAGCCAAAGGCAATGCCATTCCCTGGGGAATTATTTTAAGTAAAACTGCAATCCGATCCTGAAAAGTGGCTCTTTAAAAAATGGTATCACTGGATCCCAAGTTTGTGTGTCTCAGTGGCTCCATGTCCGGTGTGCTCAGCCTACTAATAACTACTGACCCTGCAAACCCATTCTGGCCTCTCAGAGTCAAGCTGGCGTCTTTGATACTTGTCTCCAGTAATAAGGAAATGAGGGTTCTGCAGACCAAATTATGGTCTCCATGATGTCTGCAAATGAGGCCTTCACGTACACCTATGCAACCATACTGTGGGCTCATGCAGTTGCACAGGTGTCAGTGAGGGCTTCATCTGGAGATGCTGGATCTTCACCAGTGTTACTAAGGGTATAATTTGGCTTGCATAAGAGAAGAGTCCGGGTCTGAATCCCACATCCCTGGTAAGTTTGCCCACTCAGCAGACCAATGGAACTAGTGCCCTGCTTGTTCCAGGGCTACATTCCTCAGACTAAATTCATCCCTGCAGTAAGCCCCCAGAGTTACACCAGGGATTAACTTGACCCATTTATCATTGTACTCTCTCCTTTCCCCCTCTCTATGCTTTCAAGCCCCCACACCCACACACATACTCTCTGCTCCAAAGGCTCAAGCTCCTCACTCAATTCCATGAATAACAGACAGCATCAATGTCCCCCCCTTCCCCCCGCAATGTATCAGTTATGAACAGCTGCACTAGTTCTGTCACTGCTGATCCAGCTGCAGAACATCATGCATGCCAGATATTTCAGTGAGATCGAGCTGGGTTCTCTTGGCCTCCTCTCTGCTGGTTTTTCAATTAGATTTTCTCCTTAATACTCTGGCAATGGGATAAGCCACTGAACCTCTCTGCCTCAGTTTTCCCATGTGGAAAAAAATATATAGTCAGAGACACATAACTCAGAGGAATGTGGCAAGGGTTAATTTGCTAACGGCTGGAAAGTGCTCTTGAGATAACATGCTAAATATTCTTATCAAGAAAGATACATGTTGCACAAATGTTAGGATCCTGGGTGTTTATTTTTTATTTTGATAAGATGCCTATTTAGTTGCAGCCCTCAGAGTCCTAGTAAGTGGCCAATGTGGCCTTTGGTGTTGCAAAGTACAGGTACCGTACCCTATTGAAAGCATGGCTATAAACCACTGACTTGAAGGAAATCCACCAGCAGGTACCATTATAAGCTCTTGGATGCTACTATACATAACAGTTGCAAAGAGCACTGTCCATGTGCTCATAAAAGCTGCCATAATTCTAGTCTACCACTATTAAGCAACTATAAAAACATAATTTACTTGTTCCATTCAAAACTTTCCCCCCCAGTGTTGTTCTCAGGTATCTGAGAGTTCAAATGGCTGGGTCCCAAGTGATAACTCCAGGTACCCTGGTAGGGACCTTTCTAGCGTACAGTACCAGTGAGGTGCTATAAAGATGACATGCCAAAGAAATTGAGAGCATGAGATCACTCATCATAACCCTTAGCTCCCAGCTCAAACCACTCGCAGCCCTCATTCAAACCACAGACCAGCTTGGCAGTACCACGATCCTCTTACTGTTACATAAGCTTTTCAATGAAATAAATACAAAGTCATCTTGAAAGAATTTTAAAGGCCAATAAAAAAAATAAGTGATGTTACCACCAGTCCACTTATTTAGTGTTGAGTACTGTAGGGTAAGTGTTGATGCAGTTTTATAGTGGAAGATACTAGAGGTTTTGAGGGCTGTTCTGGAAAGAAGAGTGTCTGATAGTCACATGAGGTGCAACTTGTGGGCTTCCCAGGTCCACTGATATACAGCAATCAGGCTCCAGAACTCAGTGCTTAAAGAGCTTACTCACAAATCCTACCCTTTGGTTTCCAGAGCACTGTGGAGAGACATCCCTCCCAACCACATGTAGGGAAGCGGGGGGAGTCAAGTATGTGGAATGACTCACAAGAACACAATTGCAGTCAGCAAGGTCTTCTCAAGGGATAGTGTTTCTAACAAGAAAGCAAGGTAAGCCAACAGGAGCAAGAAAGGTGTTATGTTCATGGCATACAGAGAAGTTTCATAAAAACAAACTCCTCATTTTGGAAGGTTGCAATATCACACAACTTTATTTCTGAAAATCCAGAACTTTAACACACAAAAACCAAAATCAGAGAGAGACAAAGCAGGCTGCTTCTGAAGGCAAAGAGGCACAACTCATCCCACGTGGCTGTAGGCTAGCTTTTTGCAGATGCCCAGCTCACGTGTTTCCCTTCCCTAGCCTGCAAGCAAGACCATTATCAACTTAAACCGGTAGCTTGTAATTTTAACACAGTTTTCTGTACACCCTAAAAGGAAACAATAAGACACCAAATCATGGGGTCCGATCCAGTTCTGTGATGCTTTGTGACATACAGCAGCCTGGTAGTCAACACCATCTCTCTCTAAGCACATGTCACACTGCGGCTGGGAGGCATGCATGTGGCACATGTAGACATAGCTCACCTCGCTTGGATCAAGCCAGCGCACTAAAAGTAGCAGTGAAACCGCAGCAGTTCAAGCGATACAAACCTGCCTGGGACCCTGGGCTTGGGGGCACAATCAGATGCGGTTTTCCAGCCCTTTCCAAGCCTTCATGGACTTGATTCAAATTCTCGATTTCTGTGACCACAACAAAATCCTAGCCTCACATGCTGCCCTCACACATCCCAACGGCAGTGTCGTCATACCCTAAAGGCTGATCACACAGAGCACAGCATCATGGCTGCTGTCTGCAGAGAAACGCTTTTCTCAATACTTCTTGCAGCATCCGAACACACTCTCTGTGGATACCTGCCTACTGTTTCCCATAAAACATCAGTTCCACCTGCCCTTCAGAGACTGCAAGAACCTACAGGGTCAAACTAGCATTACAGCAAGTCAGGGTAGCTTATCCTCTGTCCCCTTACAGCATTAATGCTAAGTGCATAACTCAGCTAGGAGTGGGATGTGTACATTTGTCATGGACTCCACGCTGCATCCAAGCAACGGCAGAATGGCAGGTGTCGATTAGAGCAGTTTTACCAGCTGCAAACACAGAAGAGTTACACTGAAATCCTCGCTGGCAATCAGTAGAATTTATTTACTATCAGGGTGGAATCATTACACTCTACATCAGCGGGGGGAACTAAGCCCCCTGAAATGAGATGTGGGTTTTAAACATTTGTTAGTGTTTTAGCACTTAAAAAGTTGCCTTCGTTAAATAACTACAAAGGATCATGGTTTTAAATCTTCAGAAAACTACTAAGTAACTACTGTACAATTACAGAGTGACTTTATTTTCCATAACATCTTCCATGCAAACTGTCCAGAAGCACTTTGCAGACTTTAATATACTACAGTGGCTGACTTAAAAGTACAAAATAATATCTGAGGGAGAGAGACCCTAATGTTTAAAATAGATGAGAAAAAAGATGTTTTCAGCTTAGCTTTTTAAAAGAGAGAGTCACTGAAGTGCAGCTATCCAGAGAGGATGTCCTAGATGACGGGAGCTGCAGAGGAGAAGGCTCTTGCACCAACACTAGCTACATTTTTTAGGTTGACAGAGGGGAAGCCGGTGCTAGACAAAGCAGGTTTGTAGAGGAAGAAGTAGGGACCCCACTTCTGGGCTTCATTACAGACCCTTTTTGCAGCTTCTGAGGTATACAAATTAAAGTAGATGTACCTCCTTCCCCAGGAATTTCCCTAGCAGCCCTTCCTGGGTGGCACAGGGCTGCCATAACAGTCATAAACCAGCTCCAAGGTAGAGGGAAGGTTGCATACTGGAAGGGTGTTGGGACAGAATGGGACATAGCCAAAGTGTTCTGCACTCTGTTCTGGACTGTTGGTGGGCCCCTGTGGGACCACTGCAGCTTGGATGTATGTTAGAGCGCCCTTGGAGCTGCTCTCACCTGCACTGGGGGGCCCAAACCAGCCACCAGCTTGTTCCAATATAGTTCCGATCAGTCCTAGGCTGCACCTCTTGCTATAGGTATAGTAAAGCAAGTTATATGATTGCACATGACTATTATTACCCATTGATGGTAATTATAATATAATACATTGCTGGGTCTTTTATTTCAAGGCACAAGGTTCATACAGCTTTGTGAACCAAGGCCAGCTATTTTTAATGGGCACAATTCAGCTCTCACTCTCACCCACGCAAAGGCTGATGACAGTGGAGTCTGCACAGATGTAACAGGGCAGGTTCGGCCCACCCTATGCATAAAAGACTCAAATCCTGCAGAGCTTTCTCTCCCTGCAACAATGTATTTTCCGAGTCTAACACCTGTGATTCTGGGGATGCTACCAGGATGGGTTAGGGCATAGGTGCTGGAACTAGGGGTGCTACGGCATGAAGGAGTTACCATCATACACAGGGTTTACGGTTTGGTTCAATGCCTCTCAGCACCTCACAAGACAAATTCTTCCAGCACCCCAGGGTTAGGGCATTAGTAATTTCTGGTAATGCCCATGACATATCAGGCACTTTCCATACACAAAAGAAGTCCCAGTCGCTGCCCCACAGATGTCTAAGCCTTATGTCTACAGTGCAATGAAACCACGATGGCTGGCCCAGGTCAGCTGATTCAGACTTGCCGGGCTCGGGCTGTGGGGTTATACAATTGCAGCGGAGACATTTGGGCTCGGGCTGGAGTCCCAGCTCTGAGACCCCAGGATCAGGAAGGTACCAAAGCCCAGGCTCCAGCCCAAGCTCAAACATCTACGCTGCAGTTTTATAGCCCCACAGCCAAAGATCCATAAGCCCAAGTAAGCTAACCTGGACCAGCCTCAGGTGTTTTATTGTAGTGTAGACATACCCTGAAGGGGAGGTCAGCTGCCAGAACCCAAGTGGTGAAGAACAGAAGCACACGTGGAGGTCTGCTCTACATTGAGTTTTCAGTCCCAGGCTCTTTGTTTGATGATCAATGAGCCAGTGGAGGGAACCTTGTCAGATATGATGGTAGAGACATACAAACAAACTGGCATTTGGTTAGCCAAGAGATTCAGGGGATGAAGGGGCTTTGGTTTGATACAGGCCCTGCCCCAAACCTCAGGGGTCTCTCAACAGAAGAAGGGCTCAAAATGGAGTGCAGTTTCACCGTCTTGTGGAAGGACCTGCGTGTCGATACAGCAGGCCCCACAGGACCTTGAAAGGGAGGGACTCAGACGTTCATGTCTAAACCGGCTCAGAACCAACTTGTCAGCATACGTGGAAGACGAACCCCTCTCCATTTCTAAATCTCTCTCTCTCTTTTTCTGTTTTTCTCTCTGATGATGCCTCCCCCATAAAGGACAATTGAGCTGGATGGGTTCAGTGTTTGCAGATATCCTGCTGTTGCCCCGGAATACAAGACTTTTCAGAAGATGGAGTTTGGGGGCCTTTCAAAGCACAGATCTAACCCCTGAAACAGGTAACAAACATTCAGATAATGTTAGTGAATAGTTTCCTTGCAATTTTCCTAAAGCAACATTTCTTTATTCGCTTACCCACAAGCACATGAAAGAATCAAAACAGGCTTTTTCTGCAAGCAACTCAAACTATTATCAGTGAATGTTTCTAACTTTGGATAATAGCTGTTCACAAGTGAATGGTAGCTCATGTCAGCAGAATGGGTTTTATCTGCACCCATAAAGAGTTTGAAACTGAAAATGACCCTCTCCCTCCTTAAACAATATGGGAAAAATTTTCACCTGGCATCAACCCAGCTACTCAATTTTGCACCTGTAGAGCAGGTAGTTGGTGAAGGGTGGGGGTTATCTACCCTGTCTGCATGTGCAAATGGGATAATTACACACCTGGATGGGTTCATGTGGAAAATTAGAGGCCATATTAAGAGGATGCAAAATGTGCTCCCTTCTTAAAGTCACAGTCCTGCCTTCTCCCTGCCTCTTTTGGGGTGGTCACTGCCACTGTCCACACACAGTCCTTGTGCTCAGAGCAATGAAAGGAGTGTGACTGCTCTTTGCTTCAGCACAGGGAGCAAAGGGGAGGGTGGCTCCTTGCGGGCCTGCACAGCAGCACATCACACCCAGCCCCTCAATGGCAAGAGTCACCATGACACACTCACAAAGCTAGAGACGAACCCATCACAGAAAATGAGAAGACCCAAGCAAGGATAAGACAGTACAACATGGCAACGTGTGGATTTTGTCAGGGAGTGTCAGGGCAAAACTCTCTGACTTCAACAGGAGCAAGATTTGGAGCACGATATATCATTAGAGGAGCTAGTTCTTTATACCTCATTGCCTCAATCTGGCCCAGGGCAACTGGTGCCACTACAGAGTTTGTTTCCACAGACTGCACAGGCTCAGCTGAGCCACAGAGCCGGTAAAATACCTAGGCAGGCTGTGAGTTGCTGCTAGGATCTGCGTGGGATACAGGAAGGCCTGGGGGACTGGCTACTTGCTGTTTGTTATGGGGTGAAGAGGAAGCTCTAAGTGGTCTTCTGTCCTCTATTAACAGCAGGATGGAGTCAGGACGGAGCCAGCAGGCTGCAAAGTCAGCCTTGTTTTTAAACACACATGGCAGGGCCAAGCCTTTTAACCCTCCAGCACCCCATGGTTCCTGGAATAAGAAAACAGTAGCCTTTGGTCTAGAAGCTCAACAGCTGTGCGTAGCTCAGGGCATTTCTCTGCTAGCTCAGAAACAAACAAAAGATAAGATTATATTGTGATAAAAGGAGCCACCCTTTTATAAGGGGTTATTAAAACCAGGCAGTCTGGACTGTATATCATGCTTTGTACTCAAGGGCTATCCTCTTACTGGACCCATGGCACAAGTGAACCATCTCAGAAACGGGACCACCCAAGGCAGTCATCTAGTGGATGGTTTATTTTGTATATACCATTTCTCAGGCCTCCTGATCAATAATGCCCTGGAAGAGCCGGAAGAGCCCGTTGTGCCGCTGTTCCCTTTGTTGTCCCATTTGCAAGAATAAAGCGATAGCAGAGCATTAATAGCGTGTCTATCCAGCCAGGTACATTAATGGAGAAAGGAGCTTGGTTTTGAGTCTTGTAAACTGTTGGGTTCATGGGAGGTATCCTGGCCCTAGTCGTCAGAGCACAGGACTGCAGGTCAGGAGACAGGGCTATGTCCCCAAATCTGACGCACTGTGAATTTAACTGCTTTGTCTCTCAGTTTCTCCAGTGATAAAATGGGAATAATACAATTTACCCACATATGAAAACGGCTTTGAGGGTCCCTGGTTAAAAGTGCTGTAGTATTAGATAGACAAATGCATTCTGACTAATTTTGAATGCTTGATCATGCACAGCTCCTAGAACTTGCAGCTAATGAACCCATCTGAGGTGCTCAGGTACCACAGTGATGGGTGCAGGAGAAGAACATGGATAGATACAGACAGAAATCCAAACACTTACGCACGAGCCTGCACATGATTATTTAAAGGACGCATGCAATTGTTAGACTTTTTAGCTGGTATTTGCTACTGATAAGTCCTGTGACCTATACTCTATCTGTACCAGGGCAGGAAGCAGCAACCCCAAATGGTAGCACATCATCCTGGAATGACAGTCAATTAGAATGCAACATTGCACTCTAGCATTACAAGGAGTCATTCATGTCATTAGAAGAGCAGATAATATGTTGAGTAAAGATATCAAACCATGTAGGTGTGGGGAGTGGGCTGAGAAAATGGGGCAGGGTGCTTCTCTCATGGACAGGTGTGGAAGTGGGAGCAGAGAATGCTCAATATAAGGTTAGTGGCAAAATGCTGGATGAAAGAGGGGAGCCCTAAGGAGGCATTTGAAGGGGTCATTTAGCAGCATAAGAGGATGGAGGCTGTTACAAATCTGAGGCAGCATGAGAAAGAAAAGCAGGAAAGACCCATCCCAAAAATGGTAGAAACTAAACAATGTCCAGGTTATAATAGGGGAGGAGATCTGTGTCTGTCTGTTGGATCCTTCCTAAGTCTCTTTAAGGCTAATCTTATGATCCTTAAACATTCTGGCACAAACTTTCCTCTGATACAAGGCTGTGAAAATACTCTGAGAGAGTTACCTATGAGCACAGGAAATACATCCTCTTCGCCATCTCATCTTTTCACCTTAACTACAGCTGGCAGCCGTGGCTGTGCATGTCTTCATTGCCTCCAGAATATGGCCTGCTGGCTCACGATTCAGGGTTCTCTCAATCCTCCGCATTCAGTTTCCAGCGTGGGGTTAAGTTTGCATTTCTCAGCATTGAAAAGTTCAGCCCGTACCTAACCCTTCCTGGCTCAAAACAGGATCCTGATGTGTCATCTTCCTTCGGCAGAGATCATTCTCTTGAGAAGGCCTTTTCTTATCAACGGGTCTGTAGGCAGCAACTCATGTGCACTGAGCATGGGGTTATCTTCAGTGAATACTGACATAAGCATGAGGTTATCTTCAATGAAGAGACATCAGGGCTGTATTTGGTCTGTTCTATTTTGTACAGTATTGTGCACAGTCTGCACACAACGAATAGCTCTCTAATCTGCTGTCCACTGGCTTACCAGCTCATGAGGGGAAGGGAGAAAACCAGATCTACTCTAATATTGGGCCCCCTTAAAGCTTTCTCTAGAATGGAGATAACAGGGATGGACAAAGGTCAGTGGCACCGTGAGGCCTTCTGGCAGTTCAATGAGATGATAGGTTCACCTCGGAACCCCTCATTTCTGTTTCTGTCATCATTTATTAGTCTTAAACTGCTGGAGCAGCGAAGAGCCTTGGATAATAAACACCAGGAAGCAAACTGCTCCAGAAGGTGAAGAACTCATCAAGAGGCAAGTTAACAAAGCTGTTTGCTGCATACCTGGGAAGCAGTTGTACAAACAGCTGATCCTTTGGACCATATCTGGCGTCTGGCTGGCCTCAGTGATCCTAGAGTTCTCCTTTCACTCCATTCACTCTAGGGATTTTAGGTCTAAATTCTATGGGCACAGTGTACAGACTGCTATTCAGGCTGTGCTGTGGGCTGCAGCCAGGATATACTTACGTAGGTAGAGTCAGAGGAGAAAAATTTCCTGCATTGAATTGGGAAATCCATTTTAGCTGATAACCCCTTGTTATAATAAGCATTTGTTACTATGGAACAGCCTCACTTCTTCCAGTTCACTAGGCTGTCCCATAGCAGAGTGGTCTTGGGAAAGGCTATCTGTAAGGCTGCCTTTTTACCAGCCTCTAAAATTCAATTCTGCTGTATTTTAAAGTGAAGCTTTTTTTTTGTTTCTTGCCAGAGCTAAAATCAACACCAAAAATTAACCTTCTCCTGGGAAGATCCAACTCATTCCAATATCCAGGGAAATGCTCCTGAGCTGGTGAAAATGGCTTTTTAGTGGTAATTGCCTCAAGCCTCTCCAGGGAGCACAGGAAAGTCCTTGTCATTTTCAATGGAGACAGCTACTTGGCTTCATCTTCATGAGACTTCTTCTCCTAACATTTCTCCCCATGGCTCTCACTGGTGACAGCAGTGCTGGGAGCCCTGGAATATTAACCATCATCTCAACCCATTGTTCTCAGTCTTTTCCATATTGGGACAACCTCAGGATGCCCCTAACATCTAACAGTACGGAAAGGACAAGATGGTTTCAGGGTAACTGCACCTGTGTCCCCCCTGTGTGGTTCACTGCAGGAGTGCCCAGTCAGGTCTCAGGTCTCCAGATATCCCCTGTCTCTGGCCAGTGATCCTTGTCCCAATCTCTTTTGACTGAGGGTTTTAAGGCTGCACCGCTCCCTGCCTTACATTGTGATATCCCCAGCAAGACAGTCTGCCAAACAGCCAGTGCCTGTGTCTTGCTCTCTCTCCAAGGGCTCTGAACAAATATTGCCAGCAGTTTCAAGTTACCACACAGCTCTTTCTAAGCAAGCACATTTATTCTACAGGTCAACGCATTACAGAGAAAACAATCAAAACAATAAGTGTTCTGACCTACATGCGAAAAGCTTACCAGAGGTCACCATCCATCTTATGGGTTTCTAGTGTGCTGCACTCTTTCCAACCCTTCCGCATGGGTTGGGGCACCCCATGGATAGAAGGTCCTGTCCATCTGAAGGCTCAAGAAAGAAGGCCCGGAGTCAGTTTAAATGCAACCTTTTATTCATAGATTCATAGATTCATAGATATTTAGGCCAGAAGGGACCATTATGATCATCTAGTCTGACCTCCTGCACAATGCAGGCCACAGAATTTCACCCACCACTCCTAAAAAAGACCTCACATCTATATCTGTGCTATTGAAGTCCCCAAATTGTAGTTTGAAGACCTCAAGGAGCAGAGAATCCTCCAGCAAGTGACCCGTGCCCCATGCTACAGAGGAAGGCGAAAAACCTCCAGGGCCTTCCAATCTGCCCTGGAGGAAAATTCCTTCCCGACCCCAAATATGGCGATCAGCTAAACCCTGAGCATATGGGCAAGATTCATCAGCCAGATACTACAGAAAATTCCTTCCCGGGTAACTTGGATCTTACCCCATCTAAAAACCCCATCTATTATCAAAAGCCCTTTCTTTGTGTGTTGGTTTCTGGAAAACCCAGTTTGAACCAATATATGCAAACTACCCCAGGGATGGTACCTCTCTGGACACGCTAAGTGATTCAACTTAATCACCCCCCACTGTTTTGGGTTCCTGGAGGAACTGTGGTAACGTCCCTCCTCCTGGAGTTACATACAGTCCATGGCCCACAGGGACACATAAGTCATTCATACACTTAATACAATATGGTACCCAAAGACATTGCAGGGGGTTGTAATATCTGTCACAGTCATCACCCCTAATACCAGGATCTAGCCAGGACTCTCCTACCATTGAGCAACATGGGAAGGACAAGTTGATCACAATATATAGGAGGTCAGACCAGATGAATTGGTGGGCCCTTCTGGCCTTAAACTCTTTGACCTCCTTACACTTGTTTGTGACCCCACAGGTTGAGGATTCCTACTCTAGATGTATCCTGAGCAGGGTTAGATGATATGATGGTTATAAAGCCAGCACTCAGGCAACATTAATATTCCTACCATTGTAATTTGATGGAAAAAGCTCTGGTATAGATACATTATTTGTCTGCTTCCTATGTTTGCTTAATTATTAATAGCCCTGTATGTAAGCAGGAGGTTGGAGCTATTGTTTTTGTGCTTTGCTCTGTTATTCTGCACTATAACTTCACAAGTGTTCAACTTCATGACCTTGTGTTTTGATTTATGTAAGACACTAGGTTATGTAAAAGTCACCTGGATTTTCCGTTTATATCTACTGATTTCAAATAGCGACAACGCAATGGATTTTTCACGCACTAAAAAGTACAACTGAAAACTAACCCCAGCCAGTAACATTGATTCACACAGGCAATATACATAGAAAAGGCAAGTCCAGAGGCTTAGGCCTTGTCTGCACAACAACTTTTGGCTGAGTCTGTGTGTAGACAAGGCCACAAGGAGAGGAATATGCTTGGAGGTCAGTGGAAATTTCCACTTCACCCCACACTATTAATTTACACTTCCTGTACCACTGCACTGAAACATAAAACCTTCCCCATCTCTCCATAGCTCACCCCTCACACCCCAGGAGACCCTGGAAATCAAACACTGTTACACTTTCCCTGCCACATGTTGTCCCCTGCATTATTTGTTTGGCTTTGAAATCATCTCCCGTTTGTTGCCAGCAATGAGATTCTCGGTAGCACTCCAATCAAGTTCAATTGCTGGAGTGGCCATTGCTCTGCCCTGGGATTCACTTTCTAACATATGTTTTTAAGTAATGCTGTTTGTGGTCGCTTTATTTTCTTATCACGCCTGTGACCTTTGCTTGTTATAGATTAGTGGCTGGAGCCAGTTGGATTTGTTTGATTTTTATTCATGGTTATTAGGAAGAGGAAGTGCCAGAAGGGATTTTGACCTTGAGTTTAAATCTATTCCCATTTCAGCAACTGGGTCTTTAATTATAGATCTCTAGTTTATCGTTCTCCAAATCTTCAGCAGGCACAGGACTGTTTTGTCTATGCATCGTGTTATTGTAAACTCAGGGGATGCTCAGTTAATATAGCCCTTGCTTGCTAAATACAGGATAGGTTACAAGGATGTGAGCTGTGTGGACTGAAAGCAAACATTTACAAACAAATTCAACCATATATGTATGGGCCGGCTCCGTTCAAGCTATGATCAGCCCAAGACTGGGTTAAGGCAGCCAAAAGCTTTAAGCTGTTGCACTCCTTAGTCCTGAGGCCAGTTCTCTCTGGTCCCAAAGGGTTGCTCGTACGGCTGCATTTCAGGGATGCCCCTATCATGCCCCTGCACCAGGGGCTGGGAGAGGTGATAGCGTAGGAATCTCTGCTCTGTGCCACCCAGAGAAACATCAAAGGGTATCCTGAAGTACTGGCTTTATGGCTGCCCCCATATTACACGTGTGTGTGTGTGTGTGTATACACAGTGGATGTCCTGTCTTGCTCTACAATCCCTCAGCACAAACACTTCTGTTAGTATCTGTGACAAAACAACATTCTGGTTAGATTTCTCCCCTCTCCCCCCACTCTATTGTGTAGTCACAGATGTACTGGATAATTTGTGTGTTTACCAAGGGCAGTATATAGGTTAGAATCTTGTTTCACTTTTTTTATTCCTTTCCCAGGGAGTGAAATGAACAGTTTCTAGAGTAAGGGTACCAAGTCCCACATGTGCAGCACACCATTAGCTGATTTTATCCAACCACCACCTGCTCCTTAGCTGACTCACTTGGCAGAACATTCATGTGGTTAGAAAGGAAAAAAACCTATGGATCAGATTCTGCATCTTTAATCAAATAAAACTCCCACTGATTAAAGCTTTGCTTTATGTGGACTCCATCCTGCACCCTTTGAAGTCAATGAGAATCTGGCCATTGACTTTAGTGGGGACAGGATCAGACCATAAAGGATCACAGACTTTGGCTCTGTATCTGTTCTCAGAATGAGGACTCTCATATGCAGCGGGAGGGCACCACATGAATTTGGGCTCTGATATTTTCAGCTGCCTGCCAGGGTCTGGAAAAAGCTTGGAGAAGGAAGGGCACAGGCCAGTCTTGAGAAAAGGAGCATCTCCTATCACAATCCAACATATTAATGGCTGATGCATGGCACTGCATTGTTTACTCCTGGGGGAATTCTGCCCCACTGCGCAATGCAGAATTCTGCAGAATTTAACGTGCGCACAGAATTTCCTTCCCTCCCCCCAACAGAAATGGGCTGCAGTGCTGCTAGCTGCCACTAGGGGCTTTTGGACTTGGCAGAGCCCAGCCCACACATAGAAGACACTGCTGGGGGGATGGGGAGGGAGCTAGAGGGTCCTGGAAGCTGCAGTTCCCAGCTAGCCCTGAGGGAAGGAGAGGGCGGCACGCAAGAAACTGGAACCCAGCATCAGGCTCTTTCTCCCTCTGGATCCCTAGGCTCTGGGGCATGTATCTGGGCTGGGGGGGTCCCATAGCTGGGCTCGAGAGGGGGTGCGGGTATCTAGGCAAGAGAGGAGCCCTGCGGCTGGGCTCTGGGTGGAAAAGGGGTTCGGATGTATTGGCTGGGGGGGAGCCACGGCTGGGTTTGTGGGAAGGGGGCAGAGAAACAGGAAGTGGGTTGTCACAGGGGTTTCTTCTACTCCTGGGGGAATTTTTATGAGTGTCTGTCTTGTTACAGACATACTTGCTGACAGGTATTTTGAAATAAATTACCAAAATAATTTAAACTGGCAGGGTTATGTAGTGTTAGTTTGAGAAATAAAATTTGCAGAATTTTTAAATATTGTGCGCAGAATTTTTTGGCGCAGAATGCCCCCAGGAGTATAGTAATTAGACACAGGTAAGATCATCAAGCCCTCCTTGGCCAGAGCCACCCTGAGCTGGAGTCTTTAAGGGGGGCATAATGTCCTGAGACATTCCTTCCACATTCCTCCACGGGGCTTTGAAACCACCAAAGAGGAGATGAGCCCAAGACAATCCATCCCAAGTTTTACACCAGGGTGGATAAAAATCAGTGATTTTTAAAAAAAAATCTGATTTTTTTAATTTAAATCGGATTTTTTTGATAAAATGCTTTTTGAGGAAAAAACCTACCTAAAGATAGTTTTAATTAAGATACATTATAGTTCAAAGATATCTCATCATGTAATAGGGATTATAAATTCTAATTCTATAGTATGAGACAATATATCATGTAATGTTTAAGAAAAGTTTTGTAAATGAGTTCCAATAGTTCATGGATTAAGGGACCCAATTTTATGGGGTTTCAGAGGCTTCTGAATAGATTATTTAGATTAATCTTTCTATCTACCCAATGGGACTCAGTGCTCAGTCTAGAAGATACCATCAGAGATGCTTAGTTTTGCAGTTCTCAAACTGTGGATTTGTGTGTCCAGAGATAACATGCTTGTTAACAGCAAAAATGTTTTAAAATAAATAAATAATATATTGACGTGAGAAATAACAGACCTCAAGCCTATTGTCCCTCTGCAAATTTGTGTACACAGAGTCAATCCCTTACCTCTCTCTAAAAGTGCAAAGTTTCAAAAAGTTCAATGAATAGAAGATTGTTGGGGGCAGAACAGATCTGGACAAGGAGAAGTCTGGAGACTAATGTGAGAAGGGAGGGACAGGCAGTAGAAACAAAAATGAAACTGTTTGGGCAGCATATTCCAGAAGTTTTGAGGTCTTTCTGAGAGTAGCCTTCATTGATTTGAGATCTACCATACCATTCTCTCACTAGAAAAGAAAACCAATAATTTTACAGCAGGCTGTAAAAGAGACCCAGTTTGGGAACAAGAACATTCAAGAAATATATGTTTGCTGATGATGTTTTAAAGAAAGTCACACCAGTGAACTGGTGGAAGTCACTTAAGAACTTGGATTCAGATAATCTCACTTTTAACAGCAGTAGCTTCTTCTGCCGTGTAGAAAGAATATTTTCTTCCTTTGGACTAATTCATTCCAAATTGAGAAATCATTTGGGACCTGAAAAAGCAGGAAAGCTTGTTTTTCTTTTCCAGATTATGAACAAACAGGAAAATGAAGGTGAAGACGACTGAGTTAGCTGCAGAAGCCAATATTTTAAGTTTCTCATGTTGACCTGGCTGACATAGTCGATTCAATTTTTGTTTTTTTAAAACAAATATTTCATTTAACTATTTTAGTTAAACAATTTTAACAAAAACAAACCTGATTTTAAAAAACTTGAATGTTTAACTAAATTCAAAAATTCATATGTTTGTTTTGTTAAAATATTATATGTTTTCTGTTGAAGAAAAAAAAACAGAATCCATAACGTTGTTGTTTTAGTTAAATAAAAACAATTGAAATTGTCTGGTGATGTTCTCCTCCTAATACAGCATGGCAAGAAAATCCTCCAAATATTAATGATTAACCTGTTGAATTGGAGATAGTTCATCTCCCAGTGACTTCATAAATAGCTGTTTCAATTACCTTTGGTAAATGAAATAACCAAACAATCATTCATTTTCTGATATAGCTGTAAAACTAATCTGAAAAGTTCTCAAAATAAATCACTTTAAAAATGTATAGTATGTACCTTCTAAAAATGAAACCTACATCTATCTCTGAGTTGTGAAGAATATGTATTAAGGTTATAACAACCAACAAGAATGCACTTTTATGTAGAAATCCATGATTAAATTGAGTCTTCCTGACTAGTGATTTAAATGAATTCGATTTAAATCAAATCCACCCTGTTTTATACCAAGGCTAATGAAACATGGGACAGGTCTTTGCAAGTTTAGCTGTTGCTATGTGAATACTCATGCAGTGCAGACACGATCAATCAAGCTCCCGGCTTTTCTACAATATGCATGTCCCAGTGCTTTAAGGAGCTCCCTAGTAATCCAGGATGTTACAAGTGCGAGGACGAATATCAGACTATACTACCAGGCATAGAAATGCTGTCTCACTTCATGAGACTACTAACTACACCAGAATCCAACACAGCTGAGAGCCAAGGCTTGGTGTTACAGCCAGTCCTGCTCTAGTGAATACAAGTAGTTAATGTTCATCACAAGTGTGGTCCAAGGCAGAGTCACCTTGGTTTCTTTTTACACCTACCTAAATAAACCATCCAAGCTAATTAGTCCCGGGCAACTATAAGCATGTTCTTGAGGATACCACACCTGTATAATTAAATAAAACATCCTGTTCCCAGCACTTCCTGGCAGACATTTGCTCTAGAAGGAACACTGAAGCCGCACCACTGTGACACATCTGAAATTTCAAACTTCACACTGGTGTAGGTGGGTAAACGCATGTGACTGATGAATATGTGCGAATAAACATGGTCCCAGATAAGGCACTGATACCGTGTGCTTGTGCTTTTGCCAGTTCTATTTAAACACTGATAGACTCTGACAAACAAAAGCCCTTTTGTGCATTGTGCATCTGTGGTTACCATCCCCTGGTTTTCCATACGGTCTAGGCTTGTGCTCAGATTATTCCTCATGGTTCATTATTGCATCTTGTGCTTGCACCAGCATAGCTCACCACAGTGCTGAGGCTGAATGAAGGAGCTTTCACCCTAGCAGCAATTGTCCTACTTACTTTGGGGCAAAATCTGCCCCTTCTGGTTCTGCTGCACAGGGGACAGCGTTGTGTAGCCCACCCCGAGGTCCATGCTCCTTCTGCAACATAGGAGACAACACTCTGAGGCTTCCCTGCATGCCAGGGATGGGGTAGGTTTGTGGATGGAGTGATAGAGCCACAACTAGGCAGATCCTCTGGACATTCTCCTTTCAGGGCGGGAGGGACCCAGTGAGAGAGGCTAATGCAAGACTGAACTCCACACGGAGCTACATCATCAAATCCTCCTACAGAATAGTGCATTTTACTATAAATTAATCCAGTTCTAAGCCTCAATTAAGTTAGATGAATATTTTGATCACTTGGCTTAACTTTGTCCCGTTTCTTCCAGTGGATGCATGGAATGACAGCTGCCTTATGGGAAAGCCCCTGTATATTTATTTCCCGAATCCATTTTTTTCCTTTCCATTATACTTTCCCAAATACTATAAACTTTATTTGGAGACTGGGGCCATTTGTGGTTGTTTCTAGCTAGCTGTAACTTTACATTAGACAGCAAAGAAGAGAAGCAGATATAAAGGTATATTTTCTTTTCTCTCTTTTTTTTAATTGTAGGACCCATCAAGACAACCACAGTTCTATCCTACATCATCTTAGAACTGCTTACCGATGACGTGCCCTATCCTGCAAGTTGCTGAGTACCCTCAACTCCCATCCACTACACTGAGCATTGTGGGAGCTCAATACACCTCAGGAGGCACTCAGAAACTCACATGACTGCAGCTTACTGTCTTTTCTAGTGGTAAATATGGTATTAGATATAGAGAAAGAAGCCTATTTAATTACATTAAATTACAGTTTGTCTCTATTGAGCACAGCTTGTCTCCTCGAAGATTCCCTTGCTCTTTTATACATTTGTGAGATCACAAGGGCAAGGTAGCACTGGTCCATTATTTTAAATGTATTTTCTTTTATCACAGAGCTTATAGATGACGAGACTGTTCTACTCCATATTTGCACACATAGAGCATCTATAAAAGTATCCTATTCTTGACCGGGACTAGTTATTTAACTGCTCCTGCCTGAAATATACAGAAATATTATAATTCATACAATTGTGTTTCTTGTTCTGTAAAAATGTTTTAAAAAGTAACAGTGGGTAGTATTAGTTGCCACATGAAAAAAAGATGCAAATCTGAACAAAAAGAAAAAACACCATTTTCCTGCTACCCAAGTTTGCTGGGGACATTAATTGTGCTTCGTAAGTGATGTTTAATACCTATTAAGTCATTTAAAGTTACTTTTTTAAAGTTAAAACACTAATGCAGTTTTTAAAAAGATTAGGTGTTCAAATTCACTTGTAGCTGCCCATCTAATGTTCACATGGGGAGATTGTGCTCTCCAATGGCTGAAGTATTCGCATGCAGTTTTCCAGTTTATGCACGTAAACCTGCCAACTGCATGTTCAAATTAAACAAGCAGGATTTTTTAAACAAATGAATGAAAAATATTGATCAGACAGTAATCTTTCAGTCTTCCCTTCCTCCTTTCTATGAAGAGTGCTAACTAACACAACAGCAACTAACTAACACAACAGCATTTTCACACAGCTAAACACAAAAGCTAAGAAATGTTTGATTTGCACATGAAAAATCATAGTTTAGACCTACTGCGTGACAGACAATAAATGGGAATTATCTGCTAAAAACTGTACAAAAACAACGAGCTCTGCTCCAGGCTAAAAACCTAGGTACCGCCTGGGGTCCAAAGAAATAGCAACCCCGAGAAGTTCCTCTTAAACCCATTAGTCTAAAGATAGCATGCTTGACTTGGTCATTTCAAAGCAACATCACTGCTTTAACATGAGGATTAGGTAAGAAAGTTGTAAGAAACAATTATAGACTGCACCTACTTTTGTGTTAGATAATAGACAAGAGTTGACGTTTGTTGCTGGTTTCAATAAATTGAGCCCCAGATCATTGATTTGCTGATATTTATGAACAGCTGAAATAGTTACGATAATCTCCTTAACCAAACCTGTCAACAAAGGAGATGAAAAATATGAAAAACGTTCAAAAATGTCCTTCCAGTAGTGGGAAAGGGGAGAGCGTGGTCAACTTTAAGTTAACGCATAAACCAGTATTCCCATGAGCTCATTCTTTGTTTCAGCAAATGCAAAAGAGTTTATGCATCTTCTAATAAAGGGAACTAACTATCCAAAGGATTATTTGCAGGAGGAAATCATGTGTTGTTGCTCACATTATTGAACACCAAACATAATGCAATTTCTAATACACTAAGGCCTGTGATGTTAGTTGTTATTCTTAACAAAGGATACTGGGCACATAGACCCAAGGGAACACTTTTGCATTGGTTAATTAACTTCTAAGAAGCAAACATTGCAGGGAGGTGCAGTCCTGGGTTCATTTCTTGAGCAGCGGCTGTACTCAAAACATAAACGGACTAGCTTGAATGAACTTAGTAACCTTTTCCTGTTCCTAACATTGGTAAATGTTTTTATATTATGAGTAATAAGTGTCTTTAATAAACCCAGCCTTGTAAATGCTCCATGTTCCAGGAGTTTTTAAAAGCCTCTTTCATCCAACTGCTACTAGATTTGGCTTATTGTACTTATTTTCCGCAACACATTTGTTTATCTTTCCCTCTAATTAAAGTATACTCTGCTCTCAATATGAAGAAATAAAAGCAACAGTATGTGCTATGAAAACTTATTTCATTATGTAATGAGATGGCAGCAAGTCCCGCATACTCTCTAGATATGGTCTGAAAATACAGAAAAGCTACACACCCATCAAGCTACTGTAGGTCAATTTGCTTTTTCTCTAAATTATGGGCCCAATCCTACAAAGTACTAAGCACCTCCTATATGATACTGAGTGCTTTCAGCTTCCACTGACTGCAAGGGCACTCAGCACTTTGCAGCACCCATCCCAAGAATAACTTAAAAGATCAGGCTACACCACACTATAAAATGGGCCAAGATAATTCAAGTAATGAGTCATTTACATGACGGAAGCCACCAAAAACAAGTTCAAGTCATTGGCTTTGTGATGGCCAAAGTGCCGCACAGTGAATGCACTTCAAACACATTTTTCTTGTAGCCTTTGGCATAAAGCAAAGTCTATGGAAGTTTTTAAGGTTTAAAAAAATATCTAATAGTATTCATCA
The DNA here is from genome assembly GCF_965140235.1 of Caretta caretta. Lineage (NCBI taxonomy): Eukaryota > Metazoa > Chordata > Testudines > Cheloniidae > Caretta > Caretta caretta. Next base: position 16,205,654 of record NC_134213.1, on the reverse strand, counting down.
ACCACTTCTTGGAAACATAATCATGTTAAAAAAAAAAACAAAATCAGCTGGAATGAAAGGAGGAAAAATTCCTCAATCTTTTTAAGCAATGGGGAGGGCTCCCACTAACTTGTTTCATTGCTCAGCCTTAATCCTCACTATTTTCACATGAAGGCCGTGGACAATTAGCACCAAACCTTTTCCTCTGAAGCTGAACTCCCATTAGGATAGAATAAAAGAACAAAAGGGGACAGGTTTCATAATTTCCCCCCTGCACCCCACCTGACAGTCCTCCATTCTTTGTAGACAGATTTAATTTCCTCCGACACATGGTGTTCTCCTCTCATCATCTCATCCTGTCTCTATCCACTTGCTTTTTCTTCCTTCAGGGGAGCTAGAAATAAGACATCAAGGAATGTGCTCTAAAATAGCTGGGACAAGCTCCAAAAGGGACTTTTAAATGGTTGCAAAGAAAAATGGTGAATCATACAAATGTTTCTAATATTGATATCGAATGAAAGAGTGGCTCCTCTCTAGCACAGCCTGCTCTTCCTGCATATAGGCTAATGATGATGTAAATGGTTAACCTTATTATTTTATTAGACTTACAATGAAATAATGTTTTGGTCACAGCAGAGGACTGGGAGCCAGGAAATCCTAAATTCGAATCCCGTCTCTGCCAAAGACTCACTGTGTAAACTTGAGCATGTCAATCTCTTGGTTTCTTGAGCTGTAATCTGGCATGGCTAACGCTTGGCTACCTTAGTAAAGCACTTTAAGACCTGCAATGAAAGATGTTAGGGTAAATGCAAAGTACCATCAACCATCAGGGAAGGTTAAATAAAAATCCAACAGTTTTACCTCCAAGCAGAAAAGTTTGGTTCCTACATGGAACAGACAGAACACGGGGCCAAGGAAACAAGTCAGCCTTCTTGAAAGATTAAACAGTAAAGATTGGCCCAAATACCAGCAGCCTCAGGCTCTAGGGAAGTCTTGTGGCTCAAGCCCATCTGTACTAAATAACACATACTGGGTTTTATTTTGTTAAAAATTTCCCAATTAACATTTCCTGGAAAAACAAACAAAAGCATTTTAATCATCAGACATGAAGCCAAAGCAGTTCTTAGTGAGACAAAGAGATAATGCACCTTTCTTTCTTTGCAAGCAGTTTTCAGTAGTCCCAGTTAAAAAACAGTCTTCAGCTTAACTACTTGCGGATTAAGGGAGATGTCAGCTCCAGGAAACTGATGCCACATACATGAATCTACAGTTTCTGCATGGAAACCCAGACATTTGCTTTGCACACTTTGATAAGGTTTTTAAAACGTTAGAATCTGTTTACAACCTTAACAGCAGGCCTGCTTAAAAGGATTTCTAGAAACAGATCCAACTCTTGGAATCACTGAATTCAAAAAACAAACCTGAGTTAACAGTACCATCCCCTGCCAGTATTACCACAATTCCAAATGTCATTTCTAAGATGTTGTAAAGCCTCTCTACAAGCTAGCGGGTAAAATAGGATTAAAGACGTTACCGATGGAAAAGACAAACTAGATCATCTGGTCAGTCTTTTGGAAAAATCAGAATCCTGTCATCTCAATGGAAGATGCATCAGATATTAAAAAATACACAACACTGCTATTCCTGATATAGTCTTTTAAATTGCACATGTGCCATCAAAGCTGACATTTTAAGAATGGTAGCAGCTCTACAAATGAAAAGAACTGAACTTCAACAGAAGGATCAAATACAACTCATTGTCAGAACCTGACTGCTATGGCCCCTTACAACAAACCCAGGGCTGGGTTAACATTTTGTAGGCCCAGCACCAAACATATTTGTGGGACCCCCTGGGGGCAATGGCATGACAGGAGGGACAGGGTCCCCAGAGCAAGGGGCCAGCTGGGGGCAATGGCATGACGGGAGCAGCCCTACTCCACCCAGCCCAGTGCAAGGGCACTGTTAACAAACCGGCAGCCACCAGACACACACTGGCCCGGTACCCAGCCCTGTGCTGCCAGTATGCCCCTTCCCCTCAGGGGCAGGCCCACACCATGCCATCCTGCACCTCTGCCGAGAGCCCCCTGACTCCCTATGCCCAGCACCCCTCCCAGCCCAGACCCTCCCCCCCAGGTCCCTATGCTGAGCATCCCCCCCGCTAAGATCTCCACAGACCCGCTATGCCCTGCATCCCCATCCAGAGATCCACCCCACAGACCCCTGCACTTAATGCCCCCCCAGACCTGCTATGCCCAGCGCCTCACCATCCAGAGACCCCCACCACAATGGCACAGTGCCCTGTACACACACCCCTGCCCCACAGACACCCTCCCACTACCCAGTGCCCTGCACACACACCCCACCCAGCACTTCTCCACCCACAGACCCCTCACTGCCCACCTCCCATTGCCCAGCACAACCCCACAGACTGCCCAGTGCCCAACACCCCAAAACACACAAACCTTCCCCACTGACCAGCACCCCCCCACACACAGAGACCCACTCCCCACACCCTAACCCCCAGACACATTCACCGCCCTGCTAGGAGATGACAGGTGTCTGCCAGGCTGAATCGGCAGTGTGGCCTGGGCCAGTCCTGGAGCAGGAGTGGGACCTGCCCAGGCCAGGCTCCCTCAGGACCCACTTGCCTGCTGGAGCCCAGCCGAGCCCCCCACGCTACCCCTTCCCCCACTAGCTGAGACCAGACCAGCCTCTGCACTGGTCCCAGGAGGCTCAGCCCCAGGGAGGTAGGTGGGACCCCACAGGTGCTGGAGCTGTGCTGTGGAGCGGGGCAGACCCCTGGGACGCAATCCCCAAGAGCCCACCCAGCCTAGCCGCACCCACCTGCCCCATGGCCAGCACCCCTGCTAAGCCTGCATGGTGGAGCCTGGCTAGTTCCCTACAGGTGAGCAGGACCTACTGGCTGGAGCCACTCACACAGGAAGGCCTGGGCGCGGGACTGCACCAAGTGAGGAGCCAGACCCAGCCATGTGGATGGGTTAGAGGGGTCCATAATGGACCCCTTCCCAGTGTGGGCCCAGCCCCATGATGCCATTGTAAACCTGGTACTGAACAAACCCCAGGAACTGAGTCAGATGGTATGTTACACCTCTCTGGAAAAACCTGTGCGAGGGAACAATTGTCACCACTGCTCCACGCAACATCCTCGTTTTTATAGATTCATATATAAGGCCAGGAGGGACCACTGTGATCCTCTACTCTGACCTCCTGTATAGCACTGGCCATAAAACCTCCCCAGAATAATTCCTAGACCACCTCTTTTAGAAAAACATCCAATCTTGGTTTAAAAACTATTAGCAATGGAGAATCCATCATAATCCCTGGTAAATTGTTCCCATGGTTAATTATTCTCAACATAAAAAATTTACACCTTATTTCCAGTCTGAATTTATCTAGCTTCAACTTCCAGCCATTAGATTGTGTTATTCCTTGGCTAGGTTGAAGAGCCCATTATTAAGTATTTGTCCCCATGTAGGTACGTATAGACTGTAATCAAGTTCCCCCTTAACTGTCTCTCTGTTAAGCTAAGTAGATTGAGCACCTTGAGCGTATCACTATAAGGCATGTTTTCTCATCCTTTAATCATTCTTGTGGCTCTCCTCTGAAACCCCTCCAATTTATCAACATCCTTCTTGAATTGTGGGCACCAGGACTGGACACGTTATTCCAGCAGCGGTCACACCAGTGCCAAATACAGAGGTAAAGTAACCCTCTCTGCTTCCTCTCAATAGTCCTTTGTTTATGCATCCCAGGATTGCATTAGCTCTTTTGGCCACAGCATCATCTGGGAGCTCATGTTCAGCTGATTATCCACCGTGACTCCCAAATCTTTTTCAGAGTCGCTACTTCCCAGGATAGAGTCCCCCATTGTGTAATTATAGCCTACATGTTCCTAGACGTACACATTTATATTTAGCCATACTGAAGCATATATTGTTTGCTTATGCCCAGTTCACCAAGCAATCTAGCTTGCTCTGTATCAGTGATCTGTCCTCTTCATTATTTAGCACTTCATCAATTTTTGTGTCATCTGCAAACTTTAACAGCGATGATTTTGTGTTTCCTTCCTGATCACCGATAAAAATGTTAGATAACATAGGGCCAAGAAAAAGCCCCACTGGGACCCCACTGGAAACCGAACCCATTTGATGACTATTCGTTTACAGTTACATTTTGAGATCTATTAGTTTTTAATCCATTGAATGTGTTGCAAGATAATTTTATATCACTCTAATTTTTTAATCAAAATGTTGTATAATACTAAGTCAAAACACCTTACAGAAGTCTGTTATGTCAACACTATTACCTTATCAACCAAATTTGTAATCCCATTAAAAATATATATATATATATATATCACATTAGTTTGACAGGATCTATTTCCCTTAAACCTACGCTGATTTGCATTAATTACATTACCCTCCTTTAGTTCTTTATCAAGTCCCATATTAGCCATTATCTTGCCTGGGATTGATGTCAGGCTGACAGGCCTATAATTACCTGGGTCATCCTGTCTACCCTTTTAATAAACTGACACATTAGTTTTCTTCCAGTCTTCTGGAACTTCCCTAGTGCTCCAAGACTTATTGAAAATCAACATTAACAGTCCAGCGAGCTCATAAGCCAGCTCTTTTTAAAAATCTTGGATACATGTTTATCTGGACCTGCTGATTTAAAAATGGCTAACATTAGTAGCTTCTGTTTAACATCCTTCAGAGATACTAGTGGAATGGAAAGAGTGTTATCACCATATGATGCAAAAAGAAAAGGAGTACTTGTGGCACCTTAGAGACTAACCAATTTATTTGAGCATGAGCTTTCGTGAGCTACAGCTCACTTAAGTGAGCTGTAGCTCACGAAAGCTCATGCTCAAATAAATTGGTTAGTCTCTAAGGTGCCACAAGTACTCCTTTTCTTTTTGCGAATACAGACTAACACGGCTGTTCCTCTGAAACCCACCATATGATGAGATATCATCTGTTATTTCCTCAAATACAGAACAGAAATATTTTGTGAACACTTCTGCCTTTTCTGCCTTATTACTGATGATTCTAACATCTCCATCTAGTAATTGACCAATACCATTGTGAGGATTCTTTTTGCTCCTAATGTTTAAAACACTTATTGTCCTTAACCATGCTGGTCATGGATTTCTCCTTGTATCTCTTGGCTTTCCTTATCAATTTTCTACAATTCCTAACTTTTGATTTATATTCACTACCAGTTTCCTTTTTGTGTTTGCGTGCGTATGTACTTTTTTTTTTAACATCTGCTTTCATTTCCCTTCTAGTAAGGTGTTCTTAAAATGATTTCCAATTATCAATTTCAATACCTCTTTGTAATAAGAGGCAAAATAAACTCTTTGTTTCTGAGGAGGGCCTGGTCAACACAATTTTTGTTCTGGTATAGCTATTTTCATGGAATCAGATATATAGGGTTTGAAGAGACCTCAAGAGGTCATCTAGTCTACCCATCTCCCCCACTTCCCTCTCCCCCATGTTGAGGCAGGATCAAGTATATCTAGAGCAGGAGTCAGCAACCTTTCAGAAGTGGTGTGCCGAGTCTTCATTTATTCACTCTAATTTAAGGTTTCGCGTGCCAGTCATACATTTTAACGTTTTTAGAAGGTCTCTTTCTATAAGTCTTTAATATATAACTAAACTATTGTTGTATGTAAATAAGGCTTTTAAAACGTTTAAGAAGTTTCATTTAATATTAAATTAAAATGCAGAACCCCCTGGACCAGTGGCCAGGACCCGGGCAGCGTCAGTGCCACTGAAAATCAACTTGCGTGCCGCCTTTGGCACATGTGCCATAGGTTGCCTACCCCTGATCTAGTCTAGAGACAATCCTGATGGGATTCCACAATCTCCCTTGGAAGCCTATTCCAGTGTTTCACTATCCCTACAGTTAGAGAGATTTCCTAATATTAACCTTAAAGTCCCCTGGTGCAGATTAAGCCAATTACTTCTTGTCCTACCTTCAGAGGACATAAAGAACAATTGATCACTGTCCTCTTTATACAGTCCTTAAGATCTTTGAAGATCTATCAGAGGGGTGGGCAAACTACAGCCCTCAGTCCAGATCCAGCCTGCCAGGGCTTTGGATCCGACCCGTGGGATTGCCACCCCGGGGGTGCCGCGGACCCTGCGCCGCTCCCAGAAGTGGCCGGCACCACGTCCCCTGGGGAGTGGGATGGGGGGAAAAAGAGGGGGGCAGATGGCTCCGCACGCTGCCCTCGCCTGCAGGCACCAGTCCCCGCAGCTCCCATTGGCCAGGAACGGGGAACCACGACGAATGGGCGCTTCAGGGGAGGTACCCGCAAGCGAGGGCAGCGCGCAGAACCCTCTGCCCCCCACCCCCACACACCAGGGGCCACAGGGACATGGTGCCGGCCGCTTCTGGGAGCAGCGCGGGGCCAGGGCAGGCAGGGAGCCTGCCCTGGCCCCAGTGAGTGCTGCTGTCACCCCGGAGCCACTGCAGGTAAGCAGTGCTGGGCCAGAGCCCTCACCCCAACCCCCTGCCCTGAACCCCCTGCTGCACCTCGCCAGCACCCCAACCCCCTGTGCTGAACCCCCTGCCGCACCCCGCCAGCACCCCAACCCCCTGCCCTGAGCCCCCTGCCGCACCCCACCTGCATCCCAACCCCCTGCCCTGAGCCCCCTCGTACACCCTGCACCCCTCCTCTGCCCCATCCCCTTACCCTGAGCCCCTTCCTGCACACCGCACCCCCTCCCACACCCCAATCCCCTGCCCCAGCCCTACATTCATGGTCCTTCATGCAATTTCCCCACCCGGATGTGGCCCTTGGGCCAAAAAGTTTGCCCACCCCTGATCTCTCAGGTCTTCCATCAATTTTCTTTTCCCAAGATTAAACACACCCAGTTTTGTTTTGTTTTTTTAACCTTTCCTAAGAGGTTTTGGAAACGTGACCTATGATTTTTTTATTTATTTTTTGATCTCCTCTGGATTGTCTCCAATTTGTCCACATCTTTCTTAAAGTGTGGTGCCCGGAACTGGGCAATACTCCAGCTGAGACCTCACCAGTGCAAGGTAGAGCAGAATAACTACCTCCCGTGCCTTACCTACCACACTCCTGTTAACACATCCCAGATTGTTATTAGCCTTTTTTTGCAAGTGTATCACATAGTGGATCACAAATTGAGTCTGAATCCACAATAACCCCCAGATACTTTTCTGCAGTACTACCGCCGATTTTGTACTTGTGCACTTCATTTTTCATTTCTAAGTGTAGTATTTTGCACTTGTCTTTACTAACTTTCATCTGGTTGATTTCAGATCCATTCTCCAATTTGATAAGGTCATTTTGAATGCTAATCCTGTCCTCCAAAGTGCTTACAGCCCCTCCCAGCTTGGTGTCAGCTACATTTTTTATAAGCATATTCTCCATTTCATTAGCTAAGTCATTAATGAAAATATTGAATGATATTGGACTCAGGACAGATCCCCCAGGGCCCCACTTGATACGTCCTCCCAGTTTATCAATGGTTCATTGTCAAATACTCGGAGTATGGTTTTTCAACCAGTTGTGCACCCACTTTATAGTAATTTCATCTAGACCACATATTCCTAGTTTGCTTATGAGTATGTCAAGTAAGACTGTGTCAGAAGCCATTAATCAAGATATATCAGGTCTACTACATGCCCGTATCCACAAGGCCAGTAATCCATTATTTGTTCTTGACAAATCCAAGTTGGCAATGTATCACCCTATTATCCTCTAGGTGCTTATAACTGATCTTTTAATAATTTTGGTTAGAGATGTGATTTATTTAACTGAAATAGCTATGCTGTAACAACCTCTAGTGTGGACAGTTACACGGATATAAAAGGTGGCTCATAGAAGAAGCATAGCTTATTCCTCTTCCCATACAGGAATAGTTATACCGGTATAAAGCACCTTGGTATCACAATAACTGCATCCACATTAGGGGGTTGTACCTCTTTATACCAGGATAGTTAAAGTGCTACAATTTGGTGTATGCAGACAAGCCCAGAGTCTTCTAGATCTCTTATTCCATACACAGCTAGCTAAAGGGTCCAAAGCAACTTGACATTTCTTATATGGAAATTGAGAGATTTTTAAACCCAAAATAATTCACTACAGGGTCAATCTCTTTCCTCATCTGTGCTTAAACCCTCTAGATTCCCAGAAGTAAATTCTCCTTTGGTGTCTGTTACCCCATCTTTTATACGATCAAAGTGAACCCTTACTGGGTCATTCTAAGGAAGAAGTATAGACCTCTGCAGCATTTTCTCTACTTCACATGCCACCCCCTCCCCCCACCAAACACTTACAACCTGTTCCTCTTGCATTTCTGTGCATGTTACTCCCATTTAATGGGACTTGTGTGTACAGGGTTAGCAAGATTAACATGACTGAACCTGAGACTTGATCAGAATACAATTTTATCTAAATAAAAAGACACAGGAAAAAACAGTGGTGTGGCATAAATCTCTTCTAGGCATGAGTTTGGGATGGCTGCATTACAGAGTGAACTATACATGACATCCCAAATATATGGCAATAAAGCCTCACCACCATGTATTCTGCATAGGCCATGGCATGAAATACTGGACATTACAACTGTTACTGGGGCAGAAGTGAATACCCAACTTACGCTTTTTTCTTTTTTATTCTTTTTTTTTTTTCCGGGGGGGAGAGAGAGTCTACATTCAAGGGAAAATATATTTTTATGCCAGGTTGATATAAAAAAAAATGTCTGCTATTTAAACTTGCTCAAGAATTTAGAATATTGGGAGTCCTAGGGTGTTGAACTAATGGGCAAGGGAAGAGGCCAAAGGTGTGTGATAAATTTACTTTATCACACAACTGTCACCACCACCTGTGTGGTATAAAATGGTTTAACTGCCATAAGATTTGCTTCTGAACCCCCAAAATAATTATTTCAGCTTGGAATTTAGAGAAGCCACTGCTGAACTCCATTTAACAACAACAACAGATGCTTCAAGCCCAACCATTCACCCATTTTTACAGAATATTCCCCCCACATCCCTATAAATACACCAAAACTAATGATTCCTTAAACTAGAATTGATGTCTTAAATGTAATTGAACACTAGGGGTGTCTGACAAGTCTCTGGCCACCAAATGAACGGAAACAGGAATGCAAAATATTCCAGTTCTCTGAATATACAAGACCAAATAAGGCCCAAATGCCAAGAGAATAAACACAAGGCTAATCTACCAAGTTTGGGCAAATGTGAATTAGAGTTCTCTAATGCTGCAGATATTACTTTGCAGGGTAAACTTAATTCTCCCTGCTGCAAATGTGTACACTTATTCCTATTTAAAAAGGAAGCCTCTGTGTAAGCTGCATAGATCTTTGTAAATTCAACTGCCCATTTATCACAACTGTATAATCATGAAGACTATGAATAAATCATTTGACAAACAGATAAAGTTATACATTCTGGACTAACAAAAACAATTTAAAATTGTTCATATAACCGCTCGTTTTGAAAATGCCAGAAGGATAGCTAGTATTTGGTCGTTGCCTGAAGGACTTGACAAACTGTTTATATAAAGGAAGAAAGACCTTGAATTTCAGGAAATAGATGTGTAGAAAACTTTCTTCTAACAGAAAACAAAGTTCCATTTGTACCACACTGGTTTGCAAGACATTAAACAGACTGTATTGGCAGCTGATATCCAGATTCCAATAAACTTCATTTTCTAAATTAAACACTTATCTACAGCAAAAATTGCTACATAAGTGACATTTATTAACGTTCTGCTATATTTACAGTTTTAACATAGTAAAACTCCAAAGTGAATTACCACTTGGCAGAAAGCACGAAAGTGCACATTAAATCTACATTTATAATGCATCATAGTTTCTGCTAACACAAATTATAAAAGCAAGAATTACAGGTATGTTAGGGATCATCTCAAAAGTCCCAAAGCCAAAAAAAAAAAAAGACCTCTTTTTTGCAAGGTCAAATTTTTTTATACAAAGTTCCATTGTGATCTTTGAGCTTTACACTACCAGCATATATTGCGAAAATCCCTATATAGTCCAAAAAGTATGCAGTATGAAAGTAAAATATCCTGCAAGGTTTAGAAGAGACTATAAAAAAAAACAATACTGGTGCCACCTTCAGAATAATACTTTTTCCCCCAATTATGCCATAATCAATCTATTGTGCACACAGATTTTACTTTCAGGTATAGAGACAGGACAGTTTTAGATTTAACAGCAGATAAGTATATGCAGAAATGTAGTCATAACAAAACAGTCTTCTAAACTTTTGAGAAAACCCCTTCAAAACAGCCAGCATTATACATTATTTTACACTAAAATACTGGATTCCAGAATAATTTTTTAAGATGGAGAATGACATAAAGCAAGACTACCCCCTAGTGGCTAGAGGGGCATAGCTCATGCTATACTACAAATACTATATAAGGCATTATTAGTACATCACAGACTTGACTGCAATAGCTTTTCCAAACATTAGCCCACTAATGAGTCAATGATTACAGAATTCTGCATTAACTATTAAAATTTTACACCTAGAAACAGTACTTTTATTTATTTATTTTAAAGCAGGTGATTATTTTTTCTTGTGTTCAGAGTCTTGATTCACTTCCTGCAGGTGTCCTGTTACTTCTTGAGGGAGAATTCACTAACGCAGGAAGACATTTGCCAGAAAACATCTGTCAGAGAAGGATATTGAATATTGAAACTATAGTTAGATTGTTATTTTGGTTAAGAAAAGGAAGTAGGTCACAAAGAGTGCAGGATGTCGGAAGACATACGACATGCATCTGAGGCATAGTTACAAGATTACAGCGATGGCACAATTACACAGTAGTTTTCTGCCTATTCGACAATTTCAAAGAGTTCAAACCCCTTTAGAACGTAAAGCAACAGAAAAAGAAAGAACGTGCCAGATTCTGATCTTGGTTCTCCTGGTGTAAATCCATAATAACGTCAGTCAAGGCATTGGAGTTAACATGCATTTGAATAATGGCAGAGCAGATTTTGACCCCATGTTTGGTTTGGTTTCTCTGCGCCCTTAATATGGCTACATTCTAGTAAACATATGGGATATTGGAGAAGCCAAACCTCCTAAACTCTCTTTCCCGATTACTCTGGCTGGGATGTTTTTGCACCAAGGATAAAGTCTGAAACTAGTACACCTACAGTGTAGTTTGTATTCTCTGCTTGGCTACTGATTTGCTCTGCCAACTACATGCAGTCATATACCAGGAAGATTTCCAGCAGTGATAGATAACGTGATCCATTAGAACACAGTATTTAAACAGCATATGCCAAGCTTTCAGCCCGGTTCATTTTACTTTTAACTACTTTTGACTTGCACAAAGCACCCTCTCCCCAGTCCCTCAGAAAACTAAAACCAACAATCACCGTCCTAACAGTGACAGGTTCCAGAGTGTTCTGTGCACTTCTATCACTCACTCACAGTGGATGGGATTTTATTCAAGAACAACTCTGTTCGTTGTTTTGTTTTTTAAAGTGATACACACTGGCTTGTAGTTCAAGTTAACTAAAAGGAGTATTCTCAGAAAATCCCCACTCCAAGTTCACAAGCCACTCGCAAGCAATGAGCCTTGGGCCTCTTCTGGAAGCCTGAGCCATGCTTTGGAATCTTTTATCCTCTCCTCATTCCATGTCCTCGCAAGGTCTATCAGTACAGGCATATTTGGAGAAGGTTATGATATGCTGGATTCCATCACCAAATTTAAATTACCTAATTCTAAAAGGAACAGTTCTTTAAGGAAAAGGAAGCAGAGAATACAACACTAACTTCCTCACAAGGTTCCCAATACATAGGTAGAGATTCTTTCCACCACCTACCTTCAATATTACTACAAATAGTGTATTTATAATATCCCCTCTATTATGCTCAGCATGTCTGGCTCTCATCAATGGTGTTCTGATGTGGGTGGAGTGCACTAGCAAGTGAACGCTAATTAGAAGTAACATTTTCCTTTCTTCAGTGGTCAGCATTTTTCACAGCTATTTATTCTCTGAGACTTTAAGGGCATTTTAAAAGCAAAACAATTGAACAGCCTTATTTTGATGATGTCTACTTCAGCTCTCTCAGAAGGAGAAGAAAGCGACACATGGACAAGTGGAAGAGCTGGTCTTTTGTTCCTACAAAGCACCTACACAGACCACAGAGGCACAGCAGATGTAGAAACCCCAGTGAGATATTTGCAGCTACAGCAGCTGCATGGGAACTGATCAAATATGTGCTGTAATGTTTTTAGAAGGATGCAATGCAGTCCAAATAGTTGACTTACACAAGTCAGTCTTTGGTATTACTGCTATGGACAAATCAGCCCCTATTTCATCCTTAAGACAGAATTTTTAGGGAAGGATGGGGGTATATTCCTGGAGCTATGGGGAGAGTGAAGAGGGTAGAAAGAACTTTTTTGTTGTTTTGATTTACTGGCTGGCGGTTTGTGTATATTCAGATAGGATTTCTGTTGTTGTTGCTGGATTATCATTATTATGCTGTTATAAGACTTTCAGGGCACCTACAGCTCTTTGTATAGTTTGTTTTAAGTCTAAATACATAAAACAGATGTGCTTTAACACAGGCCTGAAAATCCAACATTTAGGGCCACAAAATCCAGTAATAAAACTTTTTGTCTTCTCTGTAGTCAAATGTACACTTCACATATAATTACATTCAATTTGAACAAGACAAATTGTAATTTAATGCTAACCTCTAACATCCTCCAACTTTCATAATAAATCATTTTTAGATATATAATCAAGTTTTTTAACTTGTGAGAAAGTAGGTAGTGAAATAGCAGCTTCCCTTCACTGGCACCAGAAAATATAAAAGAGAAATCTGATTTGAGCAAGGATGCTATAGTGATACCAGAAGTGTTTTGTGGTGCTTCTCTTCAATATTTCACATTATAGGTTTATCTGAAGAGTCCAACAGAGTGCAGTTTAGGGCATGTTGAAACATCAAGGCCTAAATTTTCATAGTGCCTAATGTTTCTGGATGCCCCAATTGAGACATCTTAAAGAGGCCTGATTCAGAAAGTGCAGAGGACCCACACTTTGAAAGACAAGCCCCTTTAATGTATCTCAGGTTGGGCACCCAAAAATGTAGGCACAAAATCACTACTTGCATTTCAAAACGTAGGCTTCAAGGTCTATGTGACCAGGAACCAAGCAACTCCTATAAGAAATGAAGAGCTGCTTTCAGGAAAGAAGCAAATCAAGTCACTTGAAGAAGAGCAGAACATGAGTTGCTGGGACCAGAAATAGCTTTAGTATTCAAGTATTAAATAAGTGGCTGTACAGCTAGTAACAATGTGAATTTAAGAGGGGTTCAGAGGTTACCACAAACCCTAAGAAGGGGAAAACCCAAGCAAACCAACCCACCACACAGCAATTTCTTTTTATAGCATTTTCAGGTTCAGTTTAATAAAGCAGAACCACTTGCAATGTGTGTGGTTCCTGGCCTAGTGACAATGGAACAGGAAAACAAAGCCTTGGTTTTGAAGGCCAAACAATTTAATGACACCTGATTCAAAGTTTTGTTTTTCTACTATTACCCTGGTTACAACTGCTTCAGCTCTGTCCTGGGGAAATCTAGCTTCATAGAGCATCATGTTGCACTCATCATCTAGGAAGCAACCTCTTACTTACAGGGATTTTTTTCTGCCTCAAGAGAAAGAAAGTTAATCCTAGCCGTAATCTATTGTAAGAAGGAAATGCACTAAACAAGCTGAACTACTTAAGCCTCCATCAAGGTCCCACCAAGATTTCAGCGAAAGACAAGAACAAGACAACATGTTCATGTGCAGCCCAAAAGTGGGTGAATTTTAGACGTAAAAAAAAAAAAAATCCTTAAAATTATTCAGGTACTACAATTAGTTAAAGGCATGTGGGAGTGGCTTTCAGAGTTTCTCCCAGAACTTGGCAGAGACTGAGTAATACAGAAAACCCAGATGAAGTGCTGGTTCTGGGACATAAGCCAAAGACATTGCTATATGCCTCTGCTCAGGCGTGGTCTGTGACCTTAACTCAAGTTGAAGGTATGTCACATGTTTCAAGCGCATTACTAGTTCTTAAAATCACATCCTCCAGGGTGCACAAGTGTAGCAAGAAATAGGGACCTGTTCTGGTATTTCAAATCTTGGAATCTAAAGCATCTAAAATTCCCTTCATCAAACTCTGGAGCAGATACTTGATACTTCAAATTAAATTCCTGCTGTGCTGTCATAGGGAAGCTGGACTAAGAAGTATGTAGAGTAGCTGGCAGCCCAGGAAAAAAAATATCAGCCACTGGCTTTTGGCCTGCGAAATCATAGCAGAGCAGACCCAGCCTAAAGAAATTGCCCAGTAAAGTAAAACAAAAACAAAAAACAGCAAAAAAAAAAAAAAAAGCTCAAATGTTTAAAATGTACCTTTAGTAAATAAAGAGAACTCTGGTCCTGGGGAGAGTGGAAAATGTATCCGGCATCTTCCGAACCTTTGCATAATTGATAAATCCTCTGAGAAACAGCAGAAAGCCTAAGGGGAAAAAAAAACACATTTGTTCAGTTAAGAAACTGAATCTATATAATTTCCAGTGTTTTCTTCTCTACTTAGGAAAGGACAGTCCATCTCACAATGTCTTACAGAGAAGGCCTCTGATTCTTAGCACTTGTGGCATTTAACTGAATATAGACTTGTTTCTGAACTATGATATTAAAGTTTTGGATTTCCATATTAATGAACAACAAGAAAGTTTATCTTAAGGGTAAACCTAATTACCAAGAAGTTAGTTCTACAAATCTGCAAGTCACCTAAAGAAATCTAAATTGCTAATTAGGATGAATGCTTTAGTGATCAAACCAATTTAGAAAAGGTAGTAACTCAAATAAATGAGGAATAGTTTTATGAAATGTAGTCATGTTTCTTGGAAATTTATGATTATGTCACTAAAGATCCAGTACCATTTTCTCTGACATATTCAGTACAATTCTGCAGTTGATTTTTGTTGGTTCCTGGAGTGTTTCCTATGACACATTTTACCTAATTTAAGAATCTTGGTATGTTCCGAGTTGCGTATACTAGGTTAGCAATTCTCAAACTGTGGTTTGGGACCCCAAAGTGGGCCACGACCTCCTTTGAATGGGGTCACCAGGGCTGGCTTAGACTTGCTGGGGCCCAGAGCTGAAGCTCGAGCCCCACTGTCCAGGGCCGATGCCAAAGCCCGCAGGCTTCAGCCATGGACAGCAGGGCTCAGGTTGCAGGCCCCCTGACTAGGAGCTGAAGCCCTTGAGCAGTGGGGCTCAGGCTATGTCTAGTGTGTGTCCCTCATCCCCGGGCAGTGGGGCTTGGGCAGGCTCAGTCTTCATTTCCCTCTCCTGGGGTCGTGAAGTAATTTTTGTTGTCAGAAGGTGGTCACGGTGCAATGAAGTTTGAGAACCCCTATATTAGGTAAAGAAATTCTGCCACCTAGCGGTGACTTAATTTGTTGCACACAAAGGAGGTAAAAGAGTATTATTTAGTACTTAGGTAGCATTTTCCATCTGATGCTCTCAAAAACTGTGGAAGTATTGATGAACTAAGCCTCCTGCAGTGAAAGGAGAAAAAATAATTGTAGTAACATTAGAAGTGTACATTGTGGAACCAGAAACCTTATTGTCTGTCATGTTGCTGCTTATTTTGTGTGTTTATATGTATTTTATATCTATCTACCTTATACATATGATTCGAGATCTCTGGATTAAGAGTGTTATAGAAAAGAGATTATTATTACTAATATATATTTGGTTGTGATACTTTTTTCTATATTTAACCTTATAGAAAATAAAAGCATTTTATTAAAATATTACGAATTAAAAGCCCAGTCCCCAAATACACCACTTTTGATGGGTTCTCTCGCTTGAGTAGGAGTTTGCAGGATCAAGCTCCAGAACAAAGTCTTTGAAACGAAAGCTGAAAACCGTGATACAAGAGATTTATCTTATTTACCATATGCACCATTGAAAGAACAGACCCAGCAAGTTTATGAATTGAATTACTTTTGAGGTAGATTGCAGTAGAAGATTGAAGGGAAAAATATATATAAAAAAATATTACTCATTTTCCCAATATGACAAACAATAATAAGGTTTCTGATTCCACACTACACATTTCTGATGTTATTACAATTATTTTTTCTCCTTTCACTGCAGGAGGCTTAGTTCATCAATACTTCCAGTTTTTGAGAGCATCAGATGGAAAATGCTACTTAAGTACTAAATAATATTCTTTTACCTCCTTTGTGTGCAACAAATTAAGTCACTGCTAGATGGCAGAAATCCTTTACCTAGTACAGTACAAGAAACTCAGAGCATGCAAGATTCTTGAATTAGGTAAAAATGTGTCCTAGGCAAGACTCTGGGTCAAAACAAAAGCCAAGCCAAGCCAAGCCAAAACAAAAGTCAGCTGCAAAAAGATGCAGCAGAATTGTACTAAATATGTCTGGGGAGACTTTGGGGTGGTCTTTTCAGGCAACAGGTTGCCTTAGAAAGGTGGTCTTTTGTACCAGTTTCACTGTACTATCACTTTTATTCTTCCACATAGATAGATTTAAAGCTAAATATTAGCCACAGAGTCAAAGAACAGAATTGCTGAGTATCAGCTGGCTACAACTCCAGGAGGCATATTTGGAACAGTGACATGCATTTCAGATTGATACTACAAAGTTAAGTATCACTTGGCATCCATATAACTGGTGTTTTGGTGCAGCAAAGTTGATCTACATATTTTTTGATACTTAATTTCTCAAAGGGCCCACCAGTCCTCATGATGGTCCCAAGAGCGACTAAGACTCAGTATAGGATTTAGAACAAATCACAGTCTACTTGCATTTTAAAAACTTGAGTGCCATAGTCTAGTGACTCAACTCCTAGCAGCTACTGTCAGTGTGAGGAAGTGCTGCTCTCTGATTTTCTTACTCTTTTTTGGTGAGAGGATGTGTATGCTTTTATTCCTTAATTTTTTGATGACAGTAGAGGAATTTAAATATACACACAAATTTCAAAGACATTTCACTACCAGAATAAAATCATTTTAAAAAGATAACATTTTGGCCTTATACCTTTAAGCATCTAGTAATGAAAACAACAACATTTGTCTCTAAAAGTCACTTTTGGCATAACTTCAAATATTGTAAGGACTTACCTAATACAAGGAAAACCCACCAGAGCCAGTACTGACCATCAAAGTAACCAGGGAAATAGGTTGAGAACTAAAAAAGAAAACAGAAATTATAACACTTAGTACTTTCTGGGCCCAATCCTGCTCCCACTGATGTCAATGGTAGCCAGACGGTGCCCTCTATGGCCTTGTCTACACTGGAGGCAGCATGTAAAATGTGTGTATCCACAAGCCACAGTGAAAAGCAGGCTGCATCCACACTGTAGTGTGAAGCCACACGGGACAGTGAAAAGCTCTGGCAGTGGGATACTACACTGCTTAAAATAGCAGTATAGGCAAGGGAGGCATTTCTTGGGAGCATAGAAGGCCATACAGGGTATATACCTTAAGGTTCTGGTGTGTCTTTACTCTTCTTGCCTAAGCAGTGCCTCACCGTCTACACTGCTAAATTTATACCTGTGCTAGGGAAGCATGTGGTATGTGTACTCGACATACGGCCTTAAGCACAGACATAGCCTTACTGTGAGATAAGCACAAGTTACAAATCCTAATTGCTAAAAAGTAAGAGGTATACACTGATCTGAGGGAATGGGGTAATGTACAGCTGTTCCTCACAAACCCCAAACTGCTCCACTGTGACCAAGGAGACATATACAAGAGACTGTTCAACACTCACCAATACTTCTCCTGAGATCAGCTAGTAGGAAGACACTGCTGAATGACAGCTCTTCCCATTCTCCCTCACCCCCCTGCTGCCTAACAGCCTCTGCCAATTTTGGAAGCGAAAGGCCAGGCTTGCAGTAGTAACCCCTGCTAACTACAGTTCAAGGTTGGATGATGTAACAAAACAGCAGTGAAGCTGAAGTTAAGCTCTTGTGGGTATGAGAAATTCTCGGACTTGAAAATCTGTTACTGGGAAAACTGCTTCCTATTAAATGAAAAGTGACCTTGGTGCTGATATAATTATAGAATCAAATTTCATTATGTTGTCAGTGGTAGATTATTAACTTGATTTTTCGTTTTTTTTTAAAGTTTAAATCAGAAGACGGATAAGTTAGAAAAACTAGATACTAAGGTTGAAATCAAATTCACAGTTAAGGCTGCCAGTCTCTCTCACTTCATTTCTTATCTCAGGAAATGGCACTTAGGTCTTCTGTATGAGACGCCTGTAGTACCTAAGCACTGTACAATGGGGACAGTTATCTCACTAGATGTCATATTTGCAGGATCTGAGTCCTGGCACAAAAGGATTAAGGATAAAGTGATGACCTTAACTCTGAATCCCTTTGCTTTTGGTCTTCAGAGCCAATTTTTTTTATTGGTTTCCCTTGCACATCTGCCTGCAATTCTTCTAGTCACAGGCTGCACACACAACATGTTTGCTTGGACAGAAATTGGTTTGACATTTTCACAAAGATATAGCTTTATAATTTTTCATTCCTTTCCCCATTAAAAGCCTTTGCTTTCTTCACCGGCTTTATTTTCACAAAGAGGATTTTTTTTTTTACTTCAAGAATAAAACATCTGGGGTAGGTGGTATTCTTTTAAACAAATATTGCTTAACGGACACCTATATATTACACAAGCTGCTTTACCTAATAAGAAAGAGACACTTATAAAAAATACAGCGCTCCTCTGGCACATTATTCTTATTTATCACAACAACAAGGGCCATTACACCATACCAGAGCAGTGTCACGTTACCAGCTCTGTTCAACCTCTAGACAATCTGTCACAGACCCCATTCCCAAAGCACACTCCTAGATGTGCCTCAGCAAGCGAGTTTACTGTGTCAGATGAGAATAAAGCAAGCAGAAAGGGTCATTTAAAAATTACACCTGAATCAAAACAGTCCCCAAGGAACTTTTGTGATGGTCAGGGAAACAAACAGGCCAATCTTCAAAAAAGAACTGCTGAAGGATTTAGGGCAAATTTCACTCTTGGCAAGACGAGTCAGCACAAAGCCCTCTATGCCTTCCATTTAGCCCTACTGTGGGTTGCCTGAGGGGAGCAGCCATGCAGAGAGGCCTTATATCCCCTGTATGCTGAGGAGGTCAGCTCCACACCGCACTGAACAAGTCAGAGAGCAGAGGTCTTTGTGGAAGCTGAAATGTCAGACTGAGTGGTGCCAACAGTGCGTGTGGAGTGGCAGCAGCTACGCATGTGGGTTGGGGCCCTAGCCACAGATGCACTGTACCCCTACTCGTGGGGTGGGAAAGGACAGGATTCTTCCCCTTCCAAAAACCCCTGCTTAGTGCACAGTACAAAGCCCAGTAACTCAGGTTTTTGCGGGTGTAAGTTTTGCCAGACAAAAAAGCTATTTAATTATGAACTGAGATGAGCCACTTATTAAGTAATGTAGCAAATACACAGAGGCTTTATGTTTGTCTGGGCTCCCCCCCCCCCTTTTTTTTTTTTTTTTGCACTAACTTACCCTGACAATCAGGATCCACTTAATGAGAGACAGACCAAACCCCGAAATGGCCCCATATCGTCCTGCAGCTGAAGTGGTCAGACAGAAGGACAAGAAAAATCCAATCCAGTTGAAGAGGAAAGCCACTGAGAAAGCAAAGGGAAAGCAATAGGTCAAAATGGCTGGAACCTGAAGCTAGACAAATTCAGACTGCAGATAAGGTGTAAAAATTTAACAGTGCGATTAAACAAACTATTGGAACAATTTACAATTGGATTCTCAATCACTGACAATTTTTAAATCAATACTGGATGTTTTTCTAAAAGATCTGTTCTAGGAATTATTTTGGGGAAGTTGTATGGCATGTGCTATAGAGGAGCTCAGACTAGCTGCTCACAGTGGTCCTCTCTGGCCTTGGTATCTATGCATCTATTAAATGCCTCTTCATATTTTTAGGCTGTCTTCTTCTCATGTCCTTCCACCACAGATCACAGGTTTTTCCAGTGTTGGGCACATGTGTAGCCCTGCCAAGATCTTTCACAGTACATGTTCCTCCAGGAGCCAGCAGAATAACAGATGTTCCATTGTTTGTGTTTCATCGCAGTCACATGTATGTTGGTCATTGGAATAGCCCCACTTCCACATACTGACTTTTGCCTGCCCACTCTTGTTTGGAGGTAATTTAAACTTCACACAAGTTGTTGCAAGTGAAATGAGTGTTTATCTTTTCCTGTTGGCTTCAATCAGGGTTTCCCCCCAAATCTTTATGAACAGCAGACAAACTTAGATTTAATATCTGATCCTCTGTGCGTTCTGAGCCACGAAAGCCTGCATCCCCTTTTAACTCAGACTACGAGAATGACTCATGACAATTTAGTTACACTATGTATGTGAAGAGCATGAAAGCACTGGAAATAAACGCTGAGACACTAGCCCTTTCCTAAAATACTGAGAGCTACTTCACTTTTAATGTTCATCCATTACCAACTAACTCAATTTTTAAGAGTTCAGAGTATGGGTTTGCCGCCCCCAACCAAGAGAACATAGTCCCAGAAGTTTGACTGAACCAAATAAATAACTAGTTTTCATAAAGAGCAGAGATGTTTTAGGATCTCTCAATGGCATGGTCAGCAGCATACTACGTGAATGAACAGCCTTGGAACTCCTGATCATCAGTTCCCTTTATGCACCCTCCTTTTTGGGGCGGGGGGAAAGAGGAGGGAGGACGAGAGAACATTCACCATACTTTAGCACCCTCTAGTGGTACATCATAGAGTGGCACTGATGTTTTGTAGGAGTTTCTACTGCTATTACCCTACAGCTAGAAATTTTGGTTTGCATGATGGGATATATATAAGGCAAGAGTTGGTTTAGTGAATAAAGAGGTGCATCTCCACAGTCTAGTCACTGCCTTGTGGAGGTGAACAGCTCTTCACAACATGTTATTAATGAGGTTTATAGGGAGAAACAGAAACAGATATTGGGGGATACACTTTAGTGGAAAAAAAAAAAAAGAAAAGAAAAAGAAGGGGATGGGGTTTGTAATGAAACCCATGACTAACTTGGAGAGTTTGACACCTGCCTGACTAGTCGATCATTTCTAGAGGAGGAAGAGAAATTCTTCCTTTCCCAGAATGTCACACTGGCATATCTAGTTTTTCCAGCTATACACCACGTACATTAAGAGGTTAACTTATTCTTGTCTGGACTGAGGAAAAGCTCAAGGTTCTACTGGGTACTTACTGAAGAATGTTAGCATGAAGATGCCATCGTTTCCTATCCTCAGCTGGTCAGTATCATCAAAATCATCCCGTGCCACAAAGTCATCCTCCTAAAAGTGGAGAGAGAAGGGAATGGAGGGAGGTCAGGTTTAATGCAATCAAAGTCATACAGCAAGCCTGAGGTTATGAGCTTACACAAGATCTTACAGGAAAGGGCTATCAACTTGCAGAGATCACAAAGCTCACATTGCAAGGGTACAGAATATCTTTTCATTCCCTCCTTAGGGACAACAACATTTCTGCATCTCCCTTTGTACCTGAACAATTGCTAAAGATTATATAAGACATGAAATACTGACTTGTCAGGTGAGATTCCCTGTTTTAGGTAGCCCCCCCCCCCTTAGAAAAAAGAAAATAAGGATACTCCCAATACCGACCATACAATTTACCTCCCTGTCTTTCTCTAACATTTTCCCTCATTGGGACAACATCATATGCAGTCTCAGTGGGACTCAGGCTCTTATGGGAGAAGAGCTACTAGCATTAGACAGCAGATGCTGGTAGCACTACTACCAAATGTTTGCTGTGATCAAGGAGCACGAGGGAGGAGAGCAGACCGCAACGGAGGAAGAGAAGGAAAATCTCTCCTGTCAGAGACAACGGATTTTATTATTCACAGACCAGAAGAGCCAGTTCAAAAAGTGGTAGGCGTGATAAGGAAAGCCAAGTTACCTAACAAGGTAGGAAAGAAATCAAAATATGACCACCTACTTTTCAAGTTTTGTTCTTATTTGATCACTGGGTAGGATATGGTCTATCTGACAAAGGTATGAAATGAGCCCTGACCTCTGAAGCTTTACCAACTCCCATTTCATAACAATGAAGACACCTGAGCCTGAACGACAGGAACTCACTCGAAAATTGGGTGCTGAGAGATCTTCTGATGGGAGGTACTTCGGAAGTACAAATTAGCAAGTTGTAAGATAAAACAGTAAGGCTACACATGTAGCCTATATCAGCCTGCCAAATTAATCAGTACTGCATGCACTAGTGCTATTGACATGCCTTACATGATGCCAGTGGACCAGACAAAACGTTTTTCAAAAAAATATTGTAGTACACTGAGAAAACCCCCCAATGAGAAAAAATAAATCAAGATTTTGATTAACAAAGTATTTAGGTTAATTCAGCTGTATAAATTCTACGAATGGACCTTTAGGGACATTCAGCACACAAAGTGAACTTACTCTTCCAGGAACCAAGGGAATGGTAGCTTCAGCCTTACTTCGCTCCGCTTCATCATAACTAGGCAGTGTTGTGGCCACATTATAAGAAGGGGGCCTGGGAAACCCAGACTCATCTTTGTAGTCAAAATATTCTGCAAAGAGAGAGTTTACATTAATTATAGGATATAATATGCCTCTGACACCTGGAATAAGCAGCTCTACAACCAGCAAAGAAAACAAAGTATGAAGAAGATCATGATTTTAAAATTACCATGTATTCTTTGGTGAAAGACTGTAATTTAAACTCACATGTATTGAACTATTATGCCGTAATAGAGAAAATATTAAAGCAAATTTGAGACCTACAGCAGGATACTAACAGACTTCAGAAGGGGAAGGGAATTCACCCTAAATAAATTAGTATGACAGTCATCTTGACCTAGACAAGGAAAAGCAAGGAAAGTTGAAACCTTGTTAGAAACATATGCACGCTATGATACGATATACAGAGGTTCCTGAGCTTTTTAAGGACTGAAACATAGGAGCTCCACAGCAGATACAGAGTATGAACAAGACCACTTTATAGAGGGTGCACAAAGGCACCCTCCCCATCTAAAGCAACAGAGACAGGAACCATGCTGTGCCTCCCTTGATTTCAGTAAGAGACAGAAAGATATATTTTCAAATTTCAAATGATTCTGATGAGTCAAAGAAGAATCCCCATAAGGCAGGGGTGGCCAACCTGAGCCTGAGAAGGAGCCAGAATTTACCAATCTATATTGCCAAAGAGCCACAGTAATACGTCAGCAGACCCCCATCCACTCACCAGCCCCCAGCACCTCCCGCCTGCTGGCAGCCCCCACCAATCAGCGCCTACTTCCCCCCTCCCCGCAATCAACTGTTTCATGTGCGCAGGTGGTTATGGGAGAGAGGGCAGAGGAGAGAGGGCATGGCATGCTCAGGGCAAGGGGCGGAGTGGGAGCAGGGCTTGGGGCAGAGCAGGGGGTTGAGCACTGAGCACCCCCCAGCACATTGGAAAGTTAGCATCTATAGCTCCAGCCCCAGAATCAGTGCCTAGGTAAGGAGCTGGATATTAACCTCTGAAGAGCCACATGCGGCTCAGGAGCCACAGGTTGGCCACCCCTACCATAAGGTCTTCGCCCAAAGGTGGCCAGTTTGTCTGAAAAATATCCCAGTTTCCTTTCAGGGGAAAGAGAAGGGGAGTGGGACAAAGTCAAACGTACTGGTTTTGAACATCAGGCTCTCAGACCTGTTGACGAATTAGAATTTGCAGGGGAAGAGCCTGCTATCATTTACATGTAGAGCCCTGATAGCAGCATGTTTTACAGATTCCCTGTGGAGATATAAAAAAAAATTGTATGTTTCTAGGGTTGTGTGTGTATACTTTACACACCTATTTTCTCCATTATGCAGAGAACCATATGATAAAACTATGCTGTGCCTTTTGCACATGGTAACATGGGCACCCCAGACCATATTGTGTGATCCAACAAGGCCAAGGCTCACGCAGACCCCATCCAGTAGCAAGAAAGAATAGAATTCAAAACCCTCTACCCAGGGAGGCAAAGATCTTCAGAGGTATTTAGGCTCCTAGTGGACAGTGATTTTAATGGAAATTAGGAGCCCAAATACCTTTTGAGGATCTGGGCCAGAAGACTGGCTGGTAGCCAGTTTGCAAGGTCAGTGACCCTGGATGTTTCTCTCTTCAAAGTAAAGAGTTTCTGCCCAAGAAGGCAGACTGAAAGGCACCCATTATCCCAGATTGTCCTACAGGCTGTATGAAAGGCAGACCTCTAATGAAGATAGCTGAATTTTTGTATTAAAAAATCATGGCAGGTCTAAAACTGAGATTTTATCCAAAAAGTGCCACATTTGGAATGGCTTGTGATAAGGCTGTACACTAAATTCCATTTGGGTTTATGTCTAAGTTTTCAGAGTTTTTTTATTTGCAAATGACAACTTTACTGGTTAATTACCCTTAGCTATTTTTTGAATGTCTATTTACTCCTCTGAGCAGTATAAATTGGGACAGGGAGGGGAGGTTACCACAATGATGGGGCAATCATTTCTTTCCAGTACTATCTTTAATCTTCTCCTTTTCTCCCTCCCCACTTGGTTTCCATATGCTGCCTTTATTGCATCTGATGTGTCTGATTCTCAAATGTGATTTTGACATTTTATTAAGAAAATGTGGGTGGGGGAAATCAGGGTCTAGATTATGACTAGCATGAATGTGACAGTTCCTCTGAAAAGTATTATTGGCTTTTAACACAGGTATGATCATGCAGAAAAGATAGCTTCCTCAGGGGCACTCTCCTTGGAAGGGTTTAACCAGTCTCCATTCCACTTTTTACCAAGAAATTATCATGTCCATGATCATAATTATCTCTAAAATGAAAATGATATAATGAATGCCACTCCAAACCTTCACGCAGTGCAGAATATGTAGTTTTGGTGCATGCACATTACATCTGTGTTGCATACACATCTATTTCCAGGTGCCAATTGAAGGTGCTGATTACAGTGTAGAAAGTTGTAAATCATAGAATCACAGGACTGAAAGAGACCTCAAGAGGTCATCTAATCCAGTCCCCTGCACTCATGGCAGGACTAAGTATTATCTAGACCATCCCTGACTGGTGTTTGTTTAACCTGCTCTTTAAAATCTCCAATGATGGAGATTTCACAACCTCCCTAGGCAATTTATTCCAGTGCTTAACCCCCCCTGACAGTTCAGAAGTTTTTCCTAATGTCCAACCTAAACCACCCCTGCTGCAATTTAAGCCCATTGCTTCTTGTCCTATCCTCAGCAGTTAAGGAGAACAATTTTTCTCCCTCCTCCTTATAACAACCTTTTATGTACTTGAAAAGGTATGTCCACTCTCGGTCTTCCTGGTTTGGGACTTGGCTACCTTAGAGACTGCCTTTACACCTATACCCAGGTGTGACAGCAGACCAAGTCCCAAGATGTGAACTCAAAGACTGGAGGAAGGGCATTCTCAGAGGCAAATCGCTGGCTGTGGAAACTACTCCCTGAAGCAGGCACCAAAAGCTTGAATTTGTTAGAACAAAAGTGCAAGGTTCATGTTTTGGAGGCAACATTTTATCAAACGGGTCTGAACAAAGGCATTTTTTCTAACTTTTCTGATGCCACAGAACACATACAGGATAAGTTACTGAAAAAAAATATAAGCGTAGCCTCTTAACAGGTCTATTTCTACTGGATTTCTGCTCTAATTAGCAGAGAGTAAGAAGACTGCCATGTTATATCTGAGCTGAGCTCTCTTCCAAGCTTTCAGCTCCAGCTACTTTCTTTTCTATAGTTGCAGATGACAGGTATTTAAAACACTGTAATGCATTCAAGCATTATTAATCTACAGTATCATAAAAGCATTTGTATATACTTTACAAGACAAAAATTCAGCATCATGACCAAGAAAGAAGCCCTGAAAAAGGACAGTAAAGTAACAGACACCAGTAAAGATACTATTAAAGATCACTGGAAGAAGCAAGATATTACTCAAATACCAGATCATTAGAGACCATAAATCCTCACTGCACTACCATTTTCACCTTCTTCTGTATGCTAAGAGCTCTGTAGAAAGTAACCTAAGCACCATTTTATGGAGATGACATCAGTTGATTGCCACCAAGGCATGTTTTCTTTCAAACCACAAATAACCACAGTCTCTTTGGATCAGGTCCCATCCTTCCCAGTCTTAATAGCTGCTGCAGTATCAGACAGCAGTGAGCATATTATAGAAAAAGAAACAACTGAAGGTATGGGAAAGAAAACCAAGAGAAAAAACGTTTACTTCCTTGCTGCACAGTTTACCTGCATTCTCCCCAGAAATGCTGCTGTAAGGTGGAGGGGCATCGTTCACAGTGTGTTCAGTCTCTCCAGGCTCCTCCTCATTCTGCAACTGAACAGAATCATTTACGTTTTAATAGGGCTGACGAAAACAGACAAATAAATCGGACTCCCCCATAACACAGATAATTACACAATCATGGTGTCCTGGTCAAAATCCAAATGGGTTAGTTACATTCTGGCTACCTAAATTACCCCTGCACTTTCAGGTGCATTTGGCAGTCTCTTCTTATCTTAAACGGTTGTACAGAAATGCAGTGCACTGTTAAACACTTGTCACATTTCACCCCAGAGGTAGCCAAAGTAATCCCATTGGTAGATTTTAATCAATGTGCCAGTTGTGATAAGTCTGTGTGCTAAGTTATATTTCTACATTTCAGGTTCCAGATTGCTACAGAGCATCCATGTGTATTTATTGTTGTACCTTTCTACTTCCTCAGCACTAATTTAAAAGCTATCGGGTCATACTAACTGTGAGAAGACCAAGTTGCATTTGTTTTCATAAGAAGAGGAAATGGTAGGAGACATTCAGTCAAAATCTCCATTACCATCTGTGGCTTTGCTAAGAAAACTGGTGCTCAGCTGAGTTATGCAAAATAAACTGTTTATCAGTCAGTCATGCTGTGGATAAGAGGGATCCAGGGGTGAGATTTGTAACTGTACACTCTGTTTTGGATTAATATATACACACACATAAACAGGCATACAGCTTTTCGTATATACAGTATGTGGCTTGTATTATGTAGGGTTTGAAAACATTCTTTGATCATAAAAGCTGGCAATACTGGATTAGGCATGTCCAAAGAAGAGTGTATCAGCTATCATCTAGCTACTTCATTCTTTCTATTGCACATCACTGAATCAATAACACACACACACACTTGCATAACAAACAGACTCTCGGATTTAGAAAGATTTCTTGGGACTGAACCACTTTCCTACATCTGAAGAGATTTTTTTTTTTAAATCATAATTAAATGACAGTAACACTGCAAATGGCAATTCCTTTATTAATATCTTCCTTTCATGCATAATAATGCTAATATCCTTGAAGTCGAGACATTTTTCTTCCTGTTCTCTACTGAGACACTCATGACCTCTTTTCACTATAGTATCTGACTGCCTCCCAAGTATTTAAAAACAAAATTTTCTCTCTCTTCCTCTTCAGCCTGCAGAAGTAACAGCTCTATTATTTTTATGGTCAGGTTTCTGTTTTGTTTGCACATATATGAAGTCCTTGAAGGTCTTAGAATCATAGAATATCAGGGTTGGAAGGGACCCCTGAAGGTCATCTAGTCCAACCCCCTGCTCGAAGCAGGACCAATTCCCAGTTAAATCATCCCAGCCAGGGCTTTGTCAAGCCTGACCTTAAAAACCTCTAAGGAAGGAGATTCTACCACCTCCCTAGGTAACGCATTCCAGTGTTTCACCACCCTCTTAGTGAAAAAGTTTTTCCTAATATCCAATCTAAACCTCCCCCACTGCAACTTGAGACCATTACTCCTCGTTCTGTCATCTGCTACCATTGAGAACAGTCTAGAGCCATCCTCTTTGGAACGCCCTTTCAGGTAGTTGAAAGCAGCTATCAAATCCCCCCTCATTCTTCTCTTCTGCAGGCTAAACAATCCCAGCTCCCTCAGCCTCTCCTCATAACTCATGTGTTCCAGACCCCTAATCATTTTTGTTGCCCTTCGCTGGACTCTCTCCAATTTATCCACATCCTTCTTGTAGTGTGGGGCCCAAAACTGGACACAATACTCCAGATGAGGCCTCACCAATGTCGAATAGAGGGGAACGATCACGTCCCTCGATCTGCTCGCTATGCCCCTACTTATACATCCCAAAATGCCATTGGCCTTCTTGGCAACAAGGGCACACTGCTGACTCATATCCAGCTTCTCGTCCACTGTCACCCCTAGGTCCTTTTCCGCAGAACTGCTGCCTAGCCATTCGGTCCCTAGTCTGTAACTGTGCATTGGGTTCTTCCGTCCTAAGTGCAGGACCCTGCACTTATCCTTATTGAACCTCATCAGATTTCTTTTGGCCCAATCCTCCAATTTGTCTAGGTCCTTCTGTATCCTATCCCTCCCCTCCAGCGTATCTACCACTCCTCCCAGTTTAGTATCATCCGCAAATTTGCTGAGAGTGCAATCCACACCATCCTCCAGATCATTTATGAAGATATTGAACAAAACCGGCCCCAGGACCGACCCTTGGGGCACTCCACTTGATACCGGCTGCCAACTAGACATGGAGCCATTGATCACTACCCGTTGAGCCCGACAATCTAGCCAGCTTTCTACCCACCTTATAGTGCATTCATCCAGCCCATACTTCCTTAACTTGCTGACAAGAATACTGTGGGAGACCATGTCAAAAGCTTTGCTAAAGTCAAGAAACAATACATCCACTGCTTTCTCTTCATCCACAGAACCAGTAATCTCATCATAAAAGGCGATTAGATTAGTCAGGCATGACCTTCACTTGGTGAATCCATGCTGGCTGTTCCTGATCACTTTCCTCTCATGCAAGTGCTTCAGGATTGATTCTTTGAGGACCTGCTCCATGATTTTTCCAGGGACTGAGGTGAGGCTGACTGGCCTGTAGTTCCCAGGATCCTCCTTCTTCCCTTTTTTAAAGATTGGCACTACATTAGCCTTTTTCCAGTCATCCGGGACTTCCCCGGTTCGCCACGAGTTTTCAAAGATAATGGCCAATGGCTCTGCAATCACAGCCGCCAATTCCTTCAGCACTCTCGGATGCAACTCGTCCGGCCCCATGGACTTGTGCACGTCCAACTTTTCTAAATAGTCCCTAACTACCTCTATCTCCACAGAGGGCTGGCCATCTCTTCCCCATTTTGTGATGCCCAGCGCAGCAGTCTGGGAGCTGACCTTGTTAGTGAAAACAGAGGCAAAAAAAGCATTGAGTACATTAGCTTTTTCCACATCCTCTGTCACTAGGTTGCCTCCCTCATTCAGTAAGGGGCCCACACTTTCCTTGGCTTTCTTCTTGTTGCCAACATACCTGAAGAAACCCTTCTTGTTACTCTTGACATCTCTGGCTAGCTGCAGCTCCAGGTGCGATTTGGCCCTCCTGATATCATTCCTACATGCCCGAGCAATATTTTTATACTCTTCCCTGGTCATATGTCCAACCTTCCACTTCTTGTAAGCTTCTTTATGTTTAAGATCCGCTAGGATTTCACCATTAAGCCAAGCTGGTCGCCTGCCATATTTACTATTCTTTCGACTCATCGGGATGGTTTGTCCCTGTAACCTCAACAGGGATTCCTTGAAATACAGCCAGCTCTCCTGGACTCCTTTCCCCTTCAAGTTAGTCCCCCAGGGGATCCTGGCCATCCGTTCCCTGAGGGAGTCGAAGTCTGCTTTTCTGAAGTCCAGGGTCCGTATCCTGCTGCTTACCTTTCTTCCCTGCGTCAGGATCCTGAACTCAACCAACTCATGGTCACTGCCTCCCAGATTCCCATCCACTTTTGCTTCCCCCACTAATTCTACCCGGTTTGTGAGCAGCAGGTCTTGTTTTACATGAGCTTGGTCTGTGTCTTGTGTTCAGTATGTATTTTTTGCTGTACATACAGTCAACAGCTAAGGGTCAAAGTGCATCCATACTGCTTCTGAAAGTCAACCTCAAAAACTTTAAGGACCACATATTCAAGTAATGTATGTGTGCATTGCAAACATTTGTGTCTAAGTTACTTGAAAATCAGGCCCTAGAAGTTTGCTAGAAAATATTTGGGGATCAAATTTTAAAAAAAAGTTAAATGGACAATCGCATGCCTAATTCAGCTGTAAAATTATCATGATTGCATACACAACAGGTAATTGTGCATGCAAATAGTTAATTAGGTACAATATAAAGTCTCCCTAAATTCCTCAAATCTTCATTCTGGAGATGAATTACTAACTCGACAAGCCTCCAAAAATTGCCATTATTCTGACACAGTGGCTTTCAACCTTTCCATAACAAGTCTCCCTTTTCCATACGAGGATCCCCTCCACATCCACTGAGGTCACCCTCCCCTAGGATACCACTCATATACCAATATGGGCACACTGGTAGCAACTTTGACCACGTCTACATTTACTAGATCAGCAACTGCTGCAATCAATGCAGTGGTGTCGATCTAGCAGGTCTAGTGAAGACACATTAAGTCGATGGGAGAACACTCTCCCATCAACTCCGGTACTCCAGCTCCCTGAGAAGAGTAAGGTAAGTCAGCAGGAGACCATCCCCCGTCAACACAGAGTGGTGTAGACACTGTGGTAAATTGA
The DNA here is from genome assembly GCF_965140235.1 of Caretta caretta. NCBI lineage: Eukaryota > Metazoa > Chordata > Testudines > Cheloniidae > Caretta > Caretta caretta. The sequence goes on along the minus strand of NC_134213.1, from coordinate 16,174,936 downwards.
TCTAAGCTAACTGAAGTAGTGTAACTTAGGTCAATTTATCGCGGTAGTGTAGACCAGCCCTTTCAGGTGGAGAACTCCTGGTCTGACATGAGGTTGAATCTCTTCCCTAAAGTGGGGAATTAGTCAAGGTCCAAAATCTGACCTTTATTAAGAGTAAAGAACATCTCTCCCACCCCCAACTGTTCCTGGCCACAAGAGGGAAGAATTAGAAAATATAAAATTTAAAACACTCCTCCCAGAAGAATCTGAACCCACAAAACGTGTCAACTTCTCACTATTCTTCCACTGCAGGCAGGCAGTAAGTACACTGCTGGTAAGTAACCCTATTCCTCCACAGGATATACTAAGGCAATAAAGGCAGGTGGGTAAGAGCACAGGTACCTTTCCTGATTGCTGCAATTCTGTTAGCCTCCCACAGCATAAGCAGATTAACATGATAGCAGCAAGTGCTACTGTTACAATACAACCTTATTTCCAATCCATTTTATAATCATTGATATGTCACCTAACTTGGCGTGTGCACTCACAAATATCCGGTCTGCAAGTACACACTGGGTATTTGCAAGGGTGTGTGTGTAACTGTGACAGCCTGACACTAATTAATAAAGCCTCTCTACCCTCTTGTAACATAGGTACAAGGTACAAACCCAGTTTAGTAAGGCCAGATCTATGCTTAAAATTTTTGCCTGTATAGAAATGTCAGAAGTGTGAATGTTAATAACATTTTGTATACCAGCAAAAGTCTTAGTGTAGACACAGGTGTAGCAGCAAAAGAGCGCTTTATACAGTAGGGGGGGGTTGCCAGTATAGCTATAACTAAACTAGCACATCTTTTCTAGCGTAGAATGTGTGTTAGATTGCAAGATCTTCAGGGCAGGGACCATCTTTTTGTTATGAATTTGTCTAGTATGTAGCAGAAGGGGGCTGTGATCCCCAACTACAGCCCCTAAGCACTTCCATAATACTACTGCTGCTACGACTACTACCAATAATAGGTTTTACATTTAACAGATGGGAAAACAAACAAGCAGAGAAAAGGAACTTGCCCAAAGTCACCAAGTAAGGCACTGTCAGAGTAAAAATAAATAAATTAATAAAACAGAACCCAGAACAGTCTCCTGCTCTAACTATTACACCACACTCCTCCCCTCCCCCAATCTAAGCTTAAACATATAACCTAAAAAAAGCTTTTTGATAAAAGGTACTAACTTTATGGCCATGCCCAGCTCATTAAATACTATATTATTAGTCCAAATGCCAAGTAGGTAGGACAAGGTGAAGTAATCTGGGGACAAGGAATGATGCAGGTAGTTTGGTCATTAGGGAAAAATATTCTCAATTTGAAGAACAATTGTATTCTGAAAGAAGGCATCTGAGTTATCACTGCGATATTGAAGAACAGGTTGGAGAAAACATCAAGTAATCTAGGGAACAATCCTGTAACATGCAAAGGTTCAGACCCAATGACTCTTCTGTCTTCCCCTTCTATGAAGCATTGGCCCAATTTTAATCCCTGAAAGTTACACTTGAAAATGAAAACCTAAAATGCTACCCAAGAAAACTGCAACTATGTAGTCTGCTGAGAAATAAGCTTGCATAAAAATTCATGACATTAACAGCGAATGAGGTAAGGGTCTGGCACACTAGATGTTCTGTTATTACTCTCTGAGTAGCATCACCCGCTATCTTAACAGTGGAAGGAAGTGTCCAGCTAAGCCTCTCTAATGTTTATAAGTAAAAAGAAGGAGGGTGGGGGGAAATTAGAGACTTGAGAGATGTAATTCCAAGGGGAAGGAAAGTGAAAGTGCTGGCTAAATGACATTGTCAAGGTTCCTTCCCCACTCTGAACTCTAGGGTACAGAAGTGGGGACCTGCATGAAAGACCCCCAAGCTTATTCTTACAAGCTTCAGTTAAAAACTTCCCCAAGGTACAAACTTTGCCTTGTCCTTGAACAGTATGCTGCCACCACCAAGTGTGTTAAACAAAGAACAGGGAAAGAGACCACTTAGAGACATCTTCCCCCAAAATATCCCCCGAAGCCCTACACCCCCCTTCTTGGGGAAGGCTTGATAATAATCCTCACCAATTGGTACAGGTGAACACAGACCCAAACTCTTCGATCTTAAGAACAATGAAAAATCAATCAGGTTCTTAAAAGAAGAATTTTAATGAAAGAAAAGATAAAAGAATCATCTCTGTAAAATCAGGATGGTAAATACCTTACAGGGTAATCAGATTCAAAACATAGAGTATTCCTCTAGGCAAAACCTTAAGTTACAAAAAGACACAAGAACAGGAATATACATTCCCTCCAACACAGCTTATTTTACCAGCCATTTAACAAAAGAAAATCTAACGCATTTTCTAGCTAGACAGGAGTTGGAAAGCTTGCATTTCTGATCTGTTCCCGGCAAAAGCATCACACAGACACACAGAACCTTTTGTTCCCCCCACCCCCTGCAGATTTGAAAGCATCTTGTCCCCTCATTGGTCATTTTGGGTCAGGTGCCAGTGAAGTTACCTTAGCTTCTTAACCCTTTACAGGTGAAAGGGTTTTGCCTCTGGCCAGGAGGGATTTTATAGCACTGTATACAGAAAGGTGGTTACCCTTCCCTTTATATTTATGACAGACATAATATTACAAGATATGATAAAGAAGAAAATGCACAAGTGACGTAAGGGGGTAGAAAAATATTCTTACAATTAAGAAGAGTTTAGAAGATTCCAAGGCCTGCAACATTCTAAATAATTATATGAAACAGATTTTCCTTCTAATGAACATGGTACACAGACATGCCTTGCAGCCTTTTTAATGTTTCCAGGCATCTTAAATTCAACTAAGTGCTCATTAACAAAACAATAAGGGTTCATGTGGCAGGAAGAATGAATCATCAGGCCTCAAGTGGCCCAACATTGCCATGACAGCACTAGTCTTGCATTTTCCATGTAAGATGATGCAGGGACCTAGTACACACAATTAAAAATGCTTTATTATCCGCTCTTTCAAGAGATATTTTCCCCCTTCAGGCTACTAAAAAACCGCTCACAACAGGAGAATTCTGATGTAAGCACAATTTGAGTTAAGTCAGAAGGGGGCTTTTTCATTCACTGATCTAGGCCAAGAGTTACTTTCCCTTTGATTCACTGAAGTCTTTTACTTTAAGAACATTCTTTTTTGTTGGGTTTTAAAGAAAAAAAAAGTTGAATTAAAATGTTAGTAGACAGAGCATTAGTTTTAAAAAAACATTCAGCTAAGTATTTTCCCCTCAATTACTTAGATATTGGAGCAGTAACATGTGCTGTGGCTACAGTATGTGATGAGGTCCTGGAATATTCCATTCCCAATGAAGCCATGGGCAAGGCACTCACCCTCTGTGCCTCAGTTTCTCCTTGTGTAAGAGGTGTATAACAATATTTACATATTTCACAGTACTGGTATGAACTTTAACCTTTGTAAAATGCTTTGAGAACTTTGGCTGAATATTTTTCTACTGAAGTGCAGAGTTTTCATTTAATAACTAAAATATTTTTATTTTAGCAATCTTTCAAAACATACTGTTACATGGGCTTCAGATATAGTATCATTTCTGAAATGTCTTTTGATTAAACTCCATGTCTAAGTTACCCACAGATCTCACACACCAATTCGAAACAAGTGTTTAAAAATCCATACCCTGGGTACTGAATAGCATATTTAGATAATGTGTTGTATAGAGAATCAGGAGTAAAATCTGCAGTTGACATACTACTCAACAGCACTACAAGATAGCTTTTGTAATTTTTTCAAAAGTAATCAGATTTCCTACCAAGTTCTAACTCTTAAAAAGCCACAGTCAGAAAACAAGATGCTTTAGAAGAACATCAGCATGTGATAACTCGGGCATCCAAAACTGAATCTAAGAAAAATTAAATTAAATTAGAAGATTATTGCAAATGGAATGGAAAAAGACAAAATGAAATCCATTCTCCATGCTTTTCTTAACTATTCCAAGTGCAATCCTACAGAATGGAACAGGTGCGAAAATGTCTGAGTAGAATGACCACAGTCACAAAGCAAACTGTAATCAAACAAAATAGCCTCCAAGAAAGCTTTTGATTTTTTTCTTGTATAAATCATTCTACAAAACTGTGATTTATTACCAGCAGAAATGAACTAATGCAGATCAGTCTCTGATATTACTGCCCTGACAATACGGCAGTGTGCAGCAAAACAAGCTCTAAATAAAACTCCATGCCCAAGTGTTCCTGAAAAAAAAAAAAAAAAAAAAATCAAACTAATGGTCTCAAGATTGGTCAGGCCAAATCAAGCACTCAAGATCATCCCTACGACAAGATTTGAGGGTGGGAGGCAAAAAATAAGGAAACAGTTTCTAGCTTCCAAGAGGTATTTCGAAACAAAAGAGAAGTTATAAAATATGCCTTGATTGTGTCCATTTTAACAAGTTCACGATCAAATTAATTCATCCACCATTTTTAATGAGTGAATTTTAAATTACATTTGATTTTAATTTGACATCTTGTAGCTATTAAGCCAATACCTGTTTCAGTACTGCTAAACATTAATTAGACCTCTGTGCCTGGAAAGAACAGATGAGCTCTGCAGTCTTGGGCCACAATCCCACAAACACTTATGCACATACTTAACTTTACTACTGTGACAGGGACTGACTACTCATGGTAGTGAAGTTAGGTGTGAGCATAAGTGTTTGGAGGATTGAAGCTTTAGCAAAAAGATGACAAAGAAGTTTAATTATTTTTTCGAACTCGAACATTCTTGTTTTTAAAGTTCCTTAATATAAAGTTTCCAACCTTTAAAAAATCCAATATCATTTAAATATCATTTAAAACATGCAACAAAGATGACTGCTTTAGCATTTATCCAATAATCTAGTTGTTATCAGTGATCTTCTATGATTCTTTTCAGAAGAATGTGTTAGTCTGTAGTCACAAAAAGAAAAGAAGTACTTGTGGCACCTTAGAGACTAACCAATTTATCTGAGCATAAGCTTTCGTTTTATGCATCCAATGAAGTGAGCTGTAGCTCACGAAAGCTTATGCTCAAATCAATTGGTTAGTCTCTAAGGTGCCACAAGTACTCCTTTTCTTTCTATGATTCTGTTTGTTCCATTAAAATTTAATCAATCAGTTTTTGGAGGGTTAAATCACTAAGAAACCTTTTAATAAAAAGGATTCACAGACTAGAAAAATTACCATTGCCACTAGTTCACAACTGTATATACACATTCAAAGGAAACTCTGATAAGTACCTAGCAACACCCGTGTTACTGGGCAGAATCTACACTGAATATGTATTTCAGTTACTGAAATACATTGCTGACAACTTCTGGTGTGCTCAAGCAGAATTGCTGAACAGTCCCAAAGTGACAACATACAAGAAGCTCTAACTGCAGATAACTTTCATCTAATCTCACATCTCATGCTGTTTCTATGGTAGTGTAAAGAGTTCTTTGAGATTTCTAAAAGGAAAACACTGAAGTCACAGACTGCATAAGAATCAATACCAAAAGTTACAGCCTTTCACCACAGTGAAAATCACAGAAGCTGTGAAAGCCAAGTATAAACAAAACACAAGAAAACACTTTCAACGTATGTATTGCTGACAAATTAGAGACTAGTACAGAGAGCCAATAGCCTCCCTATATAAAGGTTACAAGTAATTTCCATTATAAAGCCCTATTTTTGTCCCCCTATAAATCTTTGACTTGAAATGGGATATGACCTAAAACTGCCATATTTACTTTAAAGGCAAAGGAAACTATTTTTGCAATCTATGAAGGAGAAAAAAGAAACATTTCTGAATTTGAGTTAGTTATTTAACATTTGAAATGTTGACTTGTGTGTGACGTTGCTTTGGGTCCTCCCAGCTCAAAATCTCCAAACTTTCTAAATCTCCCTGAAAATTCATGCAAAGAGAAAAAGTTGTAATTAAGCAAAGCGATTAACTGTTTTTTATTGTAGATAATTTTGTGCCCAATTTTATGTCCATTGATTTTAATGAGAGTTGTGGCCCAAAGCTACTCACATTAATGTAACAGGAAGTTTTTTGCCATTCACTTAAATGAGAACAGGATCAAGCACCACAGCCCTGATCCTGCAATTTGATACATGTAAGTGAACCCCTGTAAGGCTCTACCCACACGGATAACATAGAATCATCTGTGGCCTTTTCTCAAAGGACAAAATGGGTGTTTTCTTCAACACTGTTTGCTCAACTGAGTTAATTTAATGCAACTGAAAAGCCATTTTAACACTCATTAAGACACAGGCTAGGTGTTTGTCTACACATGGAGCGTTCTTAACTCCGTAAGTGGACACACTTATTCCAGAATAAGAGTGCCTTGGTCCTGTTTTGCTTTGTTCCAGAATGAGTGCCTTGTTCATAGGTTAAGCAAAACAGGAACAAGGTACTCTTATTCTGGAATAAAGCGTGTCCACACATGGAGCTGCTCAGGAATAGCTACTGCACTTGAAATTCACACCCTACCTTAATCCGAAACAACTTTCAAATGTAGACAAGCCGTCCGACCTTAGGGTACGTATATACAGAAAAAGCCGTGCACGAGTCAACCACCTAAGCAAGCTTGAATCCAGCAAGCACAGGTAACAATAACTATAAAGACAGTGCAGCGCATGCGAGCCAAGTACATACCTAGGGTCCGTGCTGGACTTCTACTCCCTGTACTGAAGCCAATATTGTTACTCATGCTAGCTGGATCATTCAAGGCGCCACCCTGCATGGTAAGGCACATGACAGGCCTCTTCACTCCCCTCTATCTCACTCAACTGAGCTAACAAGAGTGAGGAAGAAATAAAAAGCACCCAGGCCCCTTGGAAATTTCATGCCATCAAAACTTCACCTAAATGACAAAAGTAGATTTACCGATCACATCCACTAACTGCAAGAGTTAAATAACAAGGAAATGAATAGTTGTGGACATAATAAATCTAACCGTGCCCACACAATAAAGCATAAAATAAACATGTCCTTTGCATTTGTTTTCATGCCTTAGCAATTAAAACCTCACTTCAACTGGAAAACTGAATATAACCTTAACTACGGAGTTGCTACTGATAACCTTTATATTTAGTTACAATTTCTTAAGACTGCTGGATCTTCCCAGATTCTTAGGTACAGCTACACTGCAATAAAAGACCTGGGGCGCGCTCCTGGGCTAAAAATTGCAGCACAGTCATTCAGGCTTGGGCTGGAGTGCAGGCTCTGAAACTATAGGGGAGGTGGGCCTCAGAGCCCAGACTCCAGCTTGAGCATCTACACTGCAATTTTTAGCCCTGCAGCCGAAACCTGAGTCAATTGACCAGGGCTCTGAGATTCAGTGCCACAGGGTTTTTGCAGTGTAGACATAACCTCACCCTGAGCCACTCCAGAGGCTGGAGAGGCCCTCAGCATAACTTAGACAGCCCTAGAAGCCTGTCTAAATTATGGCAGCTTCATGGGGCTCCCCTATGGGACACAGTGCTACCGAAAATTTCCACAGCACTGGGTGCTATGGGCTCATTCCCAACACATCCCTCCCACTTCAGCCCTCCTCTGGCATGTCCCCTATGCCACATCTTATGAGGGGGGTCCCTGAAAGACCGCCTGAAGCTGTCTTCCGCAGTTACCCTGGCCAGCTCCTGTAAGCTGCTCCAGCCCCTTTTCTCTAACATAAAGGAGATGGAGTGGGGTTGAGGATCTCACCATATATGACTTAAATCTATTGAAGAAATACAGCAGACTCTGAGCCTAGTGAAAAAACAATAACCATATAAAGCAGAATATACATGATTAGATGAATTGTTGCATCACTTTGACAGCACAAGCATATACTATTTTTTATCAGTATCATCTCATATTTGAGCCAATCACAATGCTTAAAAATGCCTAAAGATTAGCTTTTTTTTTAAATCAAAATCAAACATGATTTTTAGGTTTCTCTTATTGGTGAAGTGACTTAGCCTCCAATCGTGCACCGAGACAGGGCTTATGGCGGATACAGGGGCCTGCACACAGTTCTCAGTAGAGGATCAGTACTGGGAAAGAGGATAGATTTTTTTTTTTCTTACACTGAATTTTACCATTCGTTCCTGTTGTCTTTAGGATATCTAGACAAACCCATTTTTTCTGAAACAATAACTGAATATAACTTCCTGTTTTTGGAAGAAACACTCTCTTAAAAACATTTTACACATGTGAGTCGTCCCATGACTCAATGGGGTTGTTTAGGTGCATAAAATTCAGCACATGCCTAAGTGTTTGCAGGAGTGGGGCTTAAATTACCATACTGTCCAGGATAATACATCTAAACCCCTTATATTTAGCTTGCCATGGACCAGCCAGTAATTCACCATTGCTATTATACAATCTGAAACCCACTGACAAATTAAAATTAAGAAAAATGTTAAAAGCAGGATTTCCACCCTCCTCTACCCTTTCATAATCCTGTAGTGTAAAAAATTAAGTGTGTGATTTTGAGGTATGAGCCTGTTCTATGGGTTGCTTTCTGGGAGCACAGTTTGTCAGTTGACCAGTTCCTGAAATTAAATATATCCACTGTGGTTATTAATTCAGGGCTATATTTCATGTCATAGTCACAAGTGACTGATTCTGATTCACTGTTGTCATTACAATACATAGCAATATGGAATAAAATTGATTTAAGTTTGACATCTTTAGTGTTAGAAAATGATTCTCCTCATCCTTTCTACAGCTAAATGTCAGCTATGCATCTTTATTTTCATAGCATACGCTTTTGGAGCAAGACAAACTACAGCATACCAATCAATCCAATAACAACATATTTTTTTAAGAGAAGAAAAGAAGAACGGAGGAACTAAGCTTTTTCCCCCTCTTTCTTGCATGTCCCTTAGGGTCCTGAACTCCAATTACATTTACTCTCAAAGATTCTGTATTGTGACAGCCTTTTCATGGTACCTTCCATTTTCTGATGCTCTTTTTGGAGCAGTGACTATCTTTCTAATCTGTAAAATACCAGGAATACTACAGCACCATAGTAACAACAACCCTGTTATGTGCATGGTAAAGAGGTTAGCAGGACCTGGCAAAATGACAGCTTTGATTTCTTTACAGAGAACAGTATAATGTCATTCTTATCAGTCAGAGCGGTAACTAAAGAGTAATACAATATTCTCCTTCTAGGGAGCAGCATGCTTCCTCCCCATATACCCGTATGGGCTCAGGACCCAAGACCAGAATTTGAATCCTTCTGTAACACAGACTATGGCTTCACTAGAAACACTGCACCAGCACAGAGGCAGCACTACATACTGAGCCACTACAGCACTTCCGTGTAGACACCCACTACACCAGGGGTGGGCAAACTTTTTGGCCCGAGGGCCACATCAGGGTTGCAAAACTGTATGGAGGGCCGAGTAGGGAAGGCTGTGCCTCCCCAAACAGCCTGGCCCCCGCCCCTATCTGCCCCCTCCCACTTCCCTCAGAACCCCCGACCCATCCAACCCACCCTGCTACTTATTCCCTGACTGCCCCCTCCTGGGACCCCCCATCCAACCCCCCTCCCCCGCTCCCTGTCCCCTAACTGCCCTAACCCCTATCCCCCCCCCAGCCCCCGAGAGGCCCCCCAGGACTCCCATGCCTATCTAACCCCCCCGTTCCCCATCCCCTGACCACCTCCCCCCCAGAACCCCTGACCCATCCAACCCCCCCCCGTCCCCTGACTGCCCCAACCCCTATATACACCCCCGACCCCTGACAGGCCCCCTGGGACTTCCACGCCTATCCAACCCGCCCCGCTCCCCATCCCCATCACCTCCGCCCCATCCAACTGCTCCCTGTCCCCTCATTGCCCCTGGGACCTCCTGCCCCTTGTCTAATGCCCCCACTCCCTGCCCCCTTACCATGCCACTCAGAGTGGCAGGACTGGCTTATTGGAAAGCCTGGGAGGTGGGTGGGTGCAAGCCGTGCTGCATGCACAGCAGCGTGGCTGCGGGGGAGTGGGACAGCAGGGGAGGAGCTGGGGGCTAGCGTCCCCGGCCAGGAGCTCAAGGGCTGGGCTGGACGGTCCTGCGGGCTGGATGTGGCCTGCAGGCCGTAGTTTGCCCACCTCTGAATTACAGCGATGTCAGGTTCTCCAATTGCTGGAGTGAAGCCACTTCCCTGGGAGACGGTAGCTAAGTTGATGGAAGAATTCTTCTGTGGACCTAGCTATCTAAATCAGGGGCTAGGTTGGCTTAACTATGTCTCTCAGGGGTGTGGATTTTTCACACCTCTGAGCGAAGTAGCTAGGTCGACCTAACTTCTTTGTGTAGAACGGGCCACACTCTGGCTATGTCTACACTACGGGTGCTACAACGGCACAGCTATGTAGACACTTCCTACAGTGACAGAAGGGGTTTTTCAATTGCTGTGTGTAATCCACCTCCCTGATTCTTCCATCAGCCTAGAACTGTCTGCACTATGGTGCTTCTTCACATCCCTGAGCCTCGCACCTACGCTGATCTGAATTTTAAGTGTAGACCCGGCTTCTGACTCTCAGAGGCGACATACAGACTAATGTTTAAATACTTTGGGATCCTGAGATAGAAAGTGCTACAGAAGTGAAAATATTAGCGTAAGAAGTTTGGGGTGGAGGGAGTTAAGCCTTTTTAAATATCTGAGACCAAAAAAAAGACTGAAAACTTTCTTAATGGTGAAAACACTTAAAAACTAAAAATATATATTATATATATTAAAAGACTAAATAGAGCTTTATCTAGCTTTTAGACATACATAAAAAACTCTAACTACGGAGTTGAGAATAATCATGAAAAATGTAATCCTAATGGGAAATCATTTTGAAAGTTTAAAGCACTCTGAAAAGCGAAAGTGATGCTTTGGTTTAGTATCTACAGCTTATTACATTGTCATGGTAGTGACACTATAATAAGTAGTAGATAGTAAATATTTCATATAAATTCATTCTTTCCTCAAAAAATCTAATAGGCTTTTCACTGCCCGTACTGTTGGTTTACTTTCTGCACTTCACTTAGCTAGAACAATTAAGACCAGACAGGTTACCTTCCTAGTTCTGATGCACTAGCACAATGATGCAATATTTGAATTACAAATGCAGGAGAATGTTTAAATTCAAAATAAAGCATTATTTTAATTAGAAATGTTTTAGTGACAGTAAAACCATTAATTTAATTTCGGGTTTGGTAATTTTCAATACCCGCACACATGAGAAACCTTTATTTTGGAGACTATTTCAGATAGGCCCTTAAAACAACAAAACAAAATTTAAAAAATTATCAAAAGGAAACCTTCTAGCAAGCTCAGGCAGACCCTGGGTCTGCACTGCATAGACAGGAAGAGAAGATAAATACTGTGTGAAACCAAAACTGAAACTAACAGAAACTATGTACATCAGTGGTATGTATGTGCGCCCGCGGACTGACAAGGGAGCCCGGCCGCCAGACAACCAGCTGCGGAAATGCCACACTCTTCTGGAAACATGAATATGTTATAGCAACAGAAAGGTTGGGGACCACTGATATACAGAATCAAAAGATTTTTTGTAATGCTTTTATACTGATCACAATTATTCTCCTTTGTTTAAAGTAATTAAGGCCCCAACTCTACATGTTAGAATGTGTGGATGTGAGGGTCCACTCGTACTGTCAGTTGCAGGACTGAGGCCTTTGTCTGTCTCGTTTAGAGTTATGTGTCTTCAAATATTTTGCTAGACACATGGTCCAAGCCATATACATTGCCTTGCCACAGAAAGCCTGAATCATGTGGAGTGAGGGGATGGAATTCAGCTTCCCAATATGTGGGCAGACTGTGGGGCTCCACTTCAGCTTCTTTATTGTTAATAATAATTATTTGTGTATCATAAACAATATGCTCAGATAAGGAAAGTTTCTGCCCAGATGTAAAAGGAAATCTAGAAGAGGGAAAAACAGAAATTTAAAAAAGATTAACTCTGCTTACGGACATTGAAGAAGAAAGTAGCTTTTAGGAAATATCAGAATAAGATAGCAGCCCTGACGATTGGGAGATCATTAAATGCAGTAGCTTGCAACGTGGAATTGCACATAGACAATTAAGGCCCTGAGAACTGGGATTGGGAGATCATTAAATGCAGTAGCTGCAACATGGAACTACACACAGACAACTAAGAAAGAAAGAAAATTAGCTGAACATCAAGACTAGCAAGATCACTTTAAGTGCAGATCCATCCGTTGTTGCGCCCGCGTCTCCCCCCGTCTGCAGCCAATGGCCAATTTCATACCAGTCTACAGAGAACTTCCATTCGATCCATCACAGAACAGGCACCAAGCACTGTGTGGCTGCTCGACTCATGCCCATCTTCCCAGGCAGAGCTCAAATGGCATGCAAAACCTTATTCTGACCCTCTGTGCTTGGATAAGTTTATATATCACATACATTATATTATCTCAACAACATACATCTGAATTCCCAAAATTAGGGGTTTTAGTTTAGAACTCTTCTATCCAAAAGACCTATTATGGAGAAGGTGCTTTAACCCGTCAGCTACAGTGAAAAGTCCAAAACACCCAAATAAATGTTACATCTTCGGTTTAGTTTACTCCTGATTGAACACTATTATCAGCACCGGGCAAATTCCTCCCATTAAATCATACTGATGCTAAGACAGGATTCTGCTATACTAAGACACATCAGACACCCCCCCCCCCATTCCACTTGTACACTCCCCCAGGCAGTACTGTGTGTGCATGCAATGCCCCCAGGCGCAGTGAAGCCCCCACAGTGTATCTTGTGATCACACTGCTGAGCGTGGCCTAGCTGATTTTGTGCAGATTTTCATGCCCGCTTGGCTGGGCTGCGTTATGGCCAGGACTTCTGTTCCCGGAGGCTGATGTCCAGTTGTTCCCCCAACCTGTAATTGTAGGCGTGCCATGGGCTCTTAGCCAAGGGACAGGCATTGGCTTTTTGAAGGGGGGTTTACAATCCACACCGTAGTTTTCCTTGGATGGTCTCCCGAGCCCAGGCTCTAGGGCGGGTCTCCCGGGCCCCTCCACCCACCGGCGGCCCAGGCTGCAAGTGGCAGGGAGCTGCCAGGGACAGGAGGAGCGGCCCGGGGAGCCGTGTGTCGCCCTGGGTGCTCGCGGCCCCACGCCCACGGCAGGGGCGGCAGATTCGCGCTGGCCCAGGGCTTGGGGTGCCCGGCAGAGCCCTGGGGAGGCGGGGCGGGCCTGGCTGGCTGGCTGGCTGTGGGGTCACCCCCCCACACCCCGCGGAGGAGGGGCTCTGCTCCCCGCCCCACACCGGGTCCCACGTCCCCACCGCGGCCGCTCCCTATCTCGGCCGGGGCGGGGGAATCGGCTCTCCCCGGAGCCCCATCAGCCCAGCCGTGCGGCCTAGAAAGCCGCGGCGCTCGCGTACCCGCCCTGCCGGGCCTCACCTGCTGGTATCGGCCACTGCTGGGCTCGGCGGCCGCCGCCGCCATGGCGCTGGAGAGGGAATGTCAGGCGGAGAGAAGAGACCGGGCGGAGGCCCCGCGGGGCTGGCTGGGGTCGGAGGGCGCAAAGACGAGTCGGGGCGGCTCCGGAGGCGGCGCGGCTCCGCTCAGACCTCCCCCCCCCTCCCCGCCGGCCTCCCACACTGAGTGGGCGCTGCCTGCCCCTGCTGCTGCTGCGGCTGGAAGCGGAGGATCGCAAGCGCAGCGCTGCCGGGTCCCTCCCTGGCTGCAGCCTGCTCAGCTCCCACCGCTTCCCTTCCCCCCGCTGCTGTCACACTCCCTCCCTCCTCCCTCGCTGGCCCGGCCCTGGCGCCTCTCCTGGCTCACTCCTGAGCCCGGGGGCCATCCCTCACACCTGCCCTCAGCCACGAGTCAGCGCGATACTGATTGCGGTTAATCGGTACGAAGGGGAACGAAGGGGCATTCCCAGTTTCCCACCTTCTGCAGCAGCCAAGCACTTTCCTAAGGGCCGGCAGTGTGGAGCCTTCTGAAATTGCTGCCTTGTGCTGTCTGACACCCTGGTGTCATGTCATGCCATACTAGATCCATCCTAGGGCCGGATCCTACAAACCCATTCCAAGCCTTAGCATTTCCCATTTTTTTAACAACTGACTGACCACCAGTTAACGAATTGGGAGTAGCTAAATTAATCCCTATTAAATCATCTTTAGGCTGATGCTGTCCTGATTAACCAGAACTCATTAATACGGCGACCAGATGTCCTGATTTTAAAGGGACAGTCCGAATATTTGGGGCTTTGTCTTATATAGGCACCTATTACCCCCCACTCCTGTCCCGATTTTTCACACTTGCTGTTTGGTCACCCTACTCATTACCATACACTACAGCTGCCTGGAGAAAAGGACCATATCTTTTCATATTGTTGTACAGAAATTACCACAATAAAAACTCAATTCCAATAGGGGCAGCTACATGGAACAACAATAATAATATCAATAGTTTAATCATTAGTATTGGCAAAATATTTGTTTAGGAGCTGTCCTTGTCACAGTCTGGTCCAGCCCTACCCTCCAAACAGACATCATTTGTTGTTAAGTAATACAACTGCTGAATCCGACATGCTGCTAAGCTCCCTGGGTATGGGTAGCGACTGATCACCGTTCCTAGCTCTTGGTTTCCTTGACACACTCCCCAGATGCAGACCCCATGTCTGCCACACTTTTTGGTCAATGGGACCTTAGAGTCCAGCCCCCTAGACCTGGAACCACTGCCTCAGCCCTCCCAATACCACAACTTGCTTCAACAGGTTCTCTGCAGCCTGGCCACGTGAGTTCTGGTTTTCCTAGTTTCACCTTTCAGGAACAGCATGGCAGTAAAGCAAGGAACACAGGCTTAGCAAAGGAACACACATCTACACTACAGAGACTATACTGACATAGCTCTGTGGTGTAGATACAATCTACACTGACAGAAGGGATTTTTCTGTCAGTGAAGAATTACCACCACCACCACCCCCCAACAAAGTTAGCTATGTTGATAACTGAAGACAGCTTCTGACATAACTATGTCTACTCTGGGTATTATGTTGGCATAGCTACATAGGTCAGGGTTGTGGCTTTTTTCCACACATGACACAGCTATGCCAATATAACTTTTCAGTGTAGACCAGGCCACGCACTTGTTCTTAAAAAGTACAGGGGAGTTACCAATCCATGGAAACCAACAAATTCCACAACATACCCCCGCTTCCCAGTCTGAGCTCATCACTTTTGTGAGGGGTATGGAGCAAGTCATTTACGGGTGGCAAAGTCCCTCCTGCCTCCACTCAATCCATCTGAGGCTTCAGTTTCTGGGGGCTAGTCTACACTTAAGTGCTACATTGGGGCAGCTGTACTGATGCAGCTGCGCCACTGTAATGTGTCTGGTGAAGACGCTTTATGCCTATGGGAGAGAGTTCTCCCATCAGCATTGTAATAAATCCACCTCCGCGAGAGGTGATAGCTATGTGGGCGGGAGAAGAGGAAGACGAGAGAGAGAGGAGTGAGCAGCGGGTGGGGGGATCTTGTGAGAGATGGTGGAGAGGAGCAGGTGGGGGGACCTCGGGGAGGGGGCAGAGAGGTGTGTGTGGCAGGCCATAGGGGAGTTGGTGGGAAGAGGTTGATGATGCATGGTCTTGAGGGGAAGAGGCTCAGTGGGGGTGGGGCCATGGTCCAGGAGCTAGTGCTCCCATCCCCACATTGCTCTCCTCTGTACAGTAGGCTTTGCGGAGGCTTTGCCAGAGTTCAGTTGTTTGATGGCTTTCATAACTTCCTCAACTGATGTAGGTAGGTCAAGATCCTCTTTGATGGGTTTCTCGGGTAAATGATCAAAGACATGCCAATCAACTGGTCTATTGAGTAGACTATTGAAGTGTTCAGCCCATCTCTGTACGATTCCGTCCTTGTCTTTAATGAGGGTTGTTCCATCTGCCGACTTCAAAGGGGCTGTGCCAGATTCAGGTGGTCCGTAGGCTGCTTTGAGAGAGTCAAAGAAGATCTTTGTGTTGTCTGTATCTGCATAATGTTGAACTTCTGCAGCTGTTCTCTCCCACCACTCATCCTGCATTCTCCGCGGTTCAGACTGGGCCTTGCTCTGTAGGTACTTACACCGATTTTTCTTTGAGATGGAAGTGAGTTCATTCTGCCATTCAACAAATGCTTTCTTCTTGTCACTTAGGAGTTTGGAAATGTCCTCATTGTTCTCATAGAACTAATCCTGTATACCCTTTTCTTTGGCCCCAGCACTGATTTAGCTGTGTCAATAATCATGTTTGAACTGGTTCCATTTTTCTGTTGGGTTACCAGTGATTGGCGGGCAGGAAAAATCTTGTCATTAAGTGACTGCTGAAACTGCACCTAATAGTTGGTATGCTTGAGTTTTGCTATGTTGAAGGCTATTGTATTAAGTTTGGGGTGCTTGAGCTGTGAAGGGACTACATGCAGGTTGAGCACTGCTCTTACCAATCTGTGGTCTGTCCAGCATTCTGCACCACGCATGGCTCTGGTAATTCTGACATTGTGGATGACTCGTTAGCGGGTGATAACATAGTAGATCAGGTGCCATTGTTCGGACCATGGGTGCATGCATGTCATTTTATATTTATCATTTTGCCAAAAGATGGTGTTAGTGATGAGCAGACTGTGTTCTGCACATTTACCCAAGAGGAGGAGTCCGTTGCAGTTCATCTTTCCCATTCCATGTTGTCCTATCACACCTCTCCAGTCTCTGTTGTCTTTACCAACTCTAACGTTGAAGTCTCCCAGCAGAATGAGCTTGTCATATGCA
Source organism: Caretta caretta (assembly GCF_965140235.1). Classification (NCBI taxonomy): domain Eukaryota; kingdom Metazoa; phylum Chordata; order Testudines; family Cheloniidae; genus Caretta; species Caretta caretta. The sequence continues at coordinate 16,158,166 of NC_134213.1, read as the reverse complement.
GGGGTTAATCTGATGATGGAGCCCAGGTCAAAGTAGATCTGCTCCTTTCCTCTGTGCTGGTCAGTGTAGGTGCATAGGCACTGATGATAGTGACATGCTGTAAAGGATTCAGAGAAATCGAATTTTCATGAGCCGTTCATTCAGGCCAACAGGAAGGCCAGGGAGTTGCCTCCTAGCTTACTGATGGAACCTTCTCCGGCCAGTCTAGTCACTCAGTGCTGCAATATCAACGTTATAGTGGGCAAGTTCTCTGGAAACAAGTGGTGTTCTTCTCTCAGGTCTTTGTGCATCACCTCTGTCCATAAGGGTGCAGATATTCCATGCTCCTAGAATGAGTCTTTTCTTCTGTTTTTGTACTGCTGTAGGATGATCTCCCAGCTACGGTAATCTGGCCAGATCTTATGCGGCAGGCAATGTTTAGGACACCTTTTCTAACCCCTTCCCTTAAAAAGGGTGAGCAGTGCTATCCTAAAAAGGGCTATTTAGTCGTCTAGGATGCTGCCGATTGCTGAATTACCTTCATGGCCGTTGAATCACAAACTCATTTCCTCCATCCAGTCTGCCAGAACAGCCTTTGCATGCTAGAGAAAGGCAGTTTTCCTATCTTGCCGAGGGTAAAAGACCCATCTGCTATCCTCACTCACCTCACATGGTTTAGCCGGCTTGTTGAAGTGGTTTATCAGGGTGTGGTCGGTGTCGCATGCAAACAGCTACTTGGAGCCACAGGTGAGAGCTGGGTTTAGATGGGCCAAAGCAGAAGAACTACTCCCTATGGAGCACAACATGTTCCTCCAACAGAGGTACTACCCCTCCCTAGTATCCCCCATGATTAAGCTTCTGTTAAGAACCTAAGAGCAGCCATACAGGGTCAGACCAATGGTCCATCTAGCCCAATATCCTGTCTTCCGATAGTGGTCAATGCCATGTGCTTCAGAGGGAATGAACAGAACAAGCAATCGTCAAGAGATCCATCATCCCCTGTCGTCCACTTTCAACTTCTGGCAAACAGTGGCTACGGACACTCAAAGAATGTTGCATCCCTGCCAATCCTGGCTAATAGCCGTTGATGGACCTATCCTCCAAGAACTTATCTAATTCTTTTTTGGCCTTCACAACATCTCCTGGCATAGAGATCAACAGGTTGACTCTGTGTTGTGTGAAGAAGTAGTTCCTTCTGTGTGTTTTAAACCTGCTGCCTATTAATTTCATTGCATGACTCCTCGTTCTTGTGTTATGTGAAGGAGTAAATAACATTTCCTTATTCACTTTCTTCACACCAGTCAAGATTTTCTAGATCTCTATCATATCCCCCCTCAGTCATCTCTTTTCTAAGCTGAAAAGTCCCAGTCTTTTTAATCTTTCCTCATACAGAAGTTATTCTGTACTCCTAGTAATTTTTGTTGCCCTTCTCTGTATCTTTTCCAATTCCAATATTTTTGCGGGATGGGGCGACCAGATCTGCACACAGTATTCAAGATGTGGGTGTACCATGGATTTACATAGAGGCATTATGATATTTTCTGTCCCATTATCTATCCCTTTCCTAATGCTTCCTAACAGTCTATTAACTTTTTTGACTGCTGCTGCACACTGAGCAGATGTTTTCAGACAACTATCCACAATGACTCCAAGATCCCTTTCTTGAGTGGTAAAGCTAATTTAGACCCCATCACTTTGTATGTATGGTTGGGATTAGGTTTTCCAATGTGCATTACTTTGCACTTGTCAACACTGAATTTCATCTACCATTTTGTTGCCCAGTCTCCCAGTTTTGTGAGATCCCTTTGTAACTCTTCTTAGTCTGCTTTGGTCTTAACTATCTTGAGTAATTTTGTAATCATCTGCAAATTTTGCCACCTCACTCTTTACCCCTTTTTCCAGATCATTTATCAGTATGTTGGACAGGATTGGTTCCAGTATAGACCCTGGGGGACACCATTAATTATCTCTCTCCGTTCTGAAACCTTTCCATTTATTCCTACCCTTTGTTTCCTATCTTTTAACCCATTATTGATCTATGAGAGGACCTTCCCTCTTATTCTGTGACTGCTTAGAGCCTTTGGTGAGGGATCTTGTCAAAGGCTTTCTGAAAGTCTAAGTACGCTATATCCACTGGATGACCCTTGTCCACATGTTTGTTGAACCCCTAAAAGAATTCTAATAGGTTGGTGAGGCGTGATTTCCCGAGGCATGATTTCCCTTTACAAAAATCATGTTGACTCTTCCCAACAAATCATGTTCATCTATGTGTCTGATAGTTCTGTTCTTTACTATAGTTTCAACCAATTTGCTTGGTACTGAAGTTAGGCTTACCGGCCTCTAATTGCTGGGATCGCCTCTGGAGCCTTTTTAAAAAATTTGTGTCACATTAGCTATAACTCCAGTCATCTGGTATAGAAGCTGATGTAAATGATAGGTTACATACCACAGTTAATAGTTCTGCAATTTCATATTTAAGTTCCTTCAGAACTCTTGGGTGAATACCATCTGGTCCTGGTGACTTATTAAACTTTAATTTATCAAGTTGTTCCAAAACCTCCTCTAACTCTAATGATACTTCAATCTGGGACAGTTCCTCAGATTTGTCACCTAAAAAGAATGACTCGGGTGTGGGAATCTCCCTCACATCCTCTGCAGTGAAGACTGATACAAAGAATTCATTTTGTTTCTCTGCAATGGCCTTATCTTCCTTGAGTGCTCCTTCAGCACTTCAATCATCCAGCGGCCCCACTGATTGTTTAGCAGGCTTCCTGCTTCTGATGTACTTCATTTTTTTTTTTTTTTTTGCTATTAGTTTTTGAGTTGCTCTTCAAATTCTTTTTTGGCCTGTCTAATTATACTTTTACACCTGACTTGCCAGAGTTTATGCTCCTGTCTATTTTCCTCAATAGGATTTAACTTCCAATTTTTAAAAGATGCCTTTTTGCCTCTAACCACTTCTTTTACTTTGGTGTTTAGCCGTGGTGGCACTTTTTTGGTCCTTTTACTATGTTTTTTTTAATTTGGGATATACATTTAATTAGAACCTCTACTATGGTCTTTTTAAAAGCTTTCTGTGCAGCTTGCAGGCATTTCACTTTTGGGACTGTATCTTTTAATTTGTTTAACTAGCTTCCTAATTTTTGTGTAGTTCCCCTTTCTGAAATTAAATGCTACTGTGGTGGGCTTCTTTGGTGTTATCCGCCTCCCCCCCACTCCCCAGGGATGTTAATTTTAATTATAATATGGTCGCAATTACCACGCAGTTCAGCTATATTCACCAGATATATCTTGTACCAGATCCTGTGCTCCACTTAGGACTAAATCAAGAATTGCCTCTCCTCTTGTGGGTTCCAGGACAAGCTACTCCAAGAAACAGTCATTTATGCTGTCAAGAAACATTATCTCTGCAGCCCGTACTGAGGTGACATTTACCATTTTAATATGGGGTTAGTTTAAATCCCCCATTATTATTGAGCTTTTTATTTTTATAGCCTCTCTGATCTCCCTGGGCATTTCACAGTCATCAACACCATCCTGGTAAGGTGGTTGGAAGTATATCCCTACTGCTATATTCTTATTATTCAAGCATGGAATTTCTATCCATAGGGATTCCATGGTACAGTGTGGTTCATTTAAGATTTTTACTACATTTGACTCTATGCTTTCTTTCACATATAGTGCCACTCCCCCATTCTATTCTGTCATTCCTATATATCTTGTACCCTAGTATTACCATTTCCCATTGATTATCATCATTCCACCAAGTTTCTATAATGCCCGTTATATCAATATCCTCATTTAATACCAGGCACTCAAGTTCACCCATCTTAGTATTTAGAATTCTAGCATGTGATGTAATTGAACAAGACTCCTTTTAATTTGACTGTTTCTCATCAGATCCTACCTGTACTTTATCATCTTCCATCCTCTCCTCCTTACTAGGATACAAAGAATCCCCATTAATAGATCCTCCACTGAGGGATGTCTCTGTCCAAACCACATGCTCTTCCACACCTATTGGCTTTCCCTGAATCCTTAGTTTAAAAACTCCTCTTTGACCTTTTTAATTTTACATGACAGCAATCTGATTCCATTTTGGTTCAGGTGGAACCCATCCTTCCTGTATAGGCTCTTCCTTTCCCAAAGGTTCCCCAGTTCCTAATAAATCTAAACCCCTCATCCCTACACAATTGTCTCATCCACCCATTGAGACACTGCAGTTCTGCCTGTCTAACTGGTCTTGCGTGTGGAATTGGAAGCATTTCAGAGAATGCTACCGTGGAGGTCCTGGACTTCAACCTCTTACCTACCAGCCTAAATTTAGCCTCCAGGATCTGTCTCCTATATTTCCCTATGTCACTGATACCTACATGTACCACAATCACTGGCTCCTCCCCAGCACTGCATATAAGCATGTCTAGATGTCTTGAGAGATCTGCAATCATTGCACCCGGCCGGCAATTCACCATGCATTTCCCCCAGCTATCTATATTTCTAATGATCAAATCCCCCACTACTATTACCTGTCTCTTCCGAATAACTGGAGTTCCCTCCCCCAGAGAGGTATCCTAGTGCTAGTGGATACCATGACATCATCTGGAGGGAGGATGCCAACTATGGGATCGTTTCCTTCTATTCCACTTTGATATTCTCCTTCCCTGAGACTATCATCCTCCTCAGCAGCACAGAGGCTGTTCTGTTCTGCATGTAGTTGCAATTTTCATTGGTTGTAAGTTGTAATGATAAAAAGTGCTTTGTAATTTCTGGAGTGCCCAGTTTGCTGTAAAGAGGCATCCTCCCACAGCTGAGGTCTTAGCAAGCACACATCTCATACCCTCCTCCTACCCAGACTGGATTACTCACAGCTGTGCATTGTTAACCCAGGCACGTAGTTAAGGCTCTACAAGTCATGGAATATTGTGGGGGAGGGGAGATAAGTATACCAGTGGTGCCAAGATGGCATGGAAGGAGGTATTATGAGCGCACACCTACTCCCATTGAAGTCAGTTGTAGAACTAACTCAATGATTTCAAAAGGAGCGGAACTGGGCCCTGTGCTTTTACAAGGCCTAATGGCTGTAATGATTCCCCAGCGTGCTGGGGGAGAATGCTAAGCAGCAGCTTTTGGTATCTCTTAGTAAAGGGGTAGGTTATGCTCCCTCCAGTGCAGTTTATTGGCATTTGATGAGCACAGTCATTACCACCCCCTGCTCCACCAAGACAATCCCCCTTCAAGGAGTGGCCCGCACTGATGGTAACATCAGCCAACTTCCTCCTTTTCCTGTCAGCTGCCTCTTGAATGGATGAGTAAGAGCATCTATGCAGGTTCAGCTACTATTTGGCTCGATGAGCACAAGGCACTCAGTTTGTTACCACTATAACTTTTTCAGTTAGAGTTGTGATTTTTTTACTAATATAGGCCAGGTCTACACTATCAAGTTTGGTGAGGCATGAAAACACCACATACCGTAACTGACAAAGCTTTCCTGGCAAAACCCCCAGTAGACACAGCTATGCTGACAGAGTGCTTCTGTTGGCATAGCTAACATTGTCCAGGGAGGTGGTGATAGCATGCCAACAGAAAAACTCCTTCTATTGGCATTTGCTGTGTCTACACTAGGAGGTTCTGCCGTATAGCTATACTGGCAAAGCATTTGTAGTGTAGACAAGGCCACAGTTACAGCACTACAATCCTAGTCTGGATGCAGTTATGCTAGTATAAAGGTGCCTTATACCAGAATAGCTTATTCCCCTTCCCATATGGGACTAACTATACTGGTATAAAGCAACTTTATCAGTACAGTTAAAGCATCACAACTTTTGTGTGTAGACAAGCCCTCAGAAAGTTCAGCAAAGAGTTTGGTATAAATGCTTAGCTGCATTGGATCAGACTAGATAAAGTGAGTTTAAATCACAAGGAAGGTTAATTGTGTGATAAGGCTCTGTACTGAGACAATGGAGATCTGGGTTGTATGCCTGGGTTTGCCACAGGCTCCCTGGGTGACCTCAGGCAAGTCACCTAATCTCTCTGTGCCCCAGCTCCCCATTGTTGAGGATAAATTCATTGTGAGCCACTGAGATACTATGGTGATGGGGGCTGTATAAGCATACAGTGATAGTACTGGAAAGCTCTGGGACTCCTAATGCAGCTGGGGTTTGATGATGACTTGTGTCACTAAGCCCCTACTTCTGACAGACTCAACATCCAAGACTTGTATCCAGGTTTGGCTGGCAGGAGCCAGACAGTTTCATGTTTTTCCTTCTTATTCATCTGTTTTGTTCTTTTTTTTTTCCTTTTTCTTCACACCAGGGGTGAGAGGAGAAGTGGAACATGCCCAAGCAATGAGGGATGTCAGATGGTAAAACTGAAAGAAGCCATGTCAACTGAGGGATCTAAAAGAGGGTCCCTGGTAGTGGTGATGTTTTACAGAAATTAAAACAGGAATTTTCATTCCCAGAAAAAATTAAAAGCTTCTCAAGCCGCTCCCAAAGAGGAAAATCCTGGTCTCTAAACTCTGCTGGGTTCTGCTGAAGGCAACACAGAGAGTAAGAAAAATATTCTGCTTATTAGTCACCTATTTAAAATGTACCTGCTCTGAGAAGCAGAGTTGTTTGCTCCTTACAATCTGCTAGTTGTGTGGAAAGGAGCCTGTACAGGTACCATGGAGCTGTTTAATACTTAAATCACTGACAACAGCCGACTATAAATAGGAAAACATTGAAATGTGTAAATAATCATAACTGCACATGGACTGCTAGTTATATTCACACAGCTGCTCATTACACAGACCTGCATAATCTGCAGTCACACATAGTACGCAGAGCATGGCTGCTCTCATAACTGAGGCATGCACCAGGATATCTCTTGGATTTTTTCCCCTCTTGCTTTGGGGTTTTACTTCTGCTTTGCTTTTGTCAGGAGCTGCCCATGGCCACTGTGCCTTCGTGCAGTGTGGCTATCAAAGTATCTTTTGAACAGAATGTAAAACAAGGGCCTGACCATTTGTGACCATTAAAATTTCATGGCATTTTTATGAGATGTGGGGAGTTAATCCAAGTGTCCTGGGCAAATTCTAGTTCATGTACTATGAACTAGGTCCATTCAGCCGATTCTTGATGATTGTTTGAATATTGTGGGATCACTCCTCAGATGCAGCGGTGTTCCACTTGGTGCATCCGAGAAGCCAAAGGGCCATTGGAACAGAAGAATATGCTGCAAACAGTGACAGGTCTGGGCAAGTGCCATGTAGAAGCCTTTGAACCTGATAGTGTTCTAATCACAGCAGAGTGGGTGACCTAGCTGCTTCCACCCAAACCCCTAAAGTGCCATTGCTGGGAGAGGCTAGTGCTGTCATTCTCATAATCAATTCTTATGCAGTCTGTGTCTTCAGTATTTGCTTTTTAGAAAACTCAGAGACCTGACCACGTTACCATAGTAACAGCATGAGATGTGAGCTCTGATGAGGGTTATCTGCAGTCTAGAGGTTCTTGTGTATTGTCACAGGGGCACTATTCAGCATTCTGTCTTTGCACACCAGAAGTTGCACATGTGTTTCAATAATTGAAATGTTTATTTATTACAGATTCCAACAAATGACACTGGTATTGATAGGGAGATCTACCAGATTGAGAAAAGAGGAACTAGGGATCAAGGCTCTTTTTTTTTGACCCTATGGACCAGAACTGGTCAGAACTTAAAACTATCACTGGTCCCTCTGATTAGCAATGTTTGCTGGCACTGGTCTAGAACTGAACGTTTCAAGTTACAGCTCTGAGATCAGTGTTTCATTCCCCAGGGATTAACAGAAGTAGTAATCCATAGCCAATTAATTCTCTTGAGATTAACAGGTATATTAAAATGATTTAACCCTCACAAGGCAAAAGATAACAAGCATCATCACACAGGGCCATTGCTACCGGTGGATTTATTGGCCATTATATTTCCATCTCATTTTGTGGGGGGAAGCATGTGGGGGAAGCCCAGGCTATCACTGCAGCTGCCCATGATGTACCCACTCTGTGGATGCTCACAGCTCTTCAGGCTTTGGTTCCGTTAGCCAACACTACACACATTTAAATATTTAAATTATTAAAATAAGAAAACCACACAGGCAGGATCACAAGAGAAACTGCCTGTGAAATTATTATTAAAAATAAAAAGCTCTCTAAATATGAAATAATGAAATAATCTGAAAGAAGAGACAAGTATAAAGGTCCTCCTTAAGTCCCAGCATGTACAGTCTGTGACAGTCTGTATCCCTATGCTCACCCTTTTTACAAGACTACGATACATTTTGTATAAAGTGTGCCTTGTAAGGTATCATTTGAAAACTCACAATTTACTGATCATTCTTGTCCTGATAAAATATGTGTGGCAACATTGTATGTTAAGTTATAAAATTCTACTGTATAAGAAATGTTCTAAGTCTAGGGAAACAGCTTCAAACCAGTTCCCCAGAGATAAAAGACTAGCCAACACCTCAGCCCAGTGTCAACATAATCAAATGGACTATCACCTGGTTAAGCAGCCATTCTTTGGCAGGAAGAAGTGTGTGAGTGAGAAATTTACATATTGGCAATGGAACAGCTGGAAGTTCCTGTCCACACAGACTTTCCATCTCCTGAATCTCAGCTGATGATTTTCAAAGAGGAAAATAATTATAAGTGACAACAGAGGACACAAATTATCTCTCCCTTCATATCTAGTCACACACAGCACTGACAATACTAGAAAGACAAAGGAAGCACCATTGAACTGGGGAGGGATCCTGGCTGAAAGATCCAGTCAATAAGGCTGCTAGAACATGTGGTGAGAAAGATCCTTTTGCTTTAAGTTCACTTAGCTTGTTAAAATAGGTATTAGTTTGCATTTCACCTTTTATTTCTTTGTAACCAATTCTGACTTTTATGCCTTATTCCTTAAAATCTATTTTTCTGTAGTTAATAAACTTGTTTTATTGTTTTATCTAAACCAGTGGTGTTTGGATTGAAGTGTTTGGGAACTTCATTAGGGATAACAAGATTTGTGCATATCATTTTCTATTAATGCATTTTATATGAACTTGAATTGTCCAGGAAGGTGCTTGGCAGTAGAAGATGCACTGGGGGGAAATCTGGGACTGGGAGTTGTTGCCCTGCTGGTGTAATTCATAGGTGGCTAGCTAAGCACTCGTATAGCTGGCACAGTATAGCTGGGAGTGATTTATGTGCTGGAGGCTGTGGGTGGGCAGACCAGGCATGGTTGCTCTCACAGCAAAGCAGTGAAAAAGGCACCCCAGGGTGGAAAATTGAGGGGACATAGCGATCCATCAGTCCAGATTGTACCCTGGGAAATGTCACACTTTCTTATTATCTGTCATTGTCCTAATGGTTCCTAACCTTGTTAGCTTTTTTGATTGCTGCTGCACATTGAGCAGATGTTTTCAGACAACTATCCACAAGACCCCAAGATTTCTTTCTTGAGTGGTAACAGCTAATTTAGACCCCATTATTTTGTATGTATCGTTGAGATTGTTTTCCAAAATGCATTACTTTGCATTTCTCAGCTTTGAATTTCATCTGCCATTTTGTTATCCAGTATAGGAGCAGTGGAAGCACTCTAAAAGTGGGGGGAACACAGGTGCTGGAATCGTTCCCCCGCCCCTTCTCCCCAAACCCCAGCAGTGCCCATTCCTCCAAGGCCCTGCCCTCACACTGCCCCTTCCGTCCGAAGCCCCCACCCTTGCACCACCCCTTGCCCAAGACTCCACTCCTGCACTGTCTCTTCCCCCTCAAGACCCATCCTCACACCACTCTTCCCCTGAGATCCCACTGCTGCGCTGCCTCAATCCCCAAGACCCCACCCCCGCTTCTTCCTCTCCGCCCCCTCCCCGCTCACCCTTAAAGCCAGTAAAAAGTGGGAGGGCATACCTCTCCCACTTTTAAAAGTGGGAGGGGCCATGGTCCCCTGATCCCCCATTCCGGAGCCTTTGGCCCAGTCACCCAGTTTTGTGAATCCCTTTGTAATTTCACAGTCTGCTTTGTACTTAAATATTTTAAGTAATTTTATATCCTCTGCAAACGTTGCCACCTCACTGTTTATCCCTTTTCCCAGCTTATTTATGAGTATGTTGAACAGCATTGGTCCCACTACAGCTCGCTGGGGGACACTCCTAGTTACCTCTCTCCTTTCTGAAACCTATTCTTTCCTACCTGGGGTTCCCTATTTTTTAATCCATTACTGATTCATGAGAGAACCTTCCGCTCTTGTCTAATCCCATAACAGCTTGCTTTGCACAAGAGCCTTTGGTGACGGACCTTGTCAAAAGATTTCTGGAAGCTCAAGTACACTATAGTCCCTGGATCACCCTGGTCCACCCCCCCTCAAAGAATTCCAATAAATTCTGTCCAGAGATTGTTGTTTTGGCTACTTTAAAATGAAGCGTTAAAAAGGCAGCTGCTGGTTAATAAATACGGCATTTCAGGAGCTGCAATGAAGCAAACCAGGACTGTGTGGCCCAAACACAAAGCTCACAAGGGAGCCTCCAGGGGAAACCGGCTTTGGAAGCGAAGCGTGAGCAGCGCTCGGGCTATTGCAGGAGCCCTCCAACGCCCGCACGCATCTGGCCGGCCGGAGCAGGGGAAGTGCTCGGTTGGGGGAGGACGCCTGGAGCCCACGCTGCTGAGTCAGCTCCTCCAACATGACCCGCCCCCAGTCATATGACGAGGGGCCGCGGCTTGGGGAGCAGCTGAGTGGGGGGCGCGCGCAGCAGGGTGTGGCGCGCGCCTGGACAGGTAAGTCAGCCGCGGCGGCAGCGCTCCGGCTGTGCGCTTCCCGCTGAGGGGCTGCGGCGGAGCTACAGGAGGCGCTAGAGCGCGCGGCGCGGCGCGGCGCGGCTGCGGCAGGGGGGGCTGCGCCGGGGCCCCGCGGGGAGGGCAGGGGCAAGAGTTCGAGCCCCAGCCCCAGCCGCTCCCTCGGGATTAAAATGGCGCCTGCGGGAACGCGGATAGCTTCGGTTTGTTGGAAGGGCTTTAAATCTACGGGGGGCACACAGCAAGTGTGAAAAATCAGAACAGGAGGTGGGGAGTAATAGGCTTCTATATAAGAAAAGGCCTCAAATATCAGGACTGTCCCTGTAAAATCAGGGCATCTGGTCAACCTATTTAAATCCCTGCTCCCACCTGCCCCCCCTCTCCCCCGGTGAAGGCTAATGCCTCTGTCCAGGAGCGGGGCCACTTCCTGTTGTTCCCTGTGTAGGGGTGACACTGTAAGGTCCCCCACATGCTAGGCTGGGTGTGTGATCTGGGCCTATGCTCCCAGAGGGAAGGTAGGGGACCAAGCTGACCTCTTCCCAGAATACTCTCTGGGGTGACCTCTCTTTCGTGGGCTTTGTTCTTTATCTGGGGTTAACTAGTGCCCATGATCCTGAGCTAAACCTAGGGGGGAACAGCCACCCACCCTGTGTTTAGTTTTATTGTCAGGTAAGTTAGGCCGGGTCACCTGCAGGCAGCGGGTTGCCTTCTGCTTAGCCCTCACTTTCCTGGGAAGAGGGATTACCTTACAAACAGCTTCCCAAGTCTTCAGACTGGGGGTGGGTTCAAAGGGAAACCACGTTCCCTATGTCTTACTACACCAGAGTGCCAAGATGCCAGCTTTCTTTTAACTTGGGATCGTATCCTCTCCTGCCGGCATGTGGAGCGGGAATTGGGATCTAGTGGAACCAGGCCTGAAAAGAAGCCAGGGAGTGCTGCTTCCATAGCATTGTTTGCCTTCCTCTCCATCCCCACTGGCTGATCTATGTTTATAGGATTTGGGGTGGAGAAGAGACAGGGTCCAGTGGAGGAAGCTGTGTACCCCTCAAAACGCAATCTACTAGGGTAAACTAATTGCTGATCTGGTCAATGTTAACTTGCCCCCTTTCTTTCCCTTTGTAAGTGGTAACCCTATTTGGGCAAGTTCTGGGGCACTGGCTTGCAGAGAACCCCTTGTAGTATGGCTTCTGTCAAGCTATACCACCAAGAATCAGAGACAGCTGGGAAGAAGAGTCAGCGTGAAGGCATAATTTAAGGAGGGGTATCCTTAGGAACCTACATCCAGTTTCTTCCAGATCCAAAATGCCACACCATTTCAAGAATCGTCTGGATGCTCAGTAAACCCAAGCTCTTTTCCTACCCCTATATGGGAATAATTTGCCTAGGGAGCAATCTAACCCGTAGTAGTGGTTAATTCTTCTCAGTAGTATCTCCTATTGACTAACGGTGTTCCTTTCACAGGGCCAGAGTAACTTGGTTATTGTTTCATGAATGCACTCCAATATTGTATGCACCTCTTGCTGTGAGAGGTGGAGGGAGACTATAACTGTACAGAAAAATTAGTAGCGATATAAGTTCCCAATATTTATTTCAATGTAGAAAGTGAACTCCTTTGTTTAAGTTTCTTTATTTTAAATGTGCAGGAGACAATGAAACTCATCATTCTTGAGAACTATGCGCAAGCCAGTGAGTGGGCTGCAAAATATATTAGGAATCGAATTATCCAGTTTAACCCTGGCCTGGACAAATACTTCACTCTTGGACTTCCCACAGGTAAGATTTGAAAGAGGATTAATTAAAATGCTGATGGTACCTTCTGTTTAAGCAATTGCAAAGCATCCTATTTCACCAGTTGGAGCATTTAAGTGACAGAATGTTCCCCTATGTGAAGGGGCTGTCTCTTTATGCAACATATAGATGGATGGTTCTGTTGTTATTTGGGGAGCAACAGTCTATATAATTTACTTAGCTTATGAAACCTTTCTTTGTTTTTAAAGTAAATAAATTATATAGAGTGATGCCTCCCAAATAACAATAATATAGACGCTGATGCATTGCATGATGAAATACCTCTTCACATAAGTGGAATAGTCAGTGGTGCTTTGGAGAACTATGCGCTTCCCCAGTGTGTAAAATAGAGACAGCATTCATCTACTTCCAAGATTAGACCCTTACTACTTGAATTAAAAGAGAAATCTCCAATATTAGCTATACTGGGCTCACACACAGTTGAGCAGTTCTGATTCTGTCCAATTGAGGGTAGGATTGCACACACTCAGCCGGATTATTACAACTGGGCAGAATTGGAACTGCTCAACTGTGTGTCATAGCCCCTGTATGGCTAATCATTCTCCTTTAGTTCAAGTAGTAAGGGTCTGTAATCTTGGAGCAACAGAAGCTGGACTCTATACTCTTGAAACTGAAAGTTGACATAGATTTGTTTTCCATATTATAACTTTTTTTATGTTCGGGTTGTGATCCAACCACATTCTTGTTTTTGGAGAGGCAGCATCAGAACTGCAACCCACTGGGCTGCCCCTCCCACCACACCATGTAGGAACTAGTTTGGTCTCACGCAGGCTACTTCTGTGATGTCTTGGTAAAACCATTGTTTGGTACATCTGGCTGCTTTTATTTTTGTTTTATAACATTTAGTGCTAAACATCTTCAAAGCAACTGTGTTTAGACACTGCCTGTCTCAGAAACCCCTGCTTTGTAAGGAGATGTAGGGAAGCTGAGGCCCAAAGAGACAATGTGATAGTGGTTGTTATTTTCTATACTTAATAATTTTCTGTCTCCCAGTCATTAGTGAGGTTCTGCTCTGAGTAGGATTTTGAGCAGAGGGCACCAGTACTGAATTTGCTGAGATGGCTTTCTGTGTGTGTGAGCCAATATTTTGTAATTAAATAGTTCAGTCTTTCAGTAACATAAACACTTTGAATAATTGAATTAATGATCCACAGCACTTACACAGCTCAGTGTTTCACAGTGTTGTGCATACACTAATTCCACGAACTATTTTGATTCTTTCCCCCCTGTATCTCTCTTAGGAAGCACTCCTTTAGGATGTTACAAAAAGCTGATTGAGTATTACAAGAATGGAGACTTGTCCTTCAAATATGTGAAAACCTTTAATATGGATGAATATGTAGGTGAGTCATCTTATTTCATGAAATGTGGTAAGGACCCAACCAAGCTTTTTTTGGCCCCAAACTTTATTTATTCTGGTGAATAAAATCAAATGAAATCAGTCATTTATGTTAATTCAAAATAAATCACTTTGGGTAGAACCCAATGTAAAATGATCCCAAAACCAGATGGGGAGGAGAAAGAGGAGTTCGGAATGCTGTGTAATACAAATTAACGAACTCCAATTAGAGAGATCACATTAGCTATAACTCTTAAAAGCTGAGTGATATACTACCCGAGTATATCATTAAAGAAGTCCCATTGAAGATGCTGTTAGTAGATTGTATGTAACAACTTTGAATTTCCCATTTTAGCCCCGCTTTCTTCTGATCAGGGAAACTGCTGCTACTTCTGCTACTTGGCTGGTTTGGACGGATTGCTGCAGCCCTATCTGTAATTAATAATGAAGACAGGCAGTGCTCCAGCAAGACTGCACTTCAGATTTATTGATATGTGGTCCTATTATGTTAGATTAGGATAGGATTGCCTTGTTTGTGAAGTTGTGATGTAATCTCTTCTCAGAGCTGGTTCAGAGAGAAAAGTGAACAAATCCTCTGGTTATCAAGGTACCAAACATACGTGCTAAATATGTATGTTAGTTTACTCTTTGGCCCTAATGCTGTTGCAGCCTCTTCCTGATTTGAGTGGACAGATTTTTTTTTTTTTTTTTCTGTGAATAGTCAGAGAGCTTAGGTTAGGGTTAGACAGTCTATAAAGGATGACTCTGTAACAATTAGAGAGTTCTTGGAAGAATTCCCTGATTTGTAATCAGACTAAAATTGCTTCTCTGGTTTTGAGATCATGTTAACAAGCTTGGACGAACAATAATTCTGCAGAATGTTGTGAAGACAAGAAAAATTAGACCTGCTGTGTATCTGCTCTTTTGGAGAACCTGCTGCATAATATTAATGCACCTTATCCATATAACTAGGATGATCTGCCTCTCCCTAACGTGACTATTTTTTAAACTCATGGAAGTTAAGGAAGCCCAGCTTGAAGCAAAGATGGGGATAATGGGATTGATTTGTAATCAAAACCCCTGATGTCTATGCAAATGTATGTACAAGTTTTTATATAGGTTATTGTAGCCCTCTCTCTTGCCCCCACTTGTCATTTTAGGCCCCAGTCCTGAAAGCTGTAGCAAACAGGGTGTGAAAGGGGCCTTGAATTGTAAGCTATTTGAAGCAGGGATTGTCTTTGTACAATGTCCAGCACAATGGGTCTGGGTCCTGAAGGGTCTGAAGGTAACTGTAATATAAACATGAAATAATAAATGTTCCTGGTTAACAGGTCTCCCAAGGGATCACCTGGAAAGTTATCACTCCTTCATGTGGAATAACTTTTTCAAGCACATTGACATCTCTCCAGAAAACACCCACATTCTGGATGGAAATGCAGCTGATCTACAGGCAGAGTGTGATGCTTTTGAGGGGAAAATCAAAGCAGCTGGTGGAATCGAACTCTTTGTTGGAGGTGAAAATCAGAAGGAGTAACAGACTTGGAGAGAACACAGCCTTGTTTTTGCCATAATTCTATCTAGCTTGGGGGAATTCATTTTTTTATTTATTTATTTTTTTTTGTTTAAGCCACCTATTAGATTGGCAGTCAGTCAGTAAAGCCACATGTACATCCCGTCTCCAATTAGTGTATGCACACCTAAGTGTCACCTCTATCCATTCCCTTCTATGGCACTGATGGGGACAAATGCTATGCAGAGGTGACTCGTGGTGTTTGGGCTTTTTTCTGTCTCAATGAGATGTTCAGGTGGTTCTAGTAGCAGTTCTATCCCTGGTCAAGCCTCACGACCATACTAGGTCAGTGGAACGTGCTTCCTGCTTAAGTAGATGGGTCTCAAAATGTGAAGTATAGACTGGCTCCAAAGTCTCAGGGTACAGGGGTGGGGGATGATGGCAGAGTGGTTCTGATCCACTTGGCTGTGGGTGACATCCTTAATGAGTGCTCTTTACAAACTTAATTTTTAAAGTTCAGCCATTTTTGAGGTATATTTGGCCAGAAGAGGAAAAGAGTAACTTTTTTTCCACAGAAGTCACATAGCTAAAGATGTTGTTCAAATTATTGATTTGTTTTAAATTGCCATTTCATCTAAGATCTAGATTTGAAAATTTCAGTCCAATCGGTGAATTCTTCAGAAAAGTATCTAGTAACAGTTAGGGGGAAAGGTGTTCTTATTGCAACCTTTACAATAGCAAGTTCTACCAGGTAACTGCTGTAATCAGCTATAAAGCCTCTGGAACAGTGGTAACTTCTAATCTGATGCTTTTGGGTGCTAACATCCAAGTTACTTTAGTTATTACCTCCCAAAATGCAAAGGAACAGTGTCTCGGCTTTTCTTGACTTCAGGGGGAAATTTGCCTTACACTTCAAGGGAAGCAGGAGCTTGAGCAAAGCTGCAAGTTCTTGTATAAAAGTAATGTGCTTCACCTGTTCTGTAGCTATTCTTGGGAGCCGATAGCATCCTTACAGTAAGAGTGATGTTGGCTTTGTTTCCTATGATGTGTTAAGGTAGTGACATAGTTCTTAAACTGTCTTCAACACAGGTATTGGCCCAGATGGTCATATTGCCTTCAATGAGCCCGGCTCAAGTCTGGTGTCCAGAACTAGAGTGAAGACGTTGGCTATGGACACCATATTGGCTAATGCTAGATTCTTTGATGGCGACCTCTCCAAAGTCCCCACAATGGCTCTGACAGTTGGAGTAGGCACAGTCATGGATGCTAGAGAGGTTAGAATTAAAATTCAGTGACTTGATATAGTGCTCCATGGAGCATCAAAAAGTTGTCTAGTCTTCAAGAAGTGGTACTTTCTGCAGCCCAGCCCCAGGCATTACAGGGCTTCCAGAAACATAGTTTGCTCAACTAAACAAACCACCCAACTACATTCTTAGCTTTTTTCGTGGGGCTTCTTTGATTGCAAAGATCAAACTAGCCGTGATCAAATTAGATGCCCAAATTGAAATGTGGCTTATAAATGTGGAATGATGACTGAGATTTGATCCTAATAAAAGTAAAACTATACATTCAGGGAGAGGAAAAGAAGGGTTGGCTTACTAAACAGTCATATGCATTACAGCAAAATGAGCTTATTCAGGTGGCTTCCATTATGCTACTTTAACATTTTTCATGTAACTATGCAATACAGTTGTATTTAGCGTGGGAGGCTAGGTAAGGGAGGTGTCTAGGGGATAATCTCACAAGGTAAATGTGAGAATCACTGACTTACTCAGAGGTATACCAGTAAATTGTGAGAGTCACAAGATGGTGTGTGGTTGAACTTACTTTTACACCTGTAGCTCATAACTGTTAATCACCTCCTCTAGCTGTCTAAAGTGCTCTAGTCTACTCTTGCATACACACTAAAGGGAGAGCTCAAAGTAACAGGTGGGTAAGCTTTAAAATGGCCAGGCAAGCTCTAATTGTACTACCTAAAATGATACAGCCAAAGTGAACAATACCCAGTCAATGAAGTGAAACATTGCTGGGAAGGACTAAAATAGTTTTCCTCTTTAGATGACTTAATCTCCTGCTTCAAATCACACTTGGGTGTGTTCCCTTTAAATGTAGATCACAAAACCTAAGTGGTGTTCCTGTCTTTTTTTTAATTAAATTCAGGTTATGATTCTAATCACAGGAGCCCATAAAGCATTTGCTTTGTACAAAGCCATTGAGGAAGGGGTGAACCACATGTGGACAGTGTCTGCCTTTCAGCAGCATCCCAGCACTGTCTTTGTGTGTGATGAGGATGCCACCCTAGAACTCAAAGTTAAAACAGTGAAATACTTTAAAGGTAAGTATTTGGCCACATCAGGCCACTTTTTCAATTAGCTTTTCTATATTTTAAGTGACACCATTTAATTTAGTAAATCTTTCCTGTCAGAAAAATTGTGTTTTGGAGGAAGTGCTGCCAATTAACTCTCAACCTTAAAGTTTTCTTTAAAAAAACAAAGAATACAACATCTCCACTGACTAGAAATCTATTCAGGGTAAATGTAAATGTTGTTTGTTTAAATGTTCCACTATAGTGTTATGAACCCTGTGTTGAGTTAGTAACTCAAAACTAGGAACTACTACTGCTTAGAGGCCATAAATGAAATGCATGAGGCTAGCTTAATTCTCCAAGCTGAGTGAAGTAAGTCCCTCTTTCTGTACATAATAGAATGTAAACTAGATTTAAAAAATTGTTAGTCTGTAGTGGTAAATGACTAAGGATTATTTAAAATTATGCTGACAGTCCCTCTAATATCAAGCTTAAAACAATGGGGTGAAAAATACTGACTTTAAGGTTGTGTGGGAAGGGGGACATGTACGGATATTAGTTTATTATTAGTGGCTGTAACTTAATTAAAAGCAGAAGTCCTCTCTTCATTGCACTTACTACCCATACTTAGTCTTTCCTTTTCCCCCTTACACCAGGTTTAATGCTTGTTCATAACAAGCTTGTGGAACCCTTATACAGTATGAAGGAAACAGAAGCAGAAAGAAGACAGGCTAAGAAGCCGTACAGTGACTAGTTTCTTGGGGGCTGGTATGGTGCTAAGCAGGCTCTTCTCTTGGAAACCAGCACTGGAGAGGAGGAATCCCTACACATTCTTCTTGTATTTGTTCATAAATTAGCAGAGATGTGCTCATTATCTCCATCTTTTAAAAGAGATGAATGAGTACATTGAGCTTAATAAATTAGATGAGGATATACTGTGTTCTAGCAACCTCAAACACTACTCACTCTAGCAGTGAAGCCAATTGAAATGAGGTGTGTAATCTATAAAGCAAGTAAATGAGAACAAGAAGCGAATATCCCTGAACTCAAAGGTGAGGATATGAAAGGAGTAAAATCGAATGGGTTAATTGTAAAATGTATTACAGTTGAAGGACACACATAGGTCCCCCCTGCCCCAGTGCACTTAATCTCAACTGCACTAGCATCATGACATTGAAGTACTAGCACTAACTAGAGTTAGCCATTAAATAAACTTCCTCAAAGCTCCCCTACATTAATTTGTACTATTAGTTTGGGGCTTTCTTGAGGAGATGCTATTAACTTCAGTGTTCATTGATGTATATACCCTTCTACTAAAGCCCTGATCCTGTGATGTGCTACACACCCTCCACTTCAGCAAAATCACAAACCCTGGCTCTTCAGTGTTCTCAGCTTAATAAAATTGCTACTACCAAATGGTTAAACAGCAATTGTGCCTTCTCCATCTGTGTAACTCTGGCTACTATTTCACTTCATGGTCAGATTTCTATAAATCCAAACATGGTGAATGCCACTGTACATCAAGACTAAGGTGCTGTCATTGGACTATAGCAGCCAAGTCTACATATTTGTGTGGATTTGCCCTTTCCCCCCCCCCTTCCCCACCAATGCCATTAAGTGTTCTGTTGGTTGTAGCAGTGTAGGGCTGATTGCCTTCACTCAAATCTTCTAGACAGTTCACCTCTTGCCTTTCCTCATAGGTCACAGTAGTACATGCAGAGACCTCTCATAATTCAGCTGTTCATGAACATAGCCCATATATTTAACCACCTAAATCCACTTTATGATGAATAAAACCCTCTACTGCTATAGACCATGCTACTTTCAAAACTATGTTGGTTTTACCCTTATTAATACCAAACGGGCTTACATCAAACTACTGAAGTGTAAGTCACTGGTGCTGTTTTTTAGGTGGGGGATATGTATTTGTTTACATGGAAATCCTACAAACTCTTCATAATGTAACTTTCTACATTAAATGCAGTATTTTTTATCCAAATAAACTGAGTCATGTTACCTGTCTTTACCTATTAACTCTCAAAGTTCTAGTAGGAATTAGAACATTGTGCAAGGCCAGACAGGAATAATTGTAGTGGAAAGAGATGCTGGCATGCCAGAAATATCATTAGCTGGGTAAGACTTGATGGTAAGGATTGTCACCACCCGCTGAAAAGGGCTTCTGTAGAAAGAGGGAGATGGAAGCAGACCTAGAAGTAAAAACTTCAAGAGTAGCTAAGTGACTTAGGACTTACTGGATGTCCATAGGACTTCAGTGCTCTTGAAAAGTTTTACTCTAAATACTTAACTTTAAATGAACTGAGACAAAACAACCAGAATACATTGCTCACCATGTGGTAGAACCTAAAAAGTGATGCAAATCTTGGCTTTCTATAAATTTGGTCTATTACTACAAACAGCTAAACTAGTTTACCAGCTGAAGCGATCATCACAGTTGTTACCTAGAAGCAGATTATTATTATATCCCATAGAGTGACTTTCTATGTCCTGATATGCATCCCATAATGGACACAACTGTGAAGACAATTGAGTTTACTTTTAAAAAGTGAAGTTAGAGCATGTGAAAGGTGCTGGAATTCAAATTAAACAATCCACACACAGGAGTGGGCAAGCTTCCCCTACCCACCTCAACCAAGATTAAGGTGGACCAGTTCTAGGCAAGGGGAATCTGTCTCTATGTGTATCCTATCTTTGATCTCTCAAGCTACCAAGCAGGATAGTGAGTTGTGTAACAAATCTTTGTCCCTTCCAGAAATGGACTAAAACCATTTACTCAATTCAGCTAAACAGACATCTGAGTAAAGATTTATTTACTAACAACCAAAGCTGCATATGAAGAATTGACCTTGACTCTCTGTATCATTACCTAGCTGCTGAGCCATTCAGGCCCTGCTGTCTTATTTTGGACAAAGTATACTTCTCATTAAAAGAAAATCAAAGCAACTGTTTTCTAGCCCATTTTACATTTGAAAAGGATTTCTAAAAATGTAATCCAAGCACTGTTCTCATATTTGAGACTGCTTGTAAAACTACAGGGTAGGGAGATTTGTTTTTCCAATAACTTATTATTTAGAAGTATAATGACAGCATGAATGAGTGAGCTAATTCAGTTGGAGGGCCATACATTAGTCCCAGCCATTTATCTAGACTAGAGGTCTTTGGCCAAAGGACATCATTTCACAAAAATTTTTAACAACTAGAAATTGGGAAGGAAAAACATGCAGTTAAGGGATTTAAGTCAGTTCAGTGTCTGAGGTCGCTTTTCTTTTATTTAAGCACCTCATTAATATTTGAGTCAAGAAACACTACACAGAATTTCACAGATTGGGCACACAGACTGTTTTAATATCCATCATTATGAAAATAATCACCAGACCATATAAATTCCTTCCCTGTTAAGATATGATAGCAACATGGAAATTAAATTACTGAAACTGAATAATAATATACGATAGGAAATGTTTGTCAGTAACTTTCTACACGGGACCCAGGCATTAGATCCACTGGGGGGAGAAGAGGGAGGAAGAGACGGAATGGGGTGCAAAAATTCTGCAGTTTATAAACCTCTAGCCCACCTCAGCAATAGGAAAGATTACTGCAAAGTATGCAGGATGGAATCCAGAGATCCTTGCCAGGCCAAATTTCCTGGAGAAATTCCCAAACAGAGATTTCTAGGATATGTTTCAGAAAAAGGGGCACATTATGGTATTTAGAGTTTTCTCGACTATTTTTTAAGCCTTTGGATGACAGTTTGTTCACTCTATTTAGCACTAGACATGTACGTAAGGGACTTAAACAACCAGAAGAGGAGGAAAATAGGCTCTTCTGTTTGTGGCGATAGCATCCAAATGGTTGTGTAAGCAGCCTGCAGTGTGAAGTGTTACCACTCTTATATGAAAGCAACAAACTTGACATAAGCGGAAAAGATTCATTTCTGGTTTCTTCAGCTTTAGGTGATGCAGAACATAACTAGTCTTCATCTTCAGCAGCCCAGAAGTCACCATCAACATTCACAGCTTGAAACAACCTGTCATACAGGCAAGAATCTGTATTAGGAATCAGAGAAGATCAACTTGAATTTGAAACTATGCTTTGAACTTTCCAGCTTCTTTATTTTTGTCATTTCATTGAAATGCATGTATTGCAACAGCCAAAGTTGAGTCACCTAAAATATTTTGCATTTCTATACTAACAACAGTGCCTAGTACAATGGTGTCCTGGTCCATGACAAGGGCTCCTAGGCACTATGGTAATACAAATAAATGATAATGATAATTAAGCCTCTAAAGACTCCTGAGAGTATTATTATTAATCATTTTTATTATGGTAGTGCCTAAGACCAAACTGGAATAGAGAGCCCCAGCGTGCTAGGCACTGTCCACACACAGTAGTAGAGTGTACCTTGTCCTGAAGAGTTTACAATCTAAGTAGACAAGGAGAAGCAAATGGGGTGTAACACACAAGCAGAGTGAAAAATGTGATGCAGCAAAAACATCAAATTAGTTAAATGATTAATTTATTTTTGGGGGTGTGGGTTTAAGTTAGGAGGGAATAAGCTAAATGGAAAGAAAAGAGAACGCAGATGGAACATTTAAGGGAAGGCGGGTAAGAGGGGTAGGGCACGGAAGGGGAGAAGGGCAGTTGTGGAATGAAACTGAGGAAAGGAGAAAAGACCGGGGGGGGGGGGTCGGCGAAGAGGGAGGGTTGGAGCAAACAGCCCATCAGCATAGGCCAGAAAGTCCAATCATGACCCATCCTCTGAACATAGATCCTTTCCCCATTTTACAAGCAGGCAAACTGAGGCACAGAAAGTAACTGAATTTTGCTACTGACTCATTTATTTGAGGACAAGGAATAGAACTCAGAAGTCCTGATTCCTATTCCCTCCCACTGAAGCATCAATACAATGTCTAATATAAAAGACTCAACGTCCCAGTGCTAATCTTTAAGGCCCTCAATGGTTGGACGCCTGGCTACGATAAGACACTGGTTTCCTTTGCTAAAACCTTCTGTGCTCAAAGGTTTTGTTAAGGCTGATGAAGCCCAGAGATAAATATTCAGGAGCCAAAGTTCATTGTGCCTTCTACAGCCAACGCCCTGTTGTTGGGAAGTTCCTACCACCAGAGGTAAGGAAGAGTCCAAATCTTGTTGCCTTTACAGCATAATGCATGACACTCCTCTTTGCACAGCATTTACTTAAAAAATGGCTGCACATGACCAGCAACATTTCATCTTGAGATAAATATAACTGAACATATCCTCTTAAGAAAGCAGAAGAATGGAGGGGTGAAAAATGTGGTCTTAGTATAATTTGATATGACACCTACATACCACAGTGAGGGGCACATTATACATGCACAGAAATATTTGGGAATGGAATATATTTGGAAAGAATTCTTCGATCCTGCTTGATTAGCAAAACATTCCAAGACACAGAATACAAGTCAGTGAACCAAGCTTTCACACTATTACACCTCTCTCATCCACTTCCCCTACCATCTACCCAAGTAGCAATGATCTCCTCTATTCTTCTACACAATCCCAATGCTGATGGTGTTAACCTCCAGTTCTGCAGTTCCTAAGATTTAGAGCTGCCTTCCTAAGTATTTTTACCAGACTCATCACTGTGATATCTCACCACCTATACATGAAAATGAACAGTTCCAACAGGGGGCAAAAAATCCCTCAGAGGCATACGATATTTCAAATCATATCTGAAAACATTTTATTCCTTTGCCTATACCTCAAAATTTCTCTCATTTTTATTTTAACTTTGTAACTACCTATATAATTAAGTGAAAAAATAATTCTGGGAGGGCTTGCAAGAAAAATGCTGTACATATGGAGCTTGTATTGTGTTTGAGGGCATATATCGTGACTACGTACCGGTTAAAGCATGGGGAGGATGTATCATTGAAGTGCTTATATGGGTTCACCCTAGACAGAGAACCCATACAAAGCCAGCAGAAGTGCTGGCTGCAGCCAGTGCATGTCATCTTGTTACAACCATCTAGTTTCTGGTGGGGGAAGAAACAGGGAATAGCAGTAAGAATCAACCATACCGCATGTCACTTCTAAGCCTTCAAACCTGCCTTTGTGCAATATCAGCAATCGCTATGCGACAAACGATAGAAATGTGTATTTTCAAAAATGGAACATCTGTACAGTATTTTACTATGTCACACCATCTTTGACAGACTGCTAAAATTTTAACTATAAAAGTTTTTTTCTAGATTGTTTACCCACTGTATGAACAAACAAACAATTTTATTCAAAAGAAATAACTTTTCATCACCAGTTATCTCATTCAACAATAAGGTCAC